>NC_091438.1:81214546-81530359 GCF_964237555.1 Oryctolagus cuniculus
GAATGTGGAGAAATTTGACGCCTTATACATGGTGGGTGGGATTCTAAAATGGTACAGCCAGTATGAAAAATAGTGTGGTAAATTTTTCAAAATGTTTAATGTTGAATAACTGTATGACCCAGCAGTTCTAATCCCAGGCATTTATCCAAGAGAACTGAATATATATAACCATACAAAAACTTGTGCATGAATATTCATAGCAGCATTACTCACAAAAACCTAATTGTGGAAACAACTCAAATGTCCATCAATCATTAAATGAAGACAAATTGTAGTATATTAATATAATGGAATCTTTCTCAGCCATAAAAACAATAAAATATTGATATGGACCACATAATGTATGAATTTTGGAAGCATTATGCTAAGTGAAACAAACCAGTCACAAATGGCCATGTATTATATGATTCTATTTATAAGAAATGTCCAGAATAGACCAATCTACAGAAACATAAAATAGATTTGTGGTACCAGGGGTTGAGATGGAGGGAATCAAAGCAGCTGCAATTGGGTGAAGGGTTTGGATAGCAGTGATGGTTGCCGAACTCTGAACTTCTATAAAACACTGGATTGTACTCTTTATTTTTTTGAGAAAACTTGTTTTGTCCTTTGTGTTTAATTAATGCTGAGTAATTAACAACTGTTTGATAAAACAACTTTGCTGTCACTTGAATTTTACTTGTTATGAAGGTGAATTTATAGTATATAAATTAATTTCAATAGTATCTAAAAACACTTAAATCCAAAAATCACAGGCCTGAAAAAGCCCTCTGAGTTCAGTCTTATCACAGTTCAACAATCCTGAGATCTCTTCGCCAATGTCATCCAAGAATGAGAATTTCAAGAGCATTGTAAATGGGTCCATTTCCTACTCAACAATGTTTGCTTTAGTAAGGGGTATGGACTACCCCCTCAAAGCAAGAACCTTGTATGGTAAATATTCTCCCTCAAGCTAAGTGTAACACAGAGACTTCAAGTAGTGCGTCAAACCCCTAAGTCCCATTGGGGTTTAACTGGTGAACATTTAGGTGTAATGTGAACTCAATTTAATCTGAACCCTGAAGCTTTTTCTTCAGAAGTAACTCCATTTTGTGAGAATAGTATACAGCTGGTCTCTTTTTAATACGTGAGGTTGTGATATACCTAATAAGAAAGTGAAGGATGGCTGGTGCCACAGCTTACTTGGCTAATCCTCTGCCTGCGGTGCCGGCACCCCGGGTTCTGTCCTGGTTGGGGCACGAGTTCTGTCCCGGTTGCTCCTCTTCTAGTCCAGCTGTCTGCTGTGGCCCGGGAAGGCAGTGGAGGATGGCCCAAGTGCTTGGGCCCTGCACCCGCATGGGAGACAGAACGAAGCACCTGGCTCCTGGCTTCGGATTGGTGCAGCCAGCTGTAGCGGTCATTTGGGGGGTGAACCAATGGAAGGAAGACCTTTCTCTCTGTGTGTCTCTCTCTCTCTCTCTCACTGTCTAACTCCTCTGCCTGTCAAAAAAAAAAAAAAAAAAGTGAAGGATGACCTACAGACAGAGCTATAGTCCATGCTAGATGTGATAAACCCTTGCCTTTTTTCAATGCTGTTGTTCAGTAACATAGATCCTAGAAACCATTTCAAAAGCTTTGCTTGTTTAGGTTTGAGAGAAATTGCCATTCACTAAGAACAAGACTCCACTGAAATGTGAAGTTAGGTACCTAGCTAAATCATTTTTTGTCATTGAACACATAGTTCTAGCTTGAAATCACCTTCTCACTTTGTCTAGCTCATTTTAGCTACATGACCAGATAAGAAACTTTCTCAAAGTAGTCTTCAAATAAACAACACCTATTATTCCAAATGGTATGCCATCTGAACACTAATATTTAAAAATATTAGAAATATTTAAAAGTTGTGATTTTAATCATAAAGCAGTATTTCTCCTATTCTCCTAAAACGCAAATTATTATATTAAACCCAGGAGAACCAGTACAATCTGATGAGCTATTAGCTCCAACAACAAAATAAAAAAGACCCCATTGGCATATGAATATTGTGGGAGCTATAACAAAGACATTCAGGAAAAGTTTAGATCTATTGTATGCAAATGAAATATTTCGTAAAGTTTCAGCTAACATCTGCTTTCTCAATGCCAGCCAAAGAATGGTAATATGATTGAACTGTGTTTCTAATTTCTTGGATTTTATATTGTTTAAATTTGTCACACCAGAATATTTTTAGCAGATGCTATTTCAATCTTTGTTTAAGATTTTCAGTTTCTAGGAAAACTTAAAACTAAATTCTCCTTTAGAATTGATTCTTCATCTGTTTTAATGATTCAGAAATCACAGCTGGCTTCTGTAGAATAGGTGAGGAAATGATAGTAATGATGGTCAGTGATGCAAGAGGACCACTTATGTTTAATTTCTCACAAATCAGATGAGTTTGCACTTTAATAATTTCTGTTATTCTATGTTACAACCAGAGCTATCTAATCTATACTTTGTATATTCCAATTTTTAAAATTTCTATGTGTTTTCTCAGAAATTTCTAGTAAATTTTATCTTCAGTGGCCCCTTCTTGTTTTTCATTGCCCACACAACACCAGACAAAGTCAACTTTCAGTGGAAGGAATCAGCCCTCTCCATGCTTTCAGTCTTATTTTCCTCTAACTCTTGGTGCTCTTTCCAAATTAAGTTAATTCGAGAAGTGTCAGAGGCTGATGATAGTTTAATATTTGCTAACATCAACAAACAGCCACAAAAGTATCTCCTATCTACTAGGTGGAGAATATGCTTTCTCTAATGTTGTAATACACACCCACACACACACACACCCCCTCACAGAGAGGCCTGTCCATGGAAGATGAACTGTAATAACATCCTCATAATTTTAAATAAATCAACTCTTACTATTTTCCAGGGAATAGTTTTTTTTTTTATTTAGTAAATATAAATTTCCAAAGTACAGTTTATGGATTACAATGGTTTTCCCCCCACCCCTCATAATTTCCCTCCCATCCGCACCCCTCCTATCTCCCTCTCCCTCTTCCATTCCATTCACATCAAGATTCATTTTCAATTATCTTTATATACAGAATATCAATTTAGTATATATTAAGTAAAGATTTCATCAGTTTGCACCCACACAGAAACACAAAGTGTAAAATACTGTTTCAGTACTAGTTATAGCATTACTTCACATTGGACAACACATTAAGGACAGATCCCACATGAAGAGTAAGTCCACAGTGACTCCTGTTGTTGACTTAACAATTTGACACTCTTGTTTATGGCGTCAGTAATCTCCCTAGGCTCTAGTCATGAGTTGCCAAGGCTATGGAAGCCTTTTGAGTTTGCCAACTTCAATCTTATTCCAACAGGGCCATAGTCAAAGTGGAAGTTCTCTCCTCCCTTCAGAGAAAGGTACCTCTTTCTTTGATGGCCCCATTCTTTCCACTAGGATCTTAATTACAAAGATCTTTCATTTAGGTCTTCTTCTTTTTTTTTTTTTCCAGAGTGTTTTGGCTTTCCATGCCTAAAATACTCTCATGGGCTCTTCAGCCAGATCCAAATGCCTTAAGGGCTGATTCTGAGGCCAGACTGCTATTTAGGACATCTGCCATTCTATTAGTCTGCTGTGTATCCCGCTTCCCGTGATGGATCGTTCTCTCCCTTTTTGATTCTATCAGTTAGTATTAGCAGACACTAGTCTTGTTTGTGTGATCCCTTTGACTCTTAGACCTATCAGTGTGATCAATTGTGAACTGAAATTGATCACTTGGACTAGTGAGATAGCATTGGTACATGCCACCTTGATGGGATTGTATTGGAATCCCCTGGCATGTTTCTAACTCCACCATTTGGGGCAAGTCCGATTGAGCATGTCCCAAATTATACATCTCCTCCCTCTCTTAATCCCACTGTTACATTTAACAGGAATCACTTCTCAGTTAAAATTTAAACACCTAAGAATAATTGTGTGTTAATTAAAGAGTTCAACCAATAGTACTAGAACAATAAAATACTAAAATGGATAAAGTATTAAATTGTACATCAACAGTCAGGACAAGAGCTGATCAAGTCATTGTTTCTCATAGTGTCCATTTCACTTCAACAGGTTTCCCCTTTGGTGCTCAGTTAGTTGTCGCCGATCAGGGAGAACATATGATATTTGTCCCTCTGGGACTGGCTTAATTCACTCAGCATAATGTTTTCCAGATTCCTCCATCTTGTTGCAAATGACCAGATTTCATTGTTTTTTTTTTTTTTTTTCTGCTGTATAGTATTCTATAGAGTACATGTCCCATAATTTCTTTATCCAGTCTGTTGATGGGCATTTGGGTTGATTCCAGGTCTTAGCTATTGTGAATTGAGCTACAATAAACATTAATGTGCAGACAGCTTTTTTGTTTGCCAATTTTATTTCCTTTGGGTAAATTCCAAGGAGTGGGATGGCTGGGTTGAATGGTAGGGTTATATTCAGGTTTCTGAGGAATCTCCAGACTGACTTCCATAGTGGCTTAACCAGTTTGCATTCCCACCAAAAGTGAGTTAGTGTCCCATTTTCCCCACATCCTCACCAACATCTGTTGTTGGTAGATTTCTGAATGTGGGCCATTCTCACCGGGGTGAGGTGAAACCTCATTGTGGTTTTGATTTGCATTTCCCTGATTGCTAGTGATCTTGAACATTTTTTCATGTGTCTCTTGCCCATTTGGATTTCCTCTTTTGAAAAATGTCTATTGAGGTCCTTGGCCCATCTCTTAAGTGGGTTGTTTGTTTTGTTTTTGTGGAGTTTCTTGATTTCTTTGTAGATTCTGGTTATCAACCCTTTATCTGTTGCGTAGTTTGCAAATATTTTTTCCCATTCTCTCGGTTGCCTCTTCACTTTCCTGACTGTATCTTTTGAAGTACAGAAACTTCTCAATTTGATGCAATCCCAAATGTTAATTTTGGCTTTGACTGCCTGTGCTTCTGGGGTGTTTTCCAAGAAGTCATTGCCGGTACCTATATCTTGCAGGGTTTCTCCAATGCTCTCTAATAATTTGATGGTGTCAGGTCGTAGATTTAATCTTTAATCCATGTTGAGTGAATTTTTGTGTAAGGTGAAAGGTAGGGGTCTTGCTTCATGATTCTGCATGTGGTAATCCAGTTTTCCCAGCACCATTTATTGAATAGACTGTCCTTACTCCAGGGATTGGTTTTAGATCCTTGATCAAATATAAGTTGGCTGTAGATGTTTGGATTGATTTCTGGTGTTTCTATTCTGTTCCATTGGTCTATCCATCTGTTTCTGTACCAGTGCCACACTGTTTTGATAACAACTGCCCTGTAGTATGTCCTGAAATCTGGTATTGTGATGCCTCCAGCTTTGTTTTTGTTGTACAGATTGCTTTAGCTATTTGAGGTCTCCTGTGTCTCCATATGAATTTCTGCATCATTTTTTCCAGGTCTGAGAAGAATGTCTTTTGTATTTTGATTGGTATTGCCTTGAATCTATAAATTGCTTTTGGGAGAATGGACATTTTGATGATATTGATTCTTCCAATCCATGAGCATGGAAGTTTTTTCCATTTTTTGTATCCTCTTCTATTTCTTTCTTTAAGGTTTTGTAATTTTCATTGGAGAGATCTTTAACATCCTTGGTTAAGTTTATTCCAAGGTATTTGATTGTTTTTGTAGCTATTGTGAATGGGATTGATCTTAGAAGTTCTTCCTCAGCCATGGCATTGCCTGTGTATACAAAGGCTGTTGATTTTTGTGCCTTGATTTTATATCCTGCTACTTCGCCAAACTCTTCTATGAGTTCCAATATTCTCTTAGTAGAGTTCTTTGGATCCCCTAAATAAAGAATCATGTCACCTGAAAAGAGGGATAGTTTGAGTTCTTCCTTCCCAATTTGCATCCCTTTAATTTCTTTTTCTTGCCTAATAGCTCTGGCTAAAACTTCCAGAACTATATTGAATAGCAGTGGTGAGAGTGGGCATCCCTGTCTGGTACCAGATCTCAGTGGAAATGCTTCCAACTTTTCCCCATTCAATAGGATGTTGGCCGTGGGTTTTTCATAAATTGCTTTGATTGCATTAAGGAATGTTCCTTCCATGCCCAGTTTGTTTAGAGTTTTCATCATGAAAGGGTGTTGTATTTTATCAAATGCTTTCTCTGCGTCTATTGAGATAATCATATGGTTTTTCTTCTGCAGTCTGTAAATGTGGTGTATCACATTGATTGTTTTGTGAACATTGAACCATCCCTGCATACCGGGGATAAATCCCACTTGGTCTGGGTGGATGATCTTTCTGATGTGTTGTTGCATTCTATTGGCCAGAATTTTATTGAGGATTTTTGTATTTCGGAATAGTTTTTTGAAATGTGAAATATAATAAACACTGTATAATAGTTTTCAAGGTCTACTGGCACTGATGAGTAAATACATAATTTTTGACTTACAAAGAACTAAATATAGCTATATCTTATTTTAGGCAATATGTTTATATAAAAGTCAGAAAGTCCAAAATGTAAAATAGGTAAACTAGGATCTGTGCAAGGATATCTATGCAAGGATAATTTGCAGGATTTTTTGAAAAAGTGAAATCTGTTTATTTTATTTGAAAGGCAGAAAGACAGGTAGTTATACAGACAGATAAATCTTTCACCTGCTGGTTCACTCCCCAGTTGCCCATTAAAGCCAGGGTTGGGTCAGGCTGAAGTCAGGAGCCAAGAACTCCATCTGGATCTCTCAGATGGGAGGCAGGGAACTAAGTATTTAAGACATCACTCCTGCCTCCCAGGATGAACATTAGCAGGATGCTATAATCAGAAGTGGAGGTGGGACTCAAACCCAGGCACTCCAGTACGAAATGAGAGCATCCCATTTTAATTGCTGTCCCAAACACTTGTACCCACAGGATTCTTTTATGATCACATTTAAATGCCATTATTAATACTTAAATTTTAAAAACTTGTGCATTAGCTTTTTTTGTTTTTGTTTTAATTTTTATTATTATTATTTTTTTGACAGGCAGAGTGGAGAGTGAGAGAGAGAGACAGAGAGAAAGGTCTTCCTTTGCCATTGGTTCACCCTCCAATGGCCGCCGCGGTCAGCGCGTGGTGGCCAGTGCACCGCGCTGATCTGATGGCAGGAGCCAGGTACTTATCCTGGTCTCCCATGGGGTGCAGGGCCCAAGCACTTGGGCCATCCTCCACTGTACTCCCTGGCCACAGCAGAGAGCTGGCCTGGAAGAGGGGTAACTGGGACAGAATCCGGCGCCCCGACCAGGACTAGAACCTGGTGTGCCGGCGCTGCAAGGCAGAGGATTAGCCTAGTGAGCCAAGGCGCAGGCCGTGCATTAGCTTTTGAGGTATAGCTTTGTCATTTCAGCTATAGAGACTTATCTGAATTACTCCTGAAATGAATTTTTTGACCAAGTGCCAGATTTAGGTTAAATTACTTTTTTTTAAACTTTTATTTAATGAATATAAATTTCCAAAGTACAGAATATGGATTACAATGGCTTCCCCCCCATAACGTCCCTCCCACCCATAACCCTCCCCTTTCCCACTCCCTCTACCCTTCCATTCACATCAAGATTCATTTTCGTTTCTCTTTATATACAGAAGATCAGTTTAGCATACATTAAGTAAAGATTTCAACAGTTTGCTCCCACACAGAAACATAAAGTGAAAAATACTGTTTGAGTACTAGTTATAGCATTAAATCTCAATGTACAGCACATTAAGGACAGAGATCCCACATGAGGAGTAAGTGCACAGTGACTCCTGTTGTTGACTTAACAAATTGACACTCTTGGTTATGGCATCAGTAATCAACCTAGGCTCTTGTCATGAGCTGCCAAGGCTATGGAAGCCCCCTGAGTTCACCAACTCTGATTATATTTAGACAAGGCCATGGTCAAAGTGGAAGTTCTCTCCTCCCTTCAGAGAAAAGTACCTCCTTCTTTGATGACCCATTCTTTCCACTGGGATCTCACTCAGGGAGATCCTTCATTTAGGTTTTTTTTTTTTCCCCCCAGAGTATCTTGGCTTTTCATGCCTGAAATACTCTCATGGGCTTTTCAGCCGGATCCGCATGCCTTAAGGGCTGATTCTGAGGCCAGAGTGCTGTTTAGGACATCTGCCATTCTATGGGTCTGCTGTGTATCTCACTTCCCATGTTGGATCATTCTCTCCCTTTTTTATTCTATCAGCTAGTATTTGCAGACACTAGTCTTGTTTATGTGATCCCTTTGGTTCTTAGTCCTATCATTATGATCAATTGTGAACAGAAATTGATCACTGGGACTAGTGAGATGGCATTGGTACATGCCACCTCGATGGGATTGAATTCGAATCCCCTGGTATGTTTCTAACTCTACCGTTTGAGGTAAGTCAGCTTGAACATATCCCGAATTGCACATCTCTTCCCTCTCTTATTCCCACTCTTATATTTAACAGCGAACACTTTTCAGTTAAGTTTCAGCACTTAAGAAGAATTGTGTATTGATTACAGTATTCAACCAAAAGTATTAAGTAGAACAAACAAAAATACTAAGAGCGATAACATATTAAGTTGCTCTTTAAAATTTAGGAACACCATATTTTAGTCTCTTGGCATATAGAGGATAGAGAAGAAATAAGCATGAGTAACTGCTATTTATTTAATACTTAATTTCTCCAGTCTACTCTTTGTTAAATGCTATCTCTCTCAGTGTCCTATCTTTAGAAAAATTTTTAAGTTGAGTGCTTCTCATCTTACAGACCAGAAACAGAGTCTCATAGGAACCTGGTTGTACAGTTACTACTGGAAAGAAGTGGAATATACTTCCGTATTACTCTGAAATTCATGCCTTTTTTTAGAAAATGTTTTTCAGGGCCGGTGCTGTGGCACAGTGAGTTAAAGCCTGGCCTGAAGCGCCAGCATTTCATATGGGCGCCGGTTCTAGTCCCTGCAGCTCCTCTTCCAGTCCAGCTCTCTGCTATGGCCTGGGATAGCAGTAGAAAATTGCCCAAGTCCTTGGGCCCCTGCACCTGTGTGGGAGACCTGGAAGAAACTCCTGGATCCTGGCTTCGGATCTGCGCAGCTCTGGCCGTTGCGGCCATCTGGGGAGTAAACCAATTGATGGAAGACCTCTCTCTCTCTCTCTCTCTCTCTCTCTCTGCGTCTCCTCTCTCTGTGTAACTCTGACTGTTAAAAATAAATAAAATAAATCTTAAAAAATGTTTTTCAACCATAAAATGCAACTTAAAATACCCTTAATTTTGAAAAGAAATAATCGTAAAATTTTTAAATTCAAAGGGATAAATTTTTACATTTCAGCTATATTTTTCTTTTCTACATAGCTAGCTTCAAGGTAAAACAATTTATGTACTTCTAAACTGTGGACTTAGTCTCTTGAAAAACACTGAAAATTTACCATGCATGAAAAAAGCTATTCATTGTACCAGTTACAGCCTATTGGCATAGTATTTATGAGTGTAAACCATGCCAAATATAGGATCATTTTAGCCACTGAAGCCTGTCTTTATGTAAATAGATGACTGCTCTCATTGGTGCTATCCCCAGCAATACAGATGGGCTATTTGTTGCCTGGTGCCAGCTCATAGAAAGATCTTAGAGTGTCACAGATTGGTTGATGTTTGAGTTGGAACCAAACCAACTACCATATGATGGCTGCAGTCATCTATTTTGATTCTCGTTTGTCTTCATTAGCAGTCAACTCTGCTTTGGGGATTCAGCCTTCACACAAAGAGTGGGTCTTTAAAAGCATCTGGTTTCCCTTTTCTATATCACTGGCCATGGATATTTTATTAATTGCAGTGAGAGTTGGCATCAGTCGCTGATTCAAAATAGTCTTCAAGTGCTGTCAGTGTAAATAATTCTTTGTTCTATTGTTTATGAAAGGGTCACAGTGTTCAAAATCTCTGTCCCATTATCATGTTATATTTTATTTCATTTTTATATGGCGTGAGCATAGAGAATCTCAGAATGTGGTTAAATATTTGCACTAGTATTGTTCTTAAATAATTTCATTCAAAATGAACATTTCTTTCATCTACCCTGTCTATTCCTGAACTTCTACTGCTTCTCTACAACTTAAATAATTTCACATTTATGTTATTTCAGAACTTTCATACACCCCTATTCAAGTAATGCCCTTCACCCCCTTTTACTGATTATTGACTGAAGACCAGGGGGTTGGTCAAGCAATTGGAGCCTATGGAATAGCTGGTGAATCTTTATCTTGACCCACTCAACTTCCAGAGTGAGAGTAAATCATGGGAAACACTGTTCAGACATGAAAGTTCTGAAGGGCATAGATGTGGTATCTGTTATTCTGAATGAATCCTATATGCTACAGTATAGGATTCCACATTGTCCACTTTGACAGTAGCCCTAGATTGTGCTTTATAGCCTGCCAGATCTAGGAAACCCATGAGACACAAAAAAATGACAGAACTTTTGATGACATAGCAAGTGTATGAACTGTTGCCTTCTCTGATGCAAGGAACTTTATACTGGCCCTTGAGATGCAGTCACTAGTATTCATTCATTCCTTATTTTATTCACTCATCCAGCAAATATTTGTTGATTATCTGCTATGTGTCAGGAACTCTACTAGGAACTAGGAAAATAGCCATTAAGAAAAAAATTAAACTGCCTATGGAGTACTCACAATCATTTTCTTGTCATAATGATCATCTTTCCTATTTTTACCCCACAAATCTTAATGGCACCAACGTTAATTGTTTGCTGTGGCAGGCACTGTGGTGGCTGTTTATGTAATTATTTCTTCATCCTTATCATAGTCTTGCATGATAGCTATTAATATTCCCATTTTATAACTGAGAAAAGTGTATCAGATCAATAGTTGACGTCCTGAAAGTTAAGATTCTGTGGCCCCTTCTCTGGCAGGATTCCCAGTTCAGCGGGACTCAGCCATCCTACATGCTTATTTCTTCTGAGTTAGTAGAAAGCCCTCCTGGAAAGAGAGTTAAAGTTCTTGGCATGCATTACATGGAACCTGGAGCAGTTCCAGCTCTTATTTATCTAGAACTGAGTTCCAACTACTTCCCTCTAAATTTTGGCAATCAAAAGTCCTTCCACAGAAACCCATCTTATTATTCTCTGTGTCTCTCCCTAAATTTTGTCCAGTTGCCAACTCAGCATATTCAACTTGAATTTTCTTTTTTCATAGTTCTTCTCACCTGTTTATCAGTAGCTTTAAAGCAATTTGTTCTTACATGTCTTTGCTTTTTCTAAAATGCATTTGGTGTTCATCCATACAAGCTTTTTCAGTGTCATCTCTTGGATCAATTCCATACTTTCTTCCTGATGAATGTGTGTGCATTAAATAAGGAATTGTATTAGAAAGTTATAGATGTCTACATAAAGTCTTGTCTCCACTACTTATGAGCAATTAATGTTGGGCAAGTTCTACAACTAGCACGTGGTTCAATTTCCTCATTTGCAAAAGGCAATAGTACTTACTTCATAGGGTTGTAAAAACCAAAAATACAATACTTTACATAGTGACTAGAACTCAGCAAGATGGTAACAAATGTGAATTCAGCATTATTGGAATTTTGTTGGGCATGTTAGTAGCTTCTATCAGACCAGGCCTGTAGAACGGCAAAGACCTGGCAACAAACTCCCAAAGGTTTACTGGATGCATGGACTAGAGTAGAAGTTTAGGCAAACAAGTAAGAAAAATCTTAGAGGACTGCAGTCAGGCACAACCAGGGAAATGGTTGGCTGAAGTATTAAGGCATTCCACAATTTGGGCAAGACACATTAATGAAGACTTGACAAAGATTTGTCAAAGGTTATGAAGACTCAGTTTTCACAGCTGATGTCAAAGACAGACTTCCAACCCTTCACAACTAACCAAAAAGTGTTATGAGAAGGAATTGCAGTATAGGCAAGTCATCAAGAGCTTGGGGATGGGCAGTGAGAAGCTGTACATTACCAAGGTAGAAGTGGGGCCTTGAGCCAGGGACAACTTGAGAACAAAGGGAGTAACGTGAAGCGCTGGGGTCTGGGGCCAGCACAGTTCCAGGCCAGGCCTAGAGACTGAGTTAGCTGCTGAGGATTTGGTTCCATATCCAGTGGGTCTCAGTGGGGCAAATATGGAGGCCACCAGTCAGGCTGAGCTGTACCCAAGGCAAGAGGCTGTATAAGGCTAATATTTGATTAGTATGTTAGATTTGTGAACTCTGAGAGTTCAGTCAGCTTTGTGTGAGTCTCTTGCTGTGGTCCTTAATTTAACAGTATATTCCACTACTGCTGCAAAGCCTTGTAGAGATGATGGAAAATAGACATGAAGGTGACTTTCATTTTTTTTAAAGAAGTGTTTTAGATGTAAGGCATTGTTATTGTTATTTATAATCCTTTTTTCATGATAGTGATGAAATGCCACATTTAAATTCTTGTTTTAATCATATGCTAACCTGGATAATATTTCCATTAATATAAATACAGCTAGTTATTGAATAAGCATGGGTTGAACAGTGTAATATGAAAAAGCAATTTTATTTTTGCCTCCCACTGTCACCTGAAAGGGTAATGAGTAGGATAAATGCTTTCCCTGCTGCTGGATGAAAGCTCAAGAGAACTTACTGAGAGAAAGTCCCACAGTTGCTTTACGTTACAAAGCAAAGCTTGATTCAGAAATTAGAGTATTTAGTCTAAATATCAATCTTCACTTTAAAGGTAAGACTTCCTTATGCTCTCCTGCCCTCCAGCACTTTCATTCTGTTTGGCTTAAAGGTTAAGATGCCTGCATCCTATATTGGAGAACCTGTTTGACATCAGGCTGTGGTTCCTGTGTTCAGCTTCTGTCTGACTTCAACTCTGGTCCTGCCCAGGACATTGTGGGCATTTGGGGAGTGAACTAGCAAACAGGAACTCTCTCTCTCTCTCTTTCTCTCCACCCCCCAAATGAATATTTTTAAAAATAAAAACATGTAGCCTGTTTTTGTAACACATGTGTTAAACATCTGAAAAATCAATAGAATCCCAGTGGTATGTTGACTTGTGCTTCTATGAAATATGCCATCCAAATTCAACATGTGTTAGTATATTCCTCATCTATTGCTGTGTAAACAATTACCTCAAAATTGCCAACTGATATCTGAAGACAATGAGATGAGCAGGTGAAAGAGATATCTATATTCCCATGTTCATTACAGCACAATTCACAGTATCCAAGGTATAGAATCAATCTAGATGTCAGTAGATGGATGAGTGGATAAAGAAAATATTGTAGGGGTGGATGCTGTAGTACAGGATGCTAAGCCACTGCTTGAGATGTATCCCATCTCAGAGTGTCTGGTTCAAGTCCCAACTTCTCTGCTTCTTGTCCAGTTTCCTGCTGATGCACCCAGGAAATAACAAATGATGTTATGAATGCGTGGGTTCATGCCACCTATGTAGGAGACTCAGATGGAGTTTCTGGCTCCTGGCTTGGGCATGGCCCAAACCCAGCTAATGTGGGCATTGGACAGTGAACCAACAGATGGGAAGATATCTCTGTCTCTCCCCATCTTTCTTTTATGCCACTCTACCTTTCAAATAAATAAATCTTTAAAAAAATAAAATATGGTATATAAAAAGAATGGAATATTGTTTCCCCCATACAGAAGGATAAAATCCTGAAATTTGCAGCCAAATGGATGGAATTGGAGATGCGCTAAGTGAAATAAGCCAGGCACAGAGGATAAATACTATGTGTTCTTTATCATATTTAGTAGTTAAAATAGTTGATCTGAACTTAGAATAGTTAATAATAGTGTCTGGGAGGAATGGGGAGAGAGGCAGGAGAGAGAAAGTTTGGATAACAGGTACCAAAACACAGTTAGGTAGATAACAGGTTCTGGTGTTCCACAGCACAGTGGGGTGACTATAGTTCACAGCAAGGAGTTATGTTCTGTGTAAAGAACTAGAGGAGAGGAGCTAGCAGGCTTCAAACAGAGGTAAGAAAATGGGAAAGGCTAGTTGCATGGTTTGATGGGTTTCCTCTGTATATAGGTATTGAAATGCTGTAACATACTGCATAAGAATGCATGAGCATTTCATGTTAATCAAAAGTTGTTAAGAAATAGAGTAAGTTTTTAAAAATTAAAAGCAAAAACTTACCAGTTAAAACAATAAACATTTGTTGCCTCTCAGTTTCTGTGGGTCAGGAATCTGTTAGAGGTGTAGGCAGCTGGTTGTGGTTCAAGTTTCTTTAGTTCTTGGATTTGCTTCTGAGTTCCATTCCAGGCATTTCATCAATCTCTTCATCTTCACATCTAATATTGAGATGCTGCTATGTTCCTTTTGGGGGAGTCATGTTGTCTTCCTTATTCTTGTTCCTTGAATTTCTGTGTTGATTTTTAGGCTTTGTGGAGATAATTATTGTTTTTTTCCCCTTTGATGGCTTTCATCATTGGACTATGCCTCTGTGGCTTAGTGGAGTGTCTCCTCTTTCAATGAATACCCAGAGATGTGTGCTGGGTGTGGCCAGGGATTTCTGTTTAGTGCTCCAGCGTGGGTGAATATTGAGCATGATACCCATGTTGTGCATGGTAGAACTCCTCTTTTTTTTTTTAATCAGAAGAGAGGGTTTGATCCACTCTGTTGGTGTAGTCATACCCTCACTTTCTCTATTCCAAAATGATCAATGCCTGAGTGTAACTCACAGTGTGTGCAATACTCACCCACTCTCCCATAAGAACTACACAAAGGATCTGTGCAATCTTCAGTATGGGCACAGATCCCATTGCAATCAGGGAGCTCTGAAGGTGTGGAGCCACTCACAGTGATTGCCTAGACCCAGCTACACCCTGTGCTCTTTCCTGAAGTCATAGTGTTCTCACAGTCTCAGCACACAGGCTCCCACAGTCATGGGGTGCAGAGGATCCACTCTACCCTGCTAGTCTGGACTGTCCACAGAGACAGAGAGTCTCCCAGAGCCATCTGCCTATGGGTGTTCCCCCTAGGCAGTTTGAGCCCTCAAGCCTATGCTATGCTGAGAGGTTGGGGACACCTTAGACTGCTACGTAGGTGTCCAGCTCCCTGTCAGTCCTCCCAGTCAGACTCTGGCATTTTCTCTTGCCCAGCTGCTGGGCACACAGACACAAGCTGGTACAACTGTTACATATGTCCAAAATGGTGCCTTCCCTCTCTCAGCAAGTTGTTGGGTGCCATTGTTGGGGCAATGGGGAGAGAGAAACATGCACCTTTTTTCCCTCTAGGTTAGCAGGTACCCTTTCCCCCACAGGGTTCCAGGTTGGACTCATGCCAGTCTCTCCCTGCAGCTATATCACCAGTGGCACAGGCTGCTTCAGTCTGATCTCATCTCATTCTTTAAAAGCTGGTGCTCTCCTCTGGGGAAAAAAAAACCCTAAATGAAAGATCTCTGTGAGTGAGATCCCAGTGGAAAGAACGGGTCATCAAAGAAGGAGGTACCTTTCTCTGAAGGGAAGAGAGAACTTCCACTTTGACCACGGCCTTGTCTAAAAATGATCAGAGTCAGTGAACTCAGGGGGCTTCCATAGCCTTGGCAGCTCATGACAAGAGCCTAGGTTGATTACTGATGCCATAACCAAGAGTGTCAATTTGTTAAGTCAACAACAGGAGTCACTGTGCACTTACTCCTCATGTAGGATCTCTGTCCTTAATGTGCTGTACATTGAGATTTAATGCTATAACTAGTACTCAAACAGTATTTTTCACTTTATGTTTCTGTGTGGGAGCAAACTGTTGAAATCTTTACTTAATGTATGCTAAACTGATCTGTATATAAAGAGAATCGAAAATGAATCTTGATGTGAATGGAAGGGGAGAGGGAGTGGGAAAGGGGAGGGTTGCAGGTTGGAGGGACGTTATGGGGGGGAAGCCATTGTAATCCATATTCTGTACTTTGGAAATTTATATTCATTACATAAAAGTTAAAAAAAAAAGCTGGCGCTCTCAGGCTCTTGGTTACTGGGGTCCTGTGTTATATACATGCTCGTGCAGCGTGTCCACACCCTCCACATGTATCTACAACATATCCCTTTCTTCTGAAGAATTTCTACTGTAGTTTTCTCCCTAAATTTGCCCTGAGAATGCACTCCCTGCCATGCTGTCTTTTTTTATTTATTTATTTTTTACTTTTGACAGGCAGAGTGGACAGTGAGAGAGACAGACAGAGAGAAAGGTCTTCCTTTACCATTGGTTCACCCTCCAATGGCCACTGCAGCCGGCGCACTGCGCTGATCTGAAGCCAGGAGCCAGGTGCTTCTCCTGGTCTCCCATGCAGGTGCAGGGCCCAAGCACCTGGGCCATCCTCCACTGCACTCCCGGGCCATAACAGAGAGCTGGACTGGAAGAGGGGCAACCAGAACAGAATCCGGCGCCCTGACCGGGACTAGAATCTGGAGTCTAAAACTGTCTTCCCCTAGCCTAGAGCAGTTAAGTGCCCTCCCTATTCTGCTATCTTGGAATCCTCTACCACATTCTCTTTGCCAAAGCAAGTTTCAAAAGAAGATGATTTCATCTCTTCAGGATGAACTGGTCTGGGTACCCAGAGATGAGAGGCTGTCTGGAAAAAATGTGCTGTACCAAGATAGTGAGAGGCCAGCGCTGCGGCTTACTTGGCTAATCTTCTGCCTGCGGCACTGGCACCCCAGGTTCTAGTCCTGGTTGGGGTGCCGGTTCTGTCCTGGTTGCTCCTCTTCCAGTCCAGCTCTCTGCTGTGGCCAGGGAGTGCAGTGGAGGATAGCCCAAGTCCTTGGGCCCTGCACCCTTGTGGGAGACCAGGAGGAAGCACCCGGCTCCTGGCTTCAGATCAGTGTGGTGCTCCGGCCATAGCGGCCATTTGGAGGGTGAACCAATGGAAAAGGAAGACCTTTCTCTCTGTCTCTCCCTCTCACTAACTCTGCCTGTCAAAAAAAAAAAAAAAAAAAAAAGATAGTGAGACAAATTGATTAAAATATCTTTGATGAGTCACTTTAATCCTAAAATGGAAGTGATCCATTCTCCTAAAATGCCTTCCTTTATGGAATCTGACCTTTTAACCTTTATTTGATTATCATCAGTATAGATAGATATTTTATACTTTTCACATTACAGATTAGAAATATAAACTTGTTTTTCTCATCACATTTTGTAACAACCATGCATACTTTTGTAAGTATCACACACACACATGAACATTTAGAGACAGACACAAACATTTAATTCCAATTGTACCACAAACTAGCCATATTGTCTTATATAGGACACTGAAATGCCATAGTTGTTTCCTTACCTGCAAATTGGGTTGATAGAAATATCTATTGTATAGCACTGGGCAGTATCTGCTATATAAGCAATCATTCATAATTAATTATTATTATTTCATCTCTGATGATTTTAAACTCATTTATAATCTGTTATTACTCTTATTTTTTGGCTTCTTGTAGTTTGAGCAGCTGGGATGATGGTGGCATATTTTACTGAAGCAGAAAAGACTAAGACAAGACTATTTTGGGAGATAAATAATTCTTCGGATATGCAATTGTCCCAGAGGCTATTAAGATGATATAAAGCACATACTGGATTGTGCAGACATATTTAATTACACATGCGCAGACTTAAATGTATGCAGATACAAAGCAAAATATTCAGACTGAGAGAGAGAAATCATTTCAGAGCCAATTTTTATATCTATTGGTGATAGATATCTAAGGACATTATCCTCCACTTTAAAGGCAGAAATTTTACCTTATTCATCATTTATCCTCCATAACACACAACAAAATCTAACATCAATATATGGTCAGGTATTCATACTTTTTTATAGTTTTATATTAACACATTGCTTCTAGAGTTAACTTGACAAATACTCTGGAGATAATTTTTTAAATTTATATACAAATTATTTATTTGAGAAGGATGGAGGAGGGAGACAGAAAAAGAGGTAGAGAGAGAGACAGAGAGAAATGCTCACAATCAGGAATTCACTTTGCAGATGCTCATGAATACCCTTGACTGAGGCTGAGTCTAGGAGCTGGCTACTCAAACTAGGTCTCCCATGTGGGTAACAGGGACCCCAGTCACTTGAGCCTTCATCTGCTGCCTCCCAGGATCTGCATTGGCAAGAAGCTGGAGTCAGGAGCTAAGGTGGGCATTGAAGCCAGGCACTCCAATATGGAATGTGAACGTTCTAACCTGATTTAACTGCTAGATCAAATGCTGCCCCTACTGAGTGTGTTAACTACCTGCTTTTGTTTTCCCAATTTGGTAATACAACAGGGAGAGACTTGGTTGTCTCTTTGTGTTCTGAGGTCAAGAACTTCTATGATAATTTGAAACAAATAATTATGTTTTAAGTGTTTATTAGTATTCAATTCTAATCAACATGTGTAATTCATAAAACATTTCTGGAGTTTTATTATTTGAATTATGTCTCCCCCCAAAGTTTTTGTTTTGGAAACTTAATTCCCAAACTCATATGTCAATGACATTTGAGTGTCCTTTAGGAGTTGTAAGGGTTAGATGAAATGTTAAGGGTAGGCACCCACGAAGGTGTTAGTGGGTTTTTAGCAGCAAGAAGAGAGATCTGAGTCAACACACTTCTTGTTCTGCCTTGTGATGCAATGTTGTACACCCTGTTATGATGCAGCATGTCCCATGTGAATTACAAAGCTGATGCCAGTACCATACTCTTGGAATTCCCAACCTAAGGAGCCAGGAGCAAAAAATACTTCTCTTCTTTATACAGTGTCCAGTCTCAGATATCTTGCTATAGCTACAGAACATAAACTAAGACAATGGTTATCAGAGAATTTGATAAAAAATCAGCATATTACCCATATGGTTTATAAGGAAGTGTGCACAGAAAATTTGAGCAGACAGCTGGTACATGGTAGAGCCAGGACTCTGGTTTCCAGTTGCATCCATTGTGCTGCAAAAGATAGGGTTTAATTCTTTTTTATGGCTGAGTAGTATTCCATGGTGTATATATACCATATTTTCTTTATCCAATCATCAGTTGATGGGCATCTGGGTTGATTCCATATATTAGATATTGTGAATTGAGCTGCAGTAAACACGAGGGTACAAATAACTGTTATATATGCTGATATCATTTTGTTTGGGTAAATTCCCAGGAGTGGGAAGGTTGGGTCAAATGGTAGATCTATTTTCAGATTCTGAGGAATCTCCATACTGTCTTCCATAATGGTGTACTAGTTTACATTCCCACCAACAGTATATTAGGGTACCTTTCCCCCCACATTTTCACTGGCATTTATTATTTTTTGATTTCTGGAGGCTGTCACTTCTAGCTGGGGTGAAGTGAAACTTCATTGTGTTTTTTATTTGCATACCCCTTATGGATAGTGACCCTGAGCATTTTTTCATGTGTCTGTTGAACATTTATATTTCATCGTTTGAAAAATGCCTGTTCATGTCCTTTGCCCATTTTTTAACTGGATTGTTTACTTCATTGTTGTATACTTTCTTGAGCTCTTTATAAATGCTAGATATTAATCTTTTATCAGTTGTGTAGGTTGCAAATATTTGCTCCCATTCTGTCTGTTGCTTTTTCACTTTGTTGAGTGTTTCCTTTGTTGTACAGAAACTTCTTAGCTTGATGTAATCCAATTTGTCTATTATTGCTTTGATTGCCTTGGCTTCTGGGGTCTTTTCTAAAAATCTTTGCCTATCCCAATGTCTGGCAGAGTTTCCCTGACGTTTTCCTCTAGTAATTTGATAGTTTCAGGTATTTAGATTAGGTCTCTTATCCATTGTGAATTGATTTTTGTATAAGGTATAAGGTAAGGATCTCGTTTCATACTTCCATATGCAGAGATCTAATTTTCCCAACAGTATCTATTGAAGAGACTGTCCTTTTTCCAGAGACTGATTTCAGGTCATTTGTCAAAGATTAGTAGGTTGCAGATTCATGAATTATTTTCTGGGGAGTCTAGTCTGTTCAATTAGTCAACATGCCTATTCATATTTTGATTATAACTGCCCTATGTCTTTTTTTTTTTTTTTTGACAGGCAGAGTGGACAGTGAGAGAGAGAGGCAGAGAGAAAGGTCTTCCTTTTGCCATTGGTTCACCCTCCAATGGCCACCGCGGCCGGCGCACTGCGCTGATCCAAAGGCAGGAGCCAGGTGCTTCTCCTGGTCTCCCATGGGGTGCAGGGCCCAAGCACTTGGGCCATCCTCCACTGCACTCCCTGGCCACAGCAGAGAGCTGGCCTGGAAGAGGGGCAACCGGGACAAAATCCGGTGCCCCGACCGGGACTAGAACCCGGTGTGCCGGCACCGCAAGGTGGAGGATTAGCCTAGTGAGCCGCGGCGCCAGCCTAACTGCCCTATGTCTTAAAATCAAGTATTATGATGCTTCCAGCTTCATTTTTATTGTTTAGAGTTGCTTAGCAATTTGGGGTCTCTTGTGATTCCGTATGAATTCTAGGGTTATTTTTTGCAGATCTGAGAAGAATGTCTTTGGTATTTTGATTGGGATCACATGGAATCTGTAAATGACTTTCACTAGTATGGATATTTTTATGATATTCTAATTCATGAACATGGAATATTTTTCCATTTTTTGTGTCTTCTACTGTTTCTTTAGTGTTTTTAAA
Source organism: Oryctolagus cuniculus (assembly GCF_964237555.1). Lineage (NCBI taxonomy): Eukaryota > Metazoa > Chordata > Mammalia > Lagomorpha > Leporidae > Oryctolagus > Oryctolagus cuniculus. Next base: position 81,235,119 of record NC_091438.1, read on the forward strand.
TTTTTGTTGTAGAAATCTTTCACATCCTTGGTTAAATTTTTTCTAACGTGTTTAAATTTAAATTTTTTGTAGCTATTGTTAATGGGACTGATCTGATAAGTTCATTCTCAGCCATGGCAATTTGTGCATGTAAAGGGTAAAGGGTATTGATTTTTTGCATGCTGATTTTATATTCTGAAACTTTAGTAGTAAGCTCTCTTATGAGTTCCAATAGTCTCTTAGTGAAGTCTTTTGGTTACCCTGTGTATAGGATAATATCATCTGCAAACAAGGATAATTTGAATTCCTCTTTTCTAATTCGTATCCTTTGATTTCTTTTTCTTGCCTATATAACTCTGGCTGAAACTTCCAGAACTATTTTAAATAGCAATAATGAAAGTGAGCACCCTTATTTGGTTGTGTTTCTTAGTGGAAATTCTTCCAACTTCTCCCCATTCAATATGATGCTGTGACTTTATCATATATAGCCTTGATTATGTTGAGGAATGTTCCTTCTGTACCCAATTTGCTTAAGTTTTTCTTTTTTTTTATGAAATGATGTTGTATTTTATCAAATGTTTTCTCTGCATCTGTTGAGATAATCATTTGGTTTTTATTGTTTCATGTGTTAAAGTGATGTATTACATTTATTGATTTGCGCATGTTGAACCATCCCTGCATACAAGGGATAAATCTCACTTGGGACAGGTGAAGAATCTATTTGGTGTGTTCTTGGATTCAATTACCTAGTATTTTGTTGAGGATTTTTACATCTATGTTCATAGCGATATTGGTCTATAGTTCTCTTTCTTTGTTGAATACTTTTCTGGTTTTGGAATTAAGGTGATGTTGGCCTCATAGAAGGAGTTTGGGAGAATTCTGTCCTTTTTAATTGTTTTGAATAGCTTGAGAATAATTGAGACTAGTTATTCTTTAGAAGCTTGGTAGAATTCAGCACTGAAGCCATGCAGTCCTGGGTTTTCTTTGTTGGGAGAGTCTTCATTAATGATTCAATATCTGTCTTGGTATTGGTCTACTTGGTATTGGTCTACTTATGGCTTCATGACTCAATTTTGGTAGATTGTGTGTGTCAAAAAACTATCCGTTTCTTCCAGATTTTCCAATTTGTTGCCATACAGCTCTTTGTAGTAATTCCTGATTCTTTTTATTTCTGTGGTATCTATTGTTACATTTCCTTTTTCCATCTCTGTTTCTATTGATTTGGTTCTTCTCCCTCTTTTCTTTCTCTTTCTCTCTCTCTTTTGGTTAGTTGAGCCAATGTGTATCAGTTTTGTTTATTTTTTCAAAAAATCAACTCTTTTACTGATCTTTTATTTTTTTGTTTCAATTTTGTTTATCCTTTCATTTTAATCATTTCTTTTCTCCTAATACTTTGGAGTTTTTTTTTTTTTTGAGATTCTTGAGATGAATGTTAGATCATTTATTTGCTGCCTGTCTAATTTCTTAATGTAGGCACCAATTGCTATAAACTTTCCTTTTAACACAGCTTTCGCTGTATTCCTTAAGTTTGATATATTGTATTGTCATCTTCATTTCTAATGAATTTTTGATTTTTGGAATTTTTGGATTTCCCTTTTGATTTTTTCTATGACCCACTGTTCATTCATGAGTATGTTGTTCAGTCTTCACGTGTTTGCATATTTTCTAGAGTTTCTTCAGTGGTTTAATTTCCAGCTTCATTCCATTGTGTTCAGAAAAGATACATGGTATAATATCAGTTTTTTAAAAACGTGTTTTGACTTGCTTTATGGCCTAGTTCTATCCCAGTGAAAGTTCCAAGTACTGATGAAAAGAGTGTATATTTTGCAGATGTCAGATAAAATGTTCTGTAGATACCAGTTAGGTCCATTTGGTCCGCAGGGTAGTTTAGCTCTGTTGTTTCTTTGTCAATTTTCTGTCTAGTTAATCTGTTCATTGATGAAAGTGGGTGTTGAAGTTCCCATTATTCTTTTTTTTTTTTTTTTTTGACAGGCAGAGTGGACAGTGAGAGAGAGACAGAGAGAAAGGTCTTCCTTTTTGCCATTGGTTCACCCTCCAATGGCCATCACAGCAGGCATGCTGCGGCTGGTGCACCGCACTGATCCGATGGCAGGAGCCAGGTACTTCTCCTGGTCTCCCATGGGGTGCAGGGCCCAAGCACCTGGGCCATCCTCCACTGCACTCCCTGGCCACAGCAGAGAGCTGGCCTGGAAGAGGGGCAACCGGGACAGAATCTGGTGCCCCGACCGGGACTAGAACCCGGTGTGCTGGCGTCACAAGGCGGAAGATTAGCCTAGTGAGCCGCGGCGCCGGCCCCCATTATTCTTGTATTGGTGCCTGTATCTCCCATTAGATCCATTAACATTTATTTGAAATAGCCAGGCACCTTGGCATTGGGTGCATACACATTTATTATAGTCACATCTTCCTGTTTAATTGATCCCTTAATCATTACAGATGCCCTTCTTTGTCTCTTTTAACAGTTTTTGTGTTAAAGTCTTTTTGTCTGATATTAGGATAGCTACTCCTGCTCATTTTTGCTTCCCAGTAGCATGGAATATCTCTTTCCATCCTTTTAGTTTCAATCTGTATGTATCTTTGTATTGGACATTGCCTAAAATAGTTCCTGACAACATGGCACCTGGCGGATGTTCGAGGGATGTGTTTGTGGCTGCTGCTGGTTAAGCCATGCAAGATTGGACCACCTGTAGGGATAGGTCCGCTTTAGTTCCAGACACATGGACAGTGCATGATCCCTATGCTTTGCTTAAGATGCCCCCGTGCATGGTCCACCCATGCCTGCATGACCTTTTCGCTGATTGGTTCCCCTACTGCACATGTCTTTTGTAAGCCTTATAAGTCTGTACATTTCCTCAATAAGGTGGTTCCTGCTTCGACAGACCCATTGACCTTACCTTTCCCGTTTGCCTTGTCAGGGAGTGCTTGTACTGTTCCCTGCTGGTCAGGGGCCAGCCTCAGGCTTAAGACTCCAACATCTTTGTTGAGGTGTATTTTTTGTAGTCAGCAAATAGATGAATATTGTTTTTTTTAAGCCATCCATTCAGTCTGTATCTTTTAATTGGGTAATTTAGGCCATTTACATTCAAGGTTATTATTGTTAAGTAATGACTCAGTCCTGCCATTTTTCATTAACACTTCTAGTGCTCATTTTGGATTTCTTTTGTACTTTTATAGGGGATTTTCTGCCTTCACATTCTTTCTTGGTGATGACTTTCTCTGTTTCTATTTGTAGCACAACTTTAGGTATTATTTGTAGGTCTGGATGAGTGGTGACAAATTCTTTCAATGACTATTTATTCTGGAAGGTCCCTGCTAATGTGCCTGGGAAAGCAGTGGAAGATGGCCCAAGTCCTTGGGCCTTTGCATCTACATGGAAGACCCAGATGAAACTCCTGGCTCCTGGCTCCTGGTTTCAGTCTTCCCCTGCCCCATTTGTTACAGCCATTTGGAGAGTGAGCCAGCAGATGGAATATCTCTCTATGTCTGCCTCCATCTCTCTTTAACTCTGCCTTTCAAATAAATAAATAAATCTTAAAAAAGAACATGTAGATAGTATTGCCAGAGTAGTTGAGTCAAACCTGAGCTGTCTACCTTAAAAATAAGAGTTTAGGTTTAGAAAAGTTTCTTTGTATATTTTGGGCTATTTTCTAGCAGAAATACAGGAATTATTTAGTCTCTTTGCCTGGAGTTCAAACTTCTGCTCCTTTGAAGCAAGTTGCTCACTTCTGATGTCTATATTTTACTTGATATCCAAGTCCTAGCCACTGTTATTCCAGAGACTTGCCTGGGCTGGCTGCAAGGTGTAATGGAAATTGGGAAATTGCCTGGCACTGAGGCATCAAGAAATCCAGAGTCTAGTGCCAATTTGGTATTAACTAGCACTAGGTCTTGTTGGAAAGGTGTCTATCACTTTTATGACAACTGGCAAAGATCCTGAAGTGAGTTTGAACTATTTCTCTTAGTTTCCTATGGCTGTTGTTAATAGATGACTATGCACTGGCTTAAAAGAACGGTGGGCTAATCCTCTGCCTGCGGCACCAGTACCCCAGGTTCTAGTGCTGGTTGGGGCACCAGTTCTGTCCCGGTTGCTCCTCTTCTAGTCCAGCTCTCTGCTGTGGCCCGGAAGGGCTATAGGATGGCCCAAGTGCTTGAGCCCCTGCACCTGCATGGGAGACCAGGAGGAAGCGCCTGGCTCCTGGTTTCAGATCGGCGCAGTGCGCCGGCCGTGGTGGCCATTTGGGGGGTGAACCAATGGAAGGAAGACCTTTCTGTCTCTCTCTCTCTCACTGTCTAACTCTGCCTGTCAAAAAAAAAAAAAAAAAAAAACAACCACAAAAACCCAAAAAACACATTTATTTATTCTCTTCCAATTCTGGAGATTTTATGGGGCTAAAATAAAGGTATTGGTTCCTTCTGGTGGCTTCGTGGGAAAAGCCATTTCCTTGCCCTTTCCAACATTTAGAGGACACTTCCGTTCCTCGGTTAATGGCTCCTTCCTGGCGTCATTGCCGCCTCAGGTTCCATGACCCTGACTCTTACTCTTCTCTCTGATTCCTCCCATGTTCTCCTCATAAGTTGCCTTGGGATTACACTGAGTCTGCTGGGACAGTCCAGGATTCTCCCCTTTTGACAAGGCCACCTCTGCTGAGTTCTTTTGCCACATATGGAAACACTGAAACCTTCAAAGGTTTGGAGGTTACCACGTGGACCTATCTGGGTGCTGTTAGCCAGTCTACCATAGTAACCACAGTGGTCAGTGACAGATGATGGGGGATGGGAAAGAATGAACTCATTTCCATAGCTTCACTTATTTCTTCAGATTATGAGCAGATACAGGGAATGTAATATATGAAATTCAGAGTTGTATAATTCTGGATTTAAATCCCAGCTGTATCACTTACTTGTTGGTTGACCTTAGACATATAACATAAGCTCTCTGAGTCTCTGCTTCCTTATTGCTAACATACAAATAATAATGTGTGTGTGTGTGTATTAAGTGAGTTAATGCAAGTCACATTATTAGCACAATGACTAGTACAGATCAGGTTCTTGGTGAATGACACTATCAACCCTACTGAAGCCCAGACTTCATCTCAGTGTGGTGTATGACCTCAGGCAATGTTCCCCACTTTATTCTCTTTTACAAAATTGGGCCTTTATTGCAGAGTTAAGTTCATTGTACTCCTCAGTATTAGTTTGTGCAAGGTATCAGTTTTATTTGATTATAATTTTAATATTCTTATCTCTTCCTTTCAATTTATTACTCCCCTGTCATCTCAATATGTCCTCTCTAACACATTTTCAATTTGACTTTAGATATATGCATAATATTATATATGCATGTGTTTTAATTAAATGGAATGTATCTCTTGTGTTTCTTGCTTTTTCTTCTCATTGTCATGTAATTCAAAATTTGCCCTTTGCAATAACTTAGTTACCAAGTCTGTAGTGGTGGGCATCTAGGTTGCTCCAAAATCCCTGCCACGGATGCATCATATCTCTGGGTCACCACATCCCCCGTTTGCAAGAACTTCTCTGAAGTATACATCCAGAAGTTGGAAGTATGTTCCTAGGATAATAATTGTTAGACTTCTCTCAAGAAAGACTGTCCATTTCTTCTACCAGATGAGCTGGTTTGGGTTCCCAACATTTACACCAACACTTAGTGTTTTCTGATTCTGTTTCTTTACATATGATACTACAAAGTGATGTCATATTTATTTTTAATTTTCTTTCAGCACTGGAAGAGTTGTGCTTTACATGTGTGCTAGTTTTCAGGTTTTCTGGTTTTATGAACACAAAAGATAATTGTCATTTATATAGATGTAAATCATTTGGTCATTTCTTTTTTCTTTTATTTTTTTTTTTATTTTTGACAGGCAGAGTGGACAGTGAGAGAGAGAGACAGAGAGAAAGGTCTTCCTTTGCCGTTGGTTCACCCTCCAATGGCCGCCGCGGCCGGCGCGCTGCGGCCGGCACACCGCGCTGATCCGATGGCAGGAGCCAGGAGCCAGGTGCTTTTCCTGGTCTCCCATGGGGTGCAGGGCCCAAGCACCTGGGCCATCCTCCACTGCACTCCCTGGCCACAGCAGAGAGCTGGCCTGGAAGAGGGGCAACCGGGACAGAATCCGGCGCCCCAACCGGGACTAGAACCAGGTGTGCCGGCGCCGCTAGGCGGAGGATTAGCCTAGTGAGCCGCAGCGGCCTGGTCATTTCTTTATTGGTTTAAGTAGCTTTTGTTGTTATTGTTAGTCAATTTTTTTGTTCCTTAGACATTCTAGAAATTCCTTTGTTGAGACAATTAAAATGTCTCTAGATACACTCAGATGTAGATACCACATCCATTATAGATGTGTAATAATCTTTGTGCAATCACCTATGTTTTAAAGTTTGAGTGGTTCTTGTGATGGAAAGAAATTTAACAATTTCCCCCTATGGTGTGTGATTTTGAAGTCTTAGTAAAAATATCTTTCCCCAAATAAAAAGGTAAAAGAGATTCTCTCCTATATTTTCTTCTATTAGCTTTATATTTTTTTCTTTAGACTTTTACTTTTTTTTAATCCTGAGCTCACCTTTGTACGTGATGTGAGGCACGACCCTACCTAAATATTCCCATTTAGTAATCAGTTTTCCTCACACACCCACAAACAACACATCCTTGCTTCACTTATGTAGTGTCATCTTCATTGTAAGGAAAGTTTCCATATGCACAGGGTTCTCTTTCTGAATTCAATATTTACTTGCACTTATCTGTTCCTATATCAGTACTGTATGGATTTTTAAAAGTTTTATTGACTTATTTTTGTTTATTTGAAAGGCAGAGGGAGATAGAGAACAACCTTCCATCTGTTGCTTTACTCCTCAAATGTCTGCGATGGCCACAGTAGGACCAAGAAGAAAGCAGGAGCTTAGAACTCCATCTGGGTCTCCCACACGTGTGGTAGAAACCCAAGTACTTGAGCCATCACCTACTACCTCCCAGGGTGCACATTAGCAGGAAGCTGGATTGGAAGCAGAAGAGCTGGGACTCAGAGCAAGCACTCTGATATGGGATAGGGGAGTCCCAGGTGGCAACTTAACCGCTGAGCCAAATGCCCACCCCAGAACCATGCGTTCTTTAAAGTCATCGAGGACATGTAATATGTCTTAATTTCTAGCAGGCAGACACTTCCTCTTTTCTATGCTTAAGGAATAATTTTAGATTTTTGTGAACTTTTGTTTTTCTATATCCTGAATATACTGAGGTCTCCTAAATGTCCTGTTGTAATTTTGACTGGAATTCAGTGGAAATGACACATGTAATTTTTCATTCTTGGCACTGTGTGGAGTATAAAGTGCAATGTGCTTATGTTCTAGAGAGCTATTTTCATCATTTATTGCAAATTATAGAAGGACAAATAATATATTTGTATGTAGGAACTGGGCATAAATTTGAAATACATCCCATGGGTTTTGGCTTAACATGCAAGTATGACAAAAGGTTCATTGCTCTTTGAATATTTCTATGATCATAGTCATAGCATTTGCACAACACTTGATGGTGTAAGAAGCTGTTCCATGTGCAGACACAATTGCAAATGCAAGCTCCCAACTTCAGAGTCTTTCCCATAGACCTTTTCCACTTAATGTGAACCCTATGGACTTTTAAGTTCTTTCTGATGTGTTTCTTGGCTGAAAGCCTTCATGTTGGAGCAAGAGGCAAAGTGAACTCTTTCTTAGATTGTGCATCTCTAGTTATTTGAAGATTCGTTTTACTAGGAGCATGGTTATTTACCATGCACACAAGCTCTTTGACTATCACATAAAAGCAGATTTCTATCTATAAGAACAAACATTTTGCAGATGCAACTGTGGAAATTTTGCAGATAACAACTGTGGAAAAGGGGTTAGAGGATACATTATATTTTATGCATGTTTGGCCTGGTAAAATTTTCAGCATGTCTGTCTTCGTATGCATCCTTTCATATAGAACTGTGCCTGTTTCCCACTTCAGTGCTTATTTTCCCACTCTTCTGATGTTCTTGGTTTTTCCTGTCCTTGGCTGTTGGCTGTCAGGAAGTAATCTATAACTCATCCAGACCAAGATGTAAGTGATTAGTAGAGCTCAATGCATTGTCTACCAGTGATATTGGCACATATGTCTAACAAAAAGCATAGAACTACAAGCTGAGCATTGATCCCTTTAGGAACCCATAAAATTGTAACTTGTATTCCATTTGTGTACAATCTCAGCTTTAGAACTAAGGATAGGATTCAATCAAAAACAAAAATAATGGTTGGATATACTTGTCATTAGTTTTCTTTTTTCTTTTCTTAATTATTGTCCCTAGGTTGCTTCTCGTGACTACAGTAACTTCCAGTGCATTGCTGAGGAGATGCCTGGGAGTAGCCCAAGGCCCTCTGGAGGCTGTGGGGTCCACCAATGCATCCTTGCTTGCCCAATGAAGAGACACATGATCTTCAAAATTCAATCCCTTGGATTTGGCCAAGGGGATTAGAACCGCCTATAATATATTTATCTGCCTAGTATGCAGATTTTCAAAGGAAAATATGGTTTTATTTGGCATGTCTGAAAAGTATCCAGGGGCCAAAGAACCTCATTCCAGCCAAATCAATAAATACAGAGAAGCATCTCTTGTCTACTATAGTGGATCAACTGGAAGGATGATGACAGCTGTTCCTGTTGACTTTTCCTGAAACTGACTCAACTTAAACTTTGTAAAAAAAGCTTAGGTCAACAGTACATCACCAGCTAGTTTCTGCCAAATAGACTGAACTTTCTTCCAAAGCTGAGTTAGAGTTGGGAAGAGCCAATGGGAAAAATGAAGCCAAGGTCATGCTGAGTTCAGCTCAGGCTTTGGAAAGTGTTTTTCAGAACTCTGCTATCCTAGGTTGCCCTCAAAGTAAGTGGGGAAAAATAATTAACAAAACTGTATGTGTGTGTATTTGGGAAACACTCAACCATTTCAAGACTGTCCTGACTATGACAAGAATGCATTTCTAACCATGGATCATGAAGAAAACCATCATCCTTTGCAGGTGGTTTTTGGACATGCACTGATTGCTATGGTGAAGTTCCATAAAGGTAACTGGGAAGATGAATAACTGCTACTTTATCCCTTCCCAGTTATCTGGAATTTCCTTAAAGGTTGAAGGAATGCCTTGTTTGACTCTAGTACATAGCATGATGGCCAATACACAGTACATGTATAATTAAATGTCATTACATGATAGGATAACAGCAACAGATAATGCTGGGAGTAGCTTCATTATCTTACTCAGCTAAGAGGCTCCTCAATCTGGAAGGTTGTGTCGACCAAAATTTATTGGGGGTGGATAAATCCTTCTAACCTATAGAGATGAAAAATCATGCTTAAAAATTATGGAAGGGCCAGGCATTGTGGCTGTCCTTGGGATGTCTGTATTCCAGGTCAGAGCAGCAGATCAAGTCATGGCTATTCCATGCTTATGATTCAGCTTCCTGCTAATGTACTTGGGAAAGCAGAGGATGATGGCCCAGGTCCTTGTGTTCTTGGCCCCCATGAGGAGGACCCAGATGAAGGATGAAGTTACAGGCTCTTTGCTTGGGCCTTGTCAACCTGGCTGTTGCAGGCTTTTGAGGATTGAAGCACTGGATGGAACATTCTCTCTCTCAATCTCTCTCTCTCTCAAATAAATAATTAATCTTTAAAAAGAGTGCAAAACACATAAATCCATAGTTTTTTAGAATAGGTGTATCTGTCACTTAGCATTGACTCCAAGGAATGCTATTATATAAGACAAATGAAATTTGGGGGCTGAGGGGCAATTATAGGTCTAAGGGTAGAGTAAAGATAAGGAGGAACTTTAAAGGAAAAAGAAGTTAGAACACATAAGAGGGCATGCAGACACCTGGCTTCCTGGATGAATATAGCATTTCCTTTTGTTTCTGCAGCAGATAGCAGTCCAGAAGCAGTGAGAAAACAGTCTTGGTTTGGTTTCTTTTGTAACACACTTTATTTTTTGGAGATGTTTTAAGTTCACAGAAAAGTTGAGCAGAAGGCATAAAGATTTTCTATGAACTCACGGCTCCCATGCAAGCATAACCTCCCCTGCCCTCCACATTCTGCCCTACACTGTCCCATTATGATCATCTGAAGTGCAGAGTGTATGTTGGCTTCTCTCTTGGTGGTATGCAAGCTGTGGGTTCTATGAGACAAATGTATAATGATGTGGATCCACCACTACAATGTCACACTGAGTAGTTTCACTGTCCTGCAAGAAACCTGTGTTCTTCCTTCCTTCCACTCAACTCCCACAGCCACCATCTTCTTACTGTCTCTATAATTTGACTCTTTCCAGAATGATCTATTATTGGAATCATACAGTATGTAGCCTTCTCAGGTTAGCTTCTTTCCCTTAGTGATGTGCAGATTGTGAGGGATTCAGAGTTCCTCATCTCTTTGTTCTACCATCATTGGCTTATCTGACTTTCATCTCTTCCTGTAAACATAACATCTTAAATAAATTATTTTCTTTATGCAAGAACTTTCACACCTGGAAGCACAATGTGTTGATTTTTGGAGATACAGTCTAGTCCCACAAAAAGAGCAGCATGTAAACATGGCTGGTGTTTTATTCTCTCTTTCCTCTCTCCCTCCATCTCAGTCTCAGTTTTGTGGCTTTAAAAACCCTCTACCTCCCTCTTGTGGACATCTACTGAGAAGCAGGCATACTCTTCAAAGCTAACAGGACCTCTGGCTGGGGGAATGATTAACAAAGAAGTAACTTTTGGGATTATCACTTGGCTTCCACCAGTGGGCTGCTTGAAGGTGGGCATTGACTTCCCACTCCCACCACCTCATACCCACACTAACTAGTTGGTACAATTTGATAGAGTCAGATAGATTTCTGTTGCTGGTTGCCTGTGAGCAGTTTTTCCTGTTTTTCTTGTCTCAGTCTCCAGGTTTGGAGTCAAGGAAGAAAGTGTTTTCTTCATGGAAATGTATGAAGCTGCTCCTCAGAGTTTACTGCTGGATTTGGATGGAGCAGCCTCCCCCTTTTGGAGTATTGCTTGGTGGACTCAGAAGGTCCTTCCTTCTCTGGTGTCCAGGTACCAGGGAATTACTGTGGACCAGTTCTCTTCCCCAGAGCTGGGCATGAATTTAAAAGTTATATTTATTTTTAATCCTTATTTTATTTATTTTAAGCATCAGAGAGGAGGAGATAGAGACCTTCATCGACCAGCTCATTCCCCAGTTGCTCAGGAGTTGGAAGTGCAGTCCAGGTCTGCCATGTGGGTGGCAGCAACCTAACCACCCAAGTCGTCACCACTGCATAGCAAGATGTATGTTAGCAAGAAGCTTGAATCAGGAGTGGAGCTAGGACAGGCACTCCAAAATGGGACTTAGCTGTCTTAACTGCTGCACCAGACACCTGTCCCTAAACATTTTTATTTATTAATTATAAAAGAAACACATTTTTGTTTTTCTATTAAAATACACACACACACACACACACACACACACACACACACACTTAGGAAAAGCAGATAGTGCAAGAAAAGCAAAAGTCACCTGTGAATTTAAGCATATGGTCCTGGTAACAGTCACCTATGAATCTTAGCATATGGTAGGTCATACTGTCAACAGTTTGCATGAGGGTCCATGCTGTGGTGTAGAGGATAAAGTTGCTGTCTGCAGGTGCTGACATCCCATAGGGGTGCTGGTTCAGTCCTGGCTACTCCACTTCTGATCCAGCTCCCTGCTAATGTACCTGGGAAGGCAGCAGAGGATGGCTCAACTGCTTGGGCCCCTACACCCACGTGGGAGACCCAGAGGAAGCTCTGGGCTCCTGGCTTTGACCTGGCCCTGCCCTGGCTATTGCAGCCTGGCTGTCTCTGCCTCTGTCTTTCCCCCTCTCTCTGTAACTCTGTCTTTCAAATAAATAAATAAATCTTAAAAAAGTTTGCATATGATCATCCTGTATGTACATACTTCTCTGAAACATTATATTCTATAATAGAATAGAAGTGATTTTATGTTACTCTTTTCCCACAAAAATATATTGCACACATTTTCCCATGCTATGGTATAAACTTACTTAATCTTTTTAATGCCTTTCTCAGGCTGGCATTAGTGCATTGCACTTGATTTCACTCTGTGAGGATAGAAAGATTTAACAGATCTTCCCTAGGCACCAGCTTTGTGGTGTGTAGCAGATAAGGCTGCAGCCTGCAATGCTACCATCCCATATGGTCATGGTTTGTGTCCTGTGCGCTTTCCCATCCAGCTTCCTGCTAATGGCCTAGGAAAAGCAGCGCAAGATGGCCCAGTATTTGGGCCCTTGCTACCTACGTAGAAGACCTGGAAGAAGTTCCTGGCTCCTGCCTCCTGGCTTTGGCTTGGCCCGGCTCTGGCTGTTGTAGCCGTCCATGTGGAGTGAACCAGTAGATGGGAGATCTATTTCTTTGTCGCTCTCTCTCTGTGTAACATTGACTTTCAAATAAATAAGTAAATCTTTTATCAAAAGGAGATCCTCCCTGGTAGTTGTCAGTGAGTTCTCAGGTCAGATAGTGCTACCCCCAGGTGGGCTTCTGAAGTCTTAGTCTATCCAAGGGGCTTCCTTGTTTCATTTGTGACTTCCTTGATGCCACGGATCACTAGCTCTCTGAAATGATTTTCGTTTGCAACAGTAATTCAAAAGGTTTGTGGAAAACCAAACTAAAATTATGAGTTAATTTTGGTGCAATAATCACTTTGAAATCCATGCAAAGCAATATGGGATGCAGGTGCCCAAACCAAGACTTCACTTCTGAGCCAAATGCCCACTCCCTAAATGCATTTAAACAATTTCTTTTGCAGAGCATTTTGATTGTACCATTTTTATCACTATTACAAGATTTTTTTGTTTATTTGGATGACTATTTTCTTTATCTCAATATTTAAATGTAAGCATTTTAGACATAAAGATATAAACAATAGAGTAATGAGCATTTATATGTCTTTCATCAAGGTTAAAAATGTTCACCCTGGGGCCAACGCTGTGGCGTAGTGGACTAAGCCTCTGCCTGCGGCACCGGCATCCCATATGGGTGCTGGTTCTAGTTCTGGCTGCTCCTCTTCCAATCCAGCTCTCTGCTATGGCCTGGGAAAGCAGTAGAAGATGGCCCAAGACCTTGGGCCCCTGCACGCGTGTGGGAGACCCAGAAGAAGCTCCTGGCTCCTGGCTTTGGATTGGACCAGCTCTGGCTGTTTAAGCCATTTGGGGAGTGACCCAATGGGTGGAAGACTGTCTCTCCCTCTCTTTGTCTGTAACTCTACCTCTCAAATAAATAAATAAATCTTAAAAAAAATGTTCACCCTGATAGGCAGTGGAAGATGACTGCAAGTACTTGGGCCCCTGCTACCCACGTGAGAGACCTGGATAGAGTTCCTGGCTCCTGGCTTCAGCTTTGCCCAGAGCTGGCACTTGCAGGAATTTTAAACGTGAACCAGCACATAGGAGTTCTGTCTCTAAATAAATTTGAAAATATAAGCTTATTGTACTGTAATTTTTTTACTTTTGAATTGAAAGTTTATTTCTATTTTTTTATCAAGAAAAACTTATCTTTCAATTCCATTTTCCATGAACTTGCTGAAGTATGCTTATAAGTGACATCATACAGTGCATGTCCTTTTGGATGGGTTTTATTCACTTCAAATGAAAATGTTGCGAGTTGCAGCACACTTCATTTTTAAAGGTGAAACAATATTTCATTTAATAGTATTCTGTTTCACTGCATATACATGTGGAATGTGGGTGTAACACATACATGAGGGTATTTCAAAAGTTCATGGAAAATAGAGATGTAAAGTGTGTTTATTTTAGTGCATTTTTTCGAACTACTTGGAAAAATCTGTATTATGAAAGCCTATGCATTGATTTCAAAATGTTTTGCAGCAAAAAAGCTAATATTTCCATTTTTTCAGTTTCTTTTCAAGTTTCCTCATACACTCATGTATGTGTGTGTGTGTATATATATATATATATACGCACACACAATGTTACCATGTTTTCTTTATCTTAGGGTGAATGTTCTATTTCCATATTTTGGCTCTCATGAATAACGCAGATATCTCTGTGAGATCCTGATTTCAATTTGTTTGGCTATATATTCATATCAGAACTAATATTGCTGGGTCATACATTAACTCTATTTTTGATTTTTGTGGAACCTCAATATTGTTTTCCATAGTAGTTGCAACATTTTACATTCTCATCAACAGTGTACAAGGCTTCCAGTTTTTCCACTTCCGTGCCAACACATTTATTCTTTTTTTATGGTTATAGGCATCCTAACAAGTGTGAGGCCCTATGACATTGTCATTTTGGTTTGCATGTTTTTGATTATGAGTGATGTTGAGCACCTTTTCAACATATTTCCAAAAAACAGTACATAGTTACAATAATTGAAATGACATGGTACTGACATACAGACAAACATACGAGCCAATGGAACTGAATAGAGATCTCAGAAAAAAAATCTATGCACATAGTGAACTGATCTTCCACAAGAATATACACAACAGGGAAAGGATAGTTTGCTCAACACATGGTGTTGGGGAAACTAAATGTAGGTGAGCATGACATCAAACTAATAACATAGTATATACCTGTTTTAGACATTTGTGTCTTTGGGGAATGTCTGTTCAGGTTCTTTGGCTGATTTTTCAAAATGAGGTGTTTTTGCTGTTTTGTTTTGCTGCTATTGAGTTCTTGGAATTAGTTATGCTTTTTGTATATTAGCCCCTTGTGTGACATATGGTTTATATATATTTTCTTCCATTTTTTAAGTTGCCTTTTCATTCTGTTGACTATTTCCTTTGCTGAGTAGAAGCTTTTCAATTTGATGTAGTCCCACTTATCTATTTTTGATTTGGTTCCAAATCATTGCCAAGACCAATATTAAGAAACTTTTCTCCCATATTTTCTTCCAAGAATTTTATAATTTCAGGTCTTATGTTTAAGTTTTTTAGATTTAGTTGTGTGAATGGAGCAAGACAGAGGCCTAATTAATTATTTTGCCTTTAGATATCCAGTTTTCCCAACAGCCTTTGTTGATGAGGCTATCCTTTCCCTATTGTGTATTGTTAACATCATTGTAGAAGATCAATTGACTATAAATGTGTGAATTTACTTCCGCTTCCTTAGTCTACACTAATGTCTGTTTTATGCTGCTTTAATTACTGTAGGTTTGTAATGTGTTTTTTATTTCTCAAATCTCTTGGTTATTCTGGATGTTTTGGGCCAAGATCTGTGTTTAGCTTAAGGCCGTCCAAGAGATGCAACACTCAAATAACCATGTTTTCTAGTTTCAGTAAGATTTTACGTCTAAGGGCTTTGCTTTGAAAATATTGACCCTCCTAGGGCTAGCCAGTTCTTTTTTTTTTTAAACAATTTTTTTTTTTTATTTTAAAGGCATATTTATAGAGAGATGTGTGTGTGTGTGTGTGTGTGTGTGTGAGTGAGTGAGAGAGAGAGAGAGTGAGCCAAGAGCCTTGACTTCTTCTGGGTCTCCCATGTGGGTGCAGGGGATGAAGGAATTGGGCCATCTTCCATTGGTTTCCCAGGTGCATTAGCAGAGATGTTGGATTGAAAGTGGAGCACCTAGGTCTCAAACTGGCGCCCATATGGGATGCCAGTGTTGCAGGCAGAGGCTTAACCTGATACATAACAATGCTGGGCCCACCAGTTCTTTTCTAAAAAAATTTGTATTTGTTTATTTTATTTATATATGTATATGTGTGTGTATATATATATATATATATATATATATTTGGAATGGCAGAGAGAGAGTGAGCACTTCCATTTACTGGTTCACTCTCCAAATGCCCCCAACAGTCAGAGTTGGACCAGGCTAAAGCCAGGAGCCTGAAATGCAAGTTAGATCTTCCATGTAAGTAGCAGGGACCTAAGTACTTGATCTGTCATTTGCTGACTTTCCATGGTGTGCATTAGCAGGATGCTTGGTCAGAAGCAGAACTGGAACTTGAACAGGGTGCTCTGATATGGGAAGTGGGCATCCCAAGCAGTGCCAAATGCTTGCTCCTAGTCAGTTTTAGATACAGTAAAGAATTCATCTGCAAGTGTGTCTTTCATACCAACCAACCAGCCCTACAGGGCACAACCCAACCATTTCCCATATGGGCTTGCATACTCTGGGCTACTATTTACCTGCCCTAATCACCTCTATTCCGGGCCAGGTGCCAAACAAGCAGCACCAATCCCACTGAAATTATTATCCCCCCAGCCCACTGAAATTATTCAAACTAGATGATTCTAAATCCACTTACCTTGTTCGTTCTCATCCACACATTTTCTCTGAATATTTAGTCGAGCTGTTTGCATTCTTCACTGCCATTAGAATCACTTAGGAGAGAGTAGAGTTTAAAAAATACTATGCTCAGCCGCAACTCTAGGTGTATTAAATCAGTCTCTGGTGATGGATCCAAATCTCAAATATGAGAATTTTTAGAGTACCCTGATTAATGTTTCTGTGCAGCACACGTGAAGAATTATTCATGTAGTCTATCGACAGCTAAGAGTGGTCTCCGACTAGACTCAGAACTTTGGGAAAGTTCTGGCCCTTACCTCACAATGCCTTCACACCTGAACATTCCATTCCCTTGATTGGCAAAGGCTGTTAAGTAAAAGCAACCACGTTGCTCCACTTAACTACTTGGGCTCCCACTCCCACTATAATGTCATTCTTTACAATTCGCCAATTTTAAAAATTAATTTGAAAATGATCAAACCTTTCAAATCCAGAATTTTGTTTTAAGCCCATCTTCATCTGGATAGATTATTCAGATAGGCCATGGCATTCTTCAAATCCCCAGCTTAAGTTACTGCCAGTATTTGTTTTTTGCTGCATCTTTCTGTTGCCTCTATTTTCAAATCCTTTGTAGGAGTACAGCCATCATGCATAGTGCTAGCACACTGCTAGGTGTCACTGCAAGTGTCACTCTCTTTTTCTCGCTCAGGCTTTTCTCTCAGCTGTAAAAGGCTAGCTTGCAGGGCAACAGTTTGGCACTGCAGCTAAAATGCTGCTTGGGGTACCCTCATCCCATAATGAAGTACCTGGTTCAAGTTCCAGCTCCTCCACTTCCAATCCAGGCTCCTGCTAATGCACACCTGGGAGGCAGCAGATGATGGCTTAAGTGTTTGAATCCCTGCCACCCATGTGAGAGAAACATATTGAGTCTCCTGACTTTGACCTCACCTAACCCAGGTTATGGTGGGCATCTGGGAAGTGAATCAGTAGATAGATCTCTGTCTCTCTGCTTTTCAAATAAAATGGAAAAAAAAGTCTATTTTGCCCAAGCACAATCTGTAAATTCAGAAACTTTAAAGATCCTTTATGGGTAATTACCAGTCAATTGGAACTGTGGGTTATTAAGAAATAATACACACTGTCCTTCAAAGAGACACCTCTGAAATGTATTCTATGGGGCCAGCACTGTGGCTCAGCAGGTTAAGCCACTGCCTTCTGTGCTGGCATCCCGTTTGGGCACTGGTTCAATCCCAGCGGCTCCACTTCTAATCCAGCTCCCTTCTAATGGTCTGGGAAACAGTGGAAGATAGACCAAGTCCTTGGGCCCCTGCACCAATGTGGGAGACCTGGAAGAAGCTCCTGGCTTTAGCGTGGGCCAGCCTGGCTGTTGTGGCCATTTGGGGAGTGAACCAGCAGATGGAAGATTCTCTCTCTCTCTCCCTCCCTTCCTCCTTCCCTCCCTCCCTCCCTTCTCTGTCTGTAATTCTTTCAAATAAATAAATGTATCTTTTAAAAATGTGTTGTATGTAATTCTTCTGAATGTCCACATTGGAATTGGTCCTCTGTTGCCCATAATGGTTGTTATGGGTTGAGCAGAACCCAGCTCCCCAAATTCACACATATGTTTAAACTCAAGTCTTTATTTTTTAATATTTCTTTTATTTTTAATTGAAAGGCAGAGTTACAGAGAGATGGAGAGAAAGAGAGAGAGGTCTTCCATCAGCTGATTCACTCCCCAAATGGCTGCAGTGGCCAGGGCTGGGACAGCCTGAAGTCAGGAGCCAGGCATTCCAATTTGGGCCCAAGCAAGTGGGCCATTTTCCCCTGCCTTCCCAGGTGCATTAGCAGGGATGCTGAGTTGGAAGTGGAGCACCCATATATGGTGATGTTATAAGAATTCAGAGTTGGTTCTTTTTCTTATGGCAATAAGGGGTGGGGATGAGCAAAGCAAAAGTATTGTAGAGAGGTAGATTTTTATAGAGAATTACAGAGAATTGACAATTAAGACTATTGATATCCAGGAGACGTCCCCAAGAGAGAGGTCTGTCAAGGTCTAGGTATTGAGAGCTTATGTAGGGAGTGGATAGCAATCGATCAATCCTTCTAGGTAGTGTTCACACATCAAGGGTCTGTTTTTCACTGTTTCTAGGGCAGAGGTCATGGTTACTGATCAGTTAACAAATGTTACTTTATTGACCACTTGAGAAATTTGACAGTTGAGAACCTGCTGCTTTGTGGTGTGTTCTGCTCTGCCAGGTTTCTTACAGTTACCTATGGGTGTGGGACCCATTGTGTTCCCTATCCATCTTTTCAGTTTCATGGGGTGGTGCCTTTTGTCTCAGCAATGGAAGGCAGATTTCATGCAAACACCTGGTTCCTATTCTCATGGATTTACCCTAACTGCCTACTAACCCTTCTATCTCTTCACAGCAGATCAACTGGTTATGCCACGACACTCATCCCATAAACTCAGAACTCGTATTAAGGGTTGGTGGATTAAGGGTGGGGACTTGATATAATTATGGTGTCTGAAAGATGGGTCTGATGGGAGGTCTTTAGGTCACTGGGGTGCGCCCTCAGATGGTAGCTTTTACTAGGGTTGGTTTTAAGCTGAGTTCGGCGTCTCTTCTTTCTGCTGCTAGGATCCCTGTGTGATGGTCCCTCTGTTCTTGATCCTGGATCCCTGTGTGATGGTTCCTCTGTACCCAGTCCCAGATCGCTGTGTGATGGTTCCTCTGTACTTGATCCTGGATCCCTGTGTGATGGTTCCTCTGTACCCAGTCCCAGATCACTGTATGATGGTTCCTCTGTACTTGATCCTGGATTCCTGTGTGATGGATATGTACCCAGTCCCAGATCCCCATGTGATAGTTCCTCTGTACTTGATCCTGGATCCCTGTGTGATGGATCTGTACCCAGTCCCAGATCCCCGTGTGATAGTTCCTGTGTACCTGATTAGCTACTGCCAGCCACCACCAGAGGCCAGACTAGCTGGGCTGCCTGATCCTGTAGGATGAACCTCTGCAACCTAACTAGAAATATGCTTTTTCCTTCCCAAGGAGCTACTCTTGGCTATTTTAAGTAACAGAAAGCTAACACAATGGTCATCAATGCAATCAGTCCCTGTTGTGGCTTTCTCATTTTCTATGCCATCTCCCTTTTCTGGCTTCCTATTATCTCTTCCCTCATAAATCGCATTTACCCAAGTCTCTTTTTCTTGGATGAAAAACTCAAATAACACATTTTCCCAGAGGAACATAAGATTGTACCACCTCTCTCATTATTCCAATTAACCTTTAAAGAATCTACATTGTAGCCAAGGTTTACATTAGGAATTATGTAAAGGCAATGCTATCATTGTGTGCATATAGATTTCTGCTTTATTTTAATTAAAAATTATATTATGTGATTTATATTTTACTATAATTTAAATGGTGATTTTTATTTTATTATAATTTAAATAGTGATTTAAATTTAATTATAACTTAAAGATGTGATGGCAATAAATATTTATGATATAGAAAATAAATATACAATGAATAATATACAATTATTTTATAAAATTTATTAATGTAGATTGACTAGTATGATTAAAATAAAATTTAATGTTTTAAAAATATGTATTTACTTTTTTTTAAGAATAATTGTGTATTGATTACAGTATTCAACCAAAAGTATTAAGTAGAACAAACAAAAAAAATACTAAGAGGGATAACATATTAAGTTGTTCATCAACAGTCAGGGCAAGGGCTGATCAAGTCACCGTTTCTCATAGTGTTCATTTCACTTTCACAGGTTTCCTTTTTGGTGCTCAGTTAGTTGTCACCTATCAGGGAGAACATGTGGTATTTGTCCCTTTGGGATTGGCTTATTTCACTCAACATAATGTTTTCCAAATTCCTAATAGGGATCACTTTTCAGTTAAATTTAAACACCTAAGAATAATTGTGTGTTAATTACAGAATTCAACCAATGGTACTAGAACAAAAAAAACCCACTAAAATGGATAAAGTTTTACACTGTACATCAACCGTCAGGACAAGAGCTGATCAAGTCACTGTTTCTCATAGTGTCCATTTCACTTCAACAAGTTTCCCCTTTGGTGCTCAGTTAGTTGTCACTGATCAGGGAGAACATATGATATTTGTCCCTTTGGGACTGGCTTAATTCACTCAGCATGATGTTTTTTTACTTTTGAAAGGCAGAGAGAGAGACAGACAAAGTACTCTTACACACTGATTCAGTCCCCAAATGCTTGCAACAGGTGGGCCTGGACTCTGAGGCTAGAAGCCCAGATCTCAATCTGGGTCTTCCATGTGTGGGCAGGAACCCATGTATTTGAGCCATCACCTCCTGCCTCCCAGGAAGACAGGGTTGGAACTGGAGCCAGGACTCAAACCCACTCTGACGTTGAATTCAGGCATCCCAAGTGGTATCTTAACCAACAGACTAAATGCCTGCCCTCAAATATAATTTAAACATTAATTTACATTCTATTATAATATAAATATAATTTAATATGATTTTCTATGTTATATCCAATATCAAAACATTTCTATAAAGTATATATTGATATCAATAAATCAAATCACATATATTGAAAAAAAATGACTTTGAGTTACCACTTGGTGGCAGTACTTGCAAGCTTTTATCTCAGGTATAATCTCACTATGCATCTGTGGAAATTATGTTGTGGTATGGTCATTCTTGTAGGTGCAAGCAAAAATCCCCCTGGAAAATCTGTCTTTGTGACCCTCACTATTTCCCACTCTGGTCAGGCTAGCTGGGGTCACAATGCCATGTGCTGCATGTCAGGCTTCCTTGCTCACTCACGGAGGCCTGCAGAAGTGAGCAAACCAGCCTGTCTGCTTTACAAGTGACTGTTCCATCACCACTTGTCTCTCCTTGGCTTACCCAGGAGCTATGGGCAGTGCTGTGTGGTGGGCAGTGATGCAGTTAGTTGTGTGAGCATGTGAATGTGTGGTCCAGGCACTCAGGATGATACCCACATAAATGGAGTAAACACTCCTTTTTCACATCTGTGTTCCAAAAAAAAAATAAGGCTTTGTACATGTTGTTTGGCCAAAGTGAGTCTAGAAACAGACACTCAGTTTGGGATTCTGGAACTGAACCATGACTCTGCAGAACAGTGGTCCCTGGAGTGGTGGTAACCCTTTGGATATTGTACCATTACATTGACCTAACCAGAGGTCAGCACAGCATGGCCCACAGGCCACATCCGTCCTGCTGCCTATTTTTGTAAATAAAGTTTCAAAGGAACACAGTCATACCCATTCATTTACAAATTATCTTGAACACTCTGGATGAATCCTTATGACATAGACCCTGTGGACTGAAAACCTCGAAACATTATTATTTGACGTTTTTTGAACAAAGTTTGTAGAGCTAGCTGGGTGGTATTGTTACAGGAATTGTGGAGCTGATTGTTTGCTTTGCTGGGATGAAGAATTACTATGTGGATTACTATGTGGATACTATGAGGGTTGGCAAGAATACAACTTTTATTGAGGGAGTCACAGAGAATTGAGAAGTAAGATTCCTGCTACCCAGTAGGGGGTATCCAAAGGAGGGGTCCATCAGCTCTGGGTATTGAGAGCTTAAAGAGGGAGTGCATATCAATTGATCAATTCTTTACATAGTTTCAATACATCAGTGGTCTGTTTGCTTTTTATTTCTAGTCTCCTGGGAAGTAGTCATGGTTACTGACCAGTTAAAAACATTGCCTTGCCAACCACTTGAGAAATGTGACAGTTAAGAACGCATGGCTTTGTGGTGTGTTTCAATCTGTCCTGGTTTCTTACAGTTAGCTATGGGTATGAGACAGTTTGTGTCCCTACCTTTTAATCTTTTCATTTTCTTGTGGCAATCTTTTGTCTAATCAGCAGATCAAAGGGTTTGTACAAATACCTGGTTCCTCATTCTCACAGGGGCCTTTCCTAACTGTCTATTGACCCTTTAACTCCTCATATTCTCTCCTTAGAAAAAAATGGGTCCTAATCCCATTAGGGCATAGTGGGGCGCATCGAACTGGATTGCAGCACAGTGTTTTCCTGAAGGATTTCTTCCGGGGCTCCATCCATAATACCATCTCTAGCTTGGCAGCCTCTACATGAGCAGGGACAAATTTTACAAGAGGATTAAATATACAGAGTTTTGAAGCCAGGGATTTAAGAAGTAGCTTGTTGCAGAGTTTGAAAGAGGCAAGTAAACCAAACTGAAGCAATAACCAAAGCCATAACAGTAAAAAGGACACCTAGCATTTGAGCCAGGCAGTGTTGAGCAGGTAGCAGTCAACCATGCCTACAAATCCTTTCTCTACAGCCTTTCAGCTTTGTTTAATTTTGTTGAGGATTGGCACAAATGAATTCATCTTGATTTTAGTCTCTTCTTGTGATCAAAATCCTTTTGTTGAGGACATTGCTGATCAATCACCTTGTGTCTACCTTTTATTTGTCTTCCCATTGCCAGGGCAGATTTGACTTGGTTGTCCATCTGGTCTCTCCCACATGGGGAGAGAAGTGTTCCATGACAAGGAGTCAGTGTCAATAACCCTCTTAGCCACATTTCAGCAACAAAGAGATTCTCTGAGAAGTGGTCCTTAGGTAACTGAACCTGGAGTCTAGTGTGAAACTTGGCTTTATATGTTCGGTAGTCTTGGGTCATCCTCTCCAAGTGCCAGGCCACCATTCCCTTGCAGGGGGCGTGTAATTCTATAGAATTCTGACAGGCATTAAGCACAAAACACAAAAAGGAAAATATACACCAAAGCCAACAGAAACATAACAAATCAAGTCTGTTTGCTAAAAATAATGATCAGGGTTATCTGGTAATCAGATACAGAAAACTCTCAAGATTAGCAAGTCTGAAAAAAAATCAGCATTTACTTTGAAAAGCAGGTGTGGTTTTGTTTGTTTGATTAAGTAAGGTAAAAAAGTTGTTTTGCCACAGATATGCCAATGTTTTTAACTACACTTTGTTATGAGGAGAACAGATTTTCAATGAATTCTTGTAAACACAATCGCATTGCCTTGAGAATGTTATATGCATCAGAAAATTTGAATTTTACAGTAATTAAAAACAAGGAAAGGTAAACATTGTAAACTGTTTGCAAAGCTGTCCAGAAGCACTGAGTACAATGGAAGTCACAGAGAAAAAACTGTTCTTTCGAATCTAGAAGAGGAAACTTTTAATTAAAGAACCAACAATATTTTGAATAAAACACATGGACATCCATAATTTTTAACAGTTTATCCAGCCTTATGTAACTAATTTTTGGTTAATTTCCATGAGCACTTTTTTTTTTTTATTTTCACAGAGTTTTAAACTTCTTATCTAGTCCATTGATCACAAGGCTGTCAGAAAATCTGTGTTTCAGAATATTTGTTAGAGTTTTTCTCCATAAATCTGATTGCAGGTGTTTTCAGAAAAGCATATAAAAATGCGGATGATAAAAAGACTTTAAATAGTCATGTTAAAATTATAAAACTCATTAATCAACAAGAAGAGGCACTTATGTTCACTCCACACAGCATCTTAGAAAGCATACGAAGGATTTTATAAACACCTGTCGCTTTTAGGCCTCTGGGCCTTTTTCATCAAGATAATCATCATGAGTGATAACAACACAAGATTCTGCAACTTTTGGGCAATTATATCAATAACATTTTTATAATAGCATAACTTAAAGTTTTGCATCTTTTAATATCTTGACAGTACCTTTAATATAATTCAAAATCCAATTATTATTATCTCTATAAGGTGAGAAATATATCCTTTGGCATTACTTTCTATTTCAAAGTCAGAAGAATTCAGAACCTTGATTTTCAGAAAATCTGTCAAAGATGCCAAGACGGCTTAAAATATCTGGTCAAAACAGGATCCCTTAACATTGTGAAGTGATATACATCTATTTAGGTAGGGTAATTTAACCAGTTATAGACTGGATTTAATTACAGTCATAAAGTGTTCAACCAAATATTTTAGAGTAAGTATATACTCAAAGATAATTTTAATTCTTTTAAGACTCAATTCTTTTCAATAATCAGAACTTAACGAAGACAGTAGTGAACACAGATATTACTTTAATAAGACACTAAATTTGTGTGTTTTTGGTAAGAGTTAGCACATGAAATCATCCCATAACTGACAATTTCACAATGTCAGAACCAAAGAAGATCTTACAGCAAGCAGGATTAGATTTTAATCTTATGTCTTTAATCTTATGTACCTTTGATATTAATGCTTATTTTTTTCAAAAGTCTTGTAAACAATTTTAAAAAATTATAGTTCATTTTATGTTTATTCCTTTTGAAGCAAAATTTAAAGCACATTATCAATGATTTACCTAAACCAACAGGCATTTGTATCAATACATTGTTTAAGCAGTTTGTATTGGCTCACTTTGGTATAACAGCATAAATGCTGCATGTATAGTACTCCCATTTTTATTCACAAAACAACTCAAAGCTGGAAAACTGTGACATAAACCAGCGATCTATTTAGTGACCATTTCTCATTTAATTCCAAGGAATACTGAGACCCAAGCAGTGTTACAGTAAAATAACATCATTTATTTTTATAGGTTAAACTAAATCTATTTCAGTCCAATCTGTTTGCCAGGGAGAGTCCTGCCTGTTGAGGAACCTTGAGTTGAAAGGTAATCAGTCAGGGCAGGCGCCGTGGCTCACTTGGTTAATCCTCCATCTGTGGCGCCGGCATCCCATATAGGCGCTGGGTTCTAGTCCCCGCTGCTCCTCTTCCTGTCCAGCTCTCTGCTGTGGCCCGGGAGGGCAGTGGAGGATGGCCCAAGTGCTTGGGTCCCTACACCCGCATGGGAGACCAGGAGTAAGCACCTGGCTCCTGGCTTCGAATCAGTGCAGCGCTGGCCGTAGCGGCCATTTTTGGGGTGAACCAATGGAGGGAAGACCTTTCTCTCTGTCTCTCTCTCTCTCACTAACTCTACCTGTCAAATAAAAAAATCAAAAAAAGAAAGGTAATCAGTCTTCTTCATCTGCCTCTCACTAGGCAAACGGGTGGAGTTAAACCACTTTGAAAGCAGAGGAAACCACCACTGTTGAAACATCACTGCAGCTAGGGTGGCCTAGGAGGTGGGAAGAGTGGGTGTAACCCTTTGGGTCCTTATACAAGCATAGCGGATGTTCGGCTCCACAACCTGATAGTGGAATTTTAAGTTATCCCCCGGGGAATGATGTGACAGCATAGAGGCTGGGTGAAATATCTAGGTTCCTCAGGGTGCCAGCTCTCTCTACGCTCTAGTTTGTAATAAGGATGGGCAATGGTGCAGAAAAAGAGCTTTTTTATGTTTGTTTAAGCTCAGAGGGCAAAGGAATTCAAATACTTGAGAATGTACCCCAAAGTGTTACCAGCCATAGAGGCCTTGTTCTCATCTAAAATGTGCAGATAAAAACAAAGGCCTCTCTAAGCCTTTAACTCTCCTTAGTTTCTCATCATTTCTCAGACTCCCAGCCTGTGGGACCAGACACACCCTAATGCCCATGGTGATGGAGGAAGCCACAGGTGAGACTAGGTGGGTATACCCGTGCTCAGCCCTTGCTTGCCTGTGACCTGGAGGAATCCTGGGAACAGGACTAGATACCCTACCTGTGTCACCATTTCTGCCTCCTGTGAATAGAAACAGTTATTCTACAAACCCTAGCTTTGAGCTATGTCTTATGGACCTGAACTTGGAAGTGAGCCTCTACAAAGAGAATTTCAACTAATACTGTCAGGACCAAAGTCTAGAGGGAAGTCACTGGTTCCTTGTCACAAAGACTTGAATAAGCAGAGGAAAGAGTAAAAGGGCATGGTAAGAGGGTAGAAATTTTCCCAGTGAGCTACTCTGAGAGGTGAGCTATGAAAAGGATTTACTTCTGTCAGGTCCTTTCTGAAAGAAAGAAAAATGTGGGCAGGAAAGGAGCTGCCAGGGGTACCAGGAAAAGTGCCAGAGAACTTGTTTCCATAAGTCTGGGTCGTGAGGAGACCCGAGTCTGAAAAGTGGGCACCTGAATTCCAATCTAGAAGCTACAAGGCATCTCCGGAGTGCTTGACCAATAGGACCAGGGACTTGGGCTTAGAGGACCAAATGAAGAAAATGAGGAGAGTTTGCAGGGCAGAGACACAACCTGAGAGAATAATCAGAGAAAGGAAAATAAAGTGGGAGGAGGAGAGAAACAGCTTCAGCCAGCCCAGCTTGCCTTGAAGCTTTTAAGTCGCTGGCAGAGACCTGGTGTTTTTAAAGAAAAATGACTGCAAAGGGGAGTAAGGCAGCCAGCGCTGTGGTGCAATGGGTTAATGCCCTGGCTGAAACGCCGGCATCCCATATGGGTGCCAGTTTGAGACCTGGCTGCTCCACTTCCAATCCAGCTCTCTGCTATCGCCTGGGAAAGCAGTAGAAGATGGCCCAGGTCCATGGGCCCCTGCACCCATGTGGGAGACCTGGAAGAAGCTCCTGGCTCCTGGCTTCAGGTGGGCACAGCTCCGGCCATTGTGGTGGTAGGGAATAAGTTTCTCTGAAAAGCAGTGGCATAAACAGTCCACTTTACTCATTCTTTGTATGAATCCTAGTCAGTTCAAGTCACTGGATATGGATCTGAATCACGGCACCAAAGATGTTACAGGAATTTGGAGTGGTTTTTTTGTTTGTTTGTTTGTTTGTTTTTGTGTGTGTGGTGTTTTTTTTTTTTTTTTTTTTTTTTTTTTTTTTTTTCAGGCAGAGTGGACAGTGAGAGAAAGGTCTTCCTTTGCCGTTGGTTCACCCTCCAATGGCTGCCGCGGCTGGTGCGCTGCTGCCGGCGCACTGCGCTGATCCAATGGCAGGAGCCAGGTACTTCTCCTGGTCTCCCATGGGGTGCAGGGCCCAAGGACTTGGGCCATCCTCCACTGCACTCCCTGGCCACAGCAGAGAGCTGGCCTGGAAGAGGGGCAACCGGGACAGAATCTGGCGCCCCAACCGGGACTAGAACCCGGTGTGCCGGCGCCGCAAGGCAGAGGATTAGCCTAGTGAGCCGTGGCGCCGGCAGAAGCGGAATTTTTTATTGAGAGAATTATAGAGAATTGAGACGCACTTGAGCATCCTCTGCTGCCTTAGCAGGGAGCTGGATTAAAAGCAGAGCAGTCAGGACTTGACCCAGAGCACTGATAAGGGATGCAATCATCATAGGTGGTGGCTTTACTCACTATACCACAACCCTGGCCACTGTACTTTGTTAATTTGGATTTAAAAATTCTGTGAATCATTCCCTGGTAAGACACCAGGAATTTGGATTCTAAGATTTTGTTTAACTATATAATCTAACAGATCACTTTGCTTAGTATAAATATTATAGCTTAATCTCCACCTAATTCAATATTACTGAAATCCTATTTTGAGATATGAGAGGTCATTAAAAAAGGTTTATAGAAAATGTATATTATGGAAAAATATGCATGAATTTCAAAAGTTTTTTTGACCAAATTTAAACTTATCTTTTAGTTCCATTTTCCATGAACTTTTTGCAGTGGTCTCATGTAAGCTTATAACGACATTTAATTATCAAAACATTCTTCAGGTTGGAACTACAATTTTACTCATGTTAGCCCTGTAATTATCCCCCCAAAATGCTTAATCTTAGCTAGATGAAATGCCTTGTTTAAGGCCACACAAGGTGCCTGCATCATGGTGCAGCAAGTTAAACTGCTGCCTGTCATGCCAGCTATACCTGAGCACTGATTTGAGTCCCAGATGCTCTGCTTCTCATCCAGTTCCTTGCTAATGCACCTGAGAAAGAAGTGGAAGATGGCCCAAGTGCTTGCACCCCTGCAACCCATATGTTCTCCCTGATTGGGGACAACTAACTGAGCACCAAAGGGGAAACTTGTTGAAGTGAAATGGACACTATGAGAAACAGTGACTTCATCAGCTCTTGTCCTGACGGTTGATGTACAATGTAATACTTTATCCATTTTAGTATTTTTTTGTTCTAGTACCATTGGTTGAACTCTGTAATTAATAAACAATTATTCTTAGGTGTTTAAATTTTAACTGAAAAGTGATAAGTGATCCCTGTTAGGAATTTGGAAAACATTATGTTGAGTGAATTAAGCCAATCCCAAAGGGACAAATACCACTTGTTCTCTTTGATAGGTGACAGCTAACTGAGCACCAAAAAGGAAACCTGTTAAAGTGAAATGAACACTATGAGAAACGGTGACTTGATCAGCCCTCACCCTGACTGTTGATGAGCAGCTTAATATGTTATCCCTCTTAATATTTTTTTTGTTTGTTCTACTTAATACTTTTGGTTGAATACTGTAATCAATACACAATTCTTCTTAAGTGCTGAAACTTAACTGAAAAGTGATCACTGTTAAATATAAGAGTGGGAATAAGAGAGGGAAGAGATGTGCAATGCGGGACATGCTCAAGCTGACTTACCTCAAACGGTAGAGTTAGAAACATACCAGGGGATTCGAATTCAATCCCATCGAGGTGGCATGTACCAATGCCATCTCACTAGTCCCAGTGATCAATTTCTGTTCACAATTAATCATAATGATAGGACTAAGAACCAAAGGGATCACATAAACAAGAATAGTGTCTGCAAATACTAGCTGATAGAATCAAAAAGGGAGAGAATGATCCAACATGGGAAGTGAGATACACAGCAGACCCATAGAATGGCAAATGTCCTAACAGCACTCTGGCCTCAGAATCAGCCCTTAAGGCATGCGGATCCGGCTGAAATGCCCATGAGAGTATTTCAGGCATGGAAAGCCGAGACACTCTGGGGGGGAAAAAAAACCTAAATGAAAGATCTCCGCGAGTGAGATCCCAGTGGAAAGAACGGGTCATCAAAGAAGGAGGTACCTTTCTCTGAAGGGAGGAGAGAACTTCCACTTTGACCATGGCCTTGTCTAAAAATGATCAGAGTCAGTGAACTCAGGGGGCTTCCATAGCCTTGGCAGCTCATGACAAGAGCCTAGGTTGATTACTGATGCCATAACCAAGAGTGTCAATTTGTTAAGTCAACAACAGGAGTCACTGTGCACTTACTCCTCATGTAGGATCTTTGTCCTTAGTGTGCTGTGTGGGGAGCAACTGGGAGCAACTCGGACTAGACTAAGTTACTGGAATTAAGACTTATTCTATGCATCTGCTCTCCCACAATATGGCGCTGAGAAGGGAGAAACAGCTTCTACACAGCTGCCTCCAGTTCAACCAATAAACTGTAGGACTTACTCCTGATTGGAGGAGAGCAGCGTACTCGGCGTGTGGGTAGCAGAGTCGGGATTGGTGGAAAAGGACTATAAAGGAGGAGAGAGACAACATGCACCAGGAACATCTATCTGAAGGAACACCTGTGCAGCCCCCGAGAGAGCCGGCCGGCGGTGTGCCGCTCCCCCGCGGAAGTGGGGAAAGTGGCCAGGGGGAACCGCCCTTCCACGGAGGTGGAAGGGACGGTAGCCAACCCGGGAAGAACCAGCAGCAAACCCAGGGAGGGCCGAGCAGATGAAAGAACAACGCAGGGTCCTGTGTCGTTCCTCCACGAAGACGGGGAGCGACAGTGCTGTACATTGAGATTTAATGCTATAACTAGTACTCAAACAGTATTTTTCACTTTATGTTTCTGTGTGGGAGCAAACTGTTGAAATCTTTACTTAATGTATGCTAAACTGATCTTCTGTATATAAAGAGAATCGAAAATGGATCTTGATGTGAATGGAAGCGGAGAGGGAATGGATAAGGGGAGGGTTGCGGGTTGGAGGGACGTTATGGGGGGGAAGCCATTGTAATCCATAAGCTGTACTTTGGAAATTGATATTCATTAAATAAAAGTTAAAAAAAATTTATTTATTTTTTTGCCAGGCAGAATTAGACAGTGAGAGAGAGTTATAGACAGTGAGAGAGTTATAGACCGTGAGAGAGAGATAGAGAAAAAGGTCTTCCTTCTGTTGGTTCACTCCCCTAATGTCCGCTACGGCCGGCGCTGCGCTGATCCTAAGCCAGGAGCCGGGTACTTCCTCCTGGTCTCCCATGTGGGTGCAGGGACCCAAGTATTTGGGCCATCCTCTGCTGCCCTCCCAGGCCACAACAGAGAGCTGGACTGGAAGAGGAGCAAGCAGGACTAGAACCCAGGGTGCCTGTGCCACAGGCGGAGGATTAGCCAAGTGAGCCACGGCACCGGTCTATTTATTTATTTTAAAGTCAAAGTTAGAATGAGAGGCAGAGACATAGAGAGGTCTTTCATCCACTGGTTCATTCCTCAATTGGCTGCAATGGCTGGAGCTGTGATCAGGAGCCAGGAGCTTCCTCCAGGTCTTCCACATGGGTGCAGGGGCCCAAGGACTTGGGCCATCTTCCACTGCTTTCCCAGGCTACAGTAGAGAGCTGGATCGGAAGTGGAGCAGCTGGGATGCTGGCACAGCAGGCGGCAGCTTTACCTGTTATGCCACAGCGCCAGCCCCATCAAATCAATTCTTTAAAAATTTATTATGCCACAGATATTTTTATACATGTGAATAGTGATTTTGAGTATGTTTTCAGGTGCTTATTTTGGACATTTTTGTATCTCCTTTGGAGAAGTGTCTCTTCCCGTCCCTGGCCTGTTGTTTTGAGTTTTTGTTGTTGAGTTGTGGGAGTTCTTTTTATATTCTGAATATTATCCCCTTAACATACAGGCGATTTACAACTATTTTGATCCATTTAGTGGGTTGCTTTTTAATTCTGTTGATAGTGTCCTTTGGTGCACTAAATATTTTTATTTATTTATTTTTTATTATTTAAGAGAGAGAAAGAGCAAGAGTGAGAGCATTTTCCCATCTGCGCTTTCCCTCCCCAAACTGCACAATGGCTCTTGTTTGGAGCTGCATCTGAGTCAGGAACTCAGTCCAGTTCTCTCATATGGATGCCAAGGACTCATTGACTTCAGCTATCTTCTGCTGCCTCCTAGGTCTGCATTAGCAGGAAACTGGAATCAGGAGCCAGAGTCAGCACACAAACCCAGGCACTCTGAGGTGGGACATAGGCATCATACCTGGTATCTTAAATGCTAGACCAAATGCCTACCCCCAAATTTTTAATTTTTGTGAAGTATAGTTTATTTATGTTCTCATTTTCTTCTGTGGTTTGCATATCATTTCCAGGATATCATTGCTATCTGAAATTCATGTTAGGCAAACAGAGATCAAAGAAAGTACAACCACAATTAGATTAGCCTGTGTCAGATAAGGTCTGCTTTGCTTCCTCTAGTTCAAGGGAGGCAACTGGAAACCAGATGGCTACCCATCCACATTAAGACTGTGCCATGTTGGAAAACAGACGAGAAAGGGCAAAATCCCCAGGACATTTACTACCATTGAAAATGCAAGAATGAGGAAAATTTGTCCCTAAGATAGGCATAAGGCCTGGGTGATTTCCTGGATTATACCATTTCTTTTTTTTTTTTTTTTAAGATTTATTTATTTACTTGAAAGTCAGAGTTACAGAGTGAGAAAGAGAGGCAGAGAGAGAGAGAGTTCTTCCATCTGCTGGTTCACTCCCAATTGACTGCAATGGCTGGAGCTGTGCCAATCTGAAGCCAGGAGCCAAGAGCTTTCTCTGGGTCTCCCACGTGGGTGCAGGGGCTCAAGGACTTGGGCCATCTTCCACTGCTTTCCCAGGCCACAGCAGAGAGCTGGATCAGAAGTGGAACAGCCGGGACGTGAACTGGCACCCACATGGGATGCTGACACTGCAGGTGGCAGCTTTACCCGCTACACCACAGTACCGGCCCCGGATTATGCCATTTCTGTAATTTTTATTTATTTGAGAGGTGGAGAGTCAGAGAAACAGAGAGAAAGAGAAGAACCTCCCAACCACTGATTTACTGCTCAAGTGCCAGCAACAGCTGGGGCTGGGCCGGGACAAAAATCCGGAGCTTGGAACTCAATTTTGTGTGTGTCATGGATGCAAGTACTTGATTCATCATCAGCTGCCTCCCAGGTTCCATTATCAGGAAGCTTGGATTTTGAGCAGGACCAGGACTCAAACCAAAGAATTCTGATTCGCTATGCAGGCATCCCTAGGGAAATCTAAACTTCTAGGTTAAACATTGCCATCCCCACCCTTACCATTTTTAAAAACATATTTGCTTATTTGAAAGGCAGAGATTGAGAGAGAGAGAGAGAGATCTTTCCTCTGCTGATTCACCCCCCTTCCTGAAATGACAACAGCCAGGAGTAGGCCATGCTGAAACCAGGAGCCAGGACCCACTAGGGTCTCCCACATGGATGCATGGTAGGACCCGAAGCACCAGAGCCAGAGATAATTGTGGAATTGACTATTTTAAGTTCTGAGATGTTTCTTCATGCACCATCACACGCTTTAAACTATATAATCTATTATCAGGACTCTTCTTTAAGTAGTCATCTACACCTGAAAATGAGATTTATAACAAAAAAAATCTTTATGTTTGTCCTCTACATTCTTTTGGGAAGATCCAGATTTCTATCAGACACTATTTTCCTTATGTTCGAAGGACTTCTTTCAAAGACATTTCTGAGAAAAGCACCTTTTGTAGTGTAACAGTGCATGGCACACAGTGAAACGTGCTCTCTATACAAAAAAAAAAAAAAAAAAAAGCAGTATTTAGAGATTCTGCAAAGGCAGAAAGAGGTCTGCAGCAATGTAACAGACACTTCCTCTACTATTGCAGATAGTAGCCATTGGCGGAGGATGGGAGACCAATCTAGTTTTAGATTGGGTGTTTTACCAGAATGCCTTCTGTCATGGGCTGACACAGCATGAAGACCCTTGCCAGATACTGGTGCCATGCCATTAGTCTTCTCAACCTCCAGAACCATAGCCAAATGAACTTTCATTGCTTATGATTTCCCCAGTTTTGGTATTCTGTTATAGTAGCAGAAAATGGACTGAGATAGAAAATTGGTGCTAGGAGTTAGGCTGTTGCTGCAACAAATATCTGAAAATATAGAAGCCGCTTTGGAACAGGGAAATGGGTAAAGTCTGGGAGAATAGGAGAAGCATATTAGCAAA
The DNA here is from genome assembly GCF_964237555.1 of Oryctolagus cuniculus. Taxonomy (NCBI): domain Eukaryota; kingdom Metazoa; phylum Chordata; class Mammalia; order Lagomorpha; family Leporidae; genus Oryctolagus; species Oryctolagus cuniculus. Next base: position 81,268,466 of record NC_091438.1, read on the forward strand.
AGCCTAGGTTGCCATCAACAGAGGGTTTAGGGAAATTCCAGTGAAGTCTAAGAAGAAGAGAAAAGTAGGACAAGCTTGGAACTTCTTGAAGATTACTGATGTGGTCACAATCAGAACACTGGCAGAAGTAAAGGCCATTCTGATGACGTCACAGATGGAATTGGGGAAGAAGATATTGGAAACTTGAGGAAATAGCATACTTGTTAAACAGTTGAATAGAACTTAGAATGATTCATTTTCAATTATCTTTATATACAGAAGATCAACTTAGTATATACTAAGTAAAGATTTCAACAGACTGGAGCCACAAAGACACACGAAGTATAGAGTACTGTTTGAGTAGTAGTTTTACTGTTAATTCTCATAGGACAACACATTAAGGACAGAGATCCTACATGGGGAGTAAGTGCACAGTGACTCCCTTTGTTAACAATTGACACTCTTATTTATGATGTCAGTGATCACCTGAGGCTCTTATCATGAGCTGCCAAGGCCATGGAAGCCTCCTGAGTTTACCAACTCCGATCATATTTAGACAAGGCTATATTCAAAGTGGAGTTCTCTCCTCCCTTTAGAGAAATTACTGCCTTCTTTGATGGCCCGTTCTTTCCCCTGGGATCTCACTCACAGAGAGCTTTCATTTAGGTCATTTTTTTCTTTTGCCACAGTGTCTTGGCTTTCCATGCCTGCGAAATGTTCATGGGCTTTTTAGCCAGATCTGAATGCCTTAAGGGCTGATTCTGAGGCCAGAGTGCTGTTTAGGACATCTGCCATTCTATGAGTCTGCTGTGTATCCTGCTTCCCAAGTAGGATCATTCTCTCCTTTTTAATTCTATCAATTATTTGCATACACTGGTCTTATTTATGTAATCCCTTTGACACTTAATCCCATCTTTTTGATCAATTGTGAATTTAAACTGATCACTTTAACGAGTAAGATGGCATTGGTACATGCCATGTTGATGAGATTGAATTGGAATCCTCTGGCACGTTTCTAGCTCTACCATTAAGGGTAAGTCTGAGTGAGCATGTGCCAAACTGTACATCTCCTCCCTCTCTTATTCCCACTCTTATATTTAGCAGGGATCACTTTTCAGTTAAATTTAAACACCTAAGAGTAATTGTGTGTTAAAGAGTTCTACCAATAGTATTAAGTAGAACAAAAAAAAAATACTAAAAGGAATAAAATATTAGGTTGTTCCTCAACAGTCAGGACAAGGGCTGATCAAGTCACTGCTTCTCATAGTGTCCATTTTACTTCAACAGGTTTCTTTTTTGGTGCTTGGTTAGTTGTCACCGATCAGGGAGAACATATGATATTTGTCCCTTTGGGACTGGCTTATTTCACTAGTATAATGTTTTCCAGATTCCTCCATTTTGTTGCAAATGGCTGGATTTCATTCATTTTTACTGCTGTATAATATTCTATAGAGTACATATCCCATAATTTCTTTGATCTTCTGTATATAAAGATAATTGAAAATGAATCATGGTGAAGAATGGGATGGGAGAGGGAATGAGAGATGGGATGGTTGTGGGTGGGAGGGAGGTTATGGGGGGGGGAAGCTGCTATAATTCAAAAGTTGTACTTTGGAAATTTATATTTATAAATTATAGGTGAAAAGAAAAAAAAGGTTAAAAAAAGTGACCAAAATGAAAAGTAGAATTTAGGTCAAATCTTTTCCTTAGGAGTTATATAGATAACTGAAACAAAGAAATGTTGGCACAAGCTTTAATGCGCCACTTCACTTCCCTTTGTGCCTGTGGGAATGAGCACATCATGAATTAAAAAAATTCAACATTAAAAAAGTCAACACAAATTAAATCTAAATATTTATTTCTAAAGAGGAAGTAATATATCAAAGATAGTTTTTCTTTCATAGGATATAGTCTTTCATTAATAATTAAAATGGAAGAAGATGGATTTTCAGCTTTATCTAAAATTTCTTTAAAATATACAGGTTTTCTTTGAGTATCTATGAATTGGCTTAAAGGCAAAAGTTATGGTTTCTAAATTTATTGATTCTCTGTTGCTAAGAACCAAGGAACTACGTTGCTTAAATTTATTTACTATTTGTCAAATTTTACTGGTGAATTTTGTAATGTGTTTTGTGTACTTTCAAGTAAGATGAGAAGACCATCAGTACTGAAATAAACGGAATGGAGTATAATATTGAACTTAAAAAAAAAGAACTTAGAATGGCTTCCACATCCTGGGATTTTATGGAGTGTATAACTCAAGATGGTGAACTAGGCTATCTGGAAAAAGAAACATCTAAAAAGCAAAGGTTTTTAGTTGCCATGTGGCCACTTTTAAGTGGATTCAGTAAGATATACAAAGGAAAGAGATGATTTACAGACAGTTAAAAGGGAAGCAGAATGAAAAGATTTGAAAAATCAGTGGCCTGGGCACATAAAGTGTGAAAATGTGTATTTAGGACATAGCATTAAGCTTTGGGAAAGCAACCATTTGCCAAAGAGATTCCTCTGGATGGAAATAACCCAGATGCTATTCATGAAGATAATCTGAGAAAGACACTAAAGATATTTTAGAGATCTTTGATGCTGTCCATTTTATCAGAATGTTAGGCTCAGAATGTCGGGGCCTTCAGGGCAGAAGGACTCAATACCTGGGGCCACCTCGAGTATCTGCTTCCTGCATTCCAGCACAACTCCTGAACGCCCCAGCATGACTCAGGTGGGTCCAGGTGCAGCTCAACCTGCTGCTCTGGAAGGTACAAGCTGTCAACCTTGGCAGCATCCATGTAGTACTAATTCTGCAGGCCCAAAGAATGCAAGAGTTGGGGTTGTGGGGGCATTGCTGCCACCCAGACTTCAAAGGATGTTGTGGACAGCCTGGATCCCTGACCAAGGATTGTCACAGAGACAAAGCCAGAGCAGAAAGCTCCTTCTAGAACAAGACCAATGAAGGAAATGTGGGATTAGAGCAGTCATCAGAAGCCACCACTAGGGTAATACCTAGTGGAACCTCAAGGATGGGTCTTCCTGTAAGATTCCAGACCAATAGAGCTACCAATGTTCAACACACTGTGGGCATGGGGATTCAACTTGAGAGAAGTAAAAGCTGAGCCCACCTCAATAAAGACATGAGGTGGGGCTGCAAGAGGCCTTGGGGCCAAACCCCCATCCCAGTGTGTATGGGGTGTAGGACGTAGAGTCAAAGGAGATAATTCTCCAGTTTGCAGACTTAATGGGGTTTTTCATGTTGGGTTTTGGACTTGAGTCCTGGTTTTTCTTTACTCTTGTCCATTTCTCTCTTTTGGAGCTGGAATGTCTATTCTCTGGCAGTCTTATCACTGTATTTTGAAAGTAGCTTACTTGTTTTGGTTCCCAGGCTCACAACTAAAGTGAATTTGTCCCAGGATGAATCATGCCTTGAGGCTAACCCACGTTCAATTGAGTTGGAAAAATCTTCACCTGGGAGTTTTGAGTTGATGTTGGAACAAATTGAAGCTGTAGGGGCTATTGGATGGAATGAATATATTTTGCCTTGTGAGTAGCACATGAATTTTAGGGACCAAGGGCAGAAGGTTGTGGCCTGAATATGCCACTGCAGTGTTTCTGTGTTGGAAACTGAATCCTCAAAGCAACAGTGCTGGGAGCTGGAGCCAAACGCAAGGTGATCAGGCCGTGAGGGCTGAGTGAATGGGTGAACGCCGTTACTGCGGGAGGGGGTGAGTTACCACAGGAAAATGAACTTTCTTGCAAGCATTCTTTTGCTCTTCTTGCTTTCACCATGAGATGACACAGCACAAAGGTTTTGGCCAGATGCCCATGCCATGCTCTTGGACTTCACAAGCCAAATAGACATTTCTTGTTTATAAATTACCCAGCCTGTGGTAGCCTGTTTTGGTGGCGGAAAACAGTCCAAGACAAAGGGTCTGGCTGGCTGCGCAGTTGTGGGCAGTTGTGGCTGCGCTTGCTGGTCCTGGCTGCAGTGATGCATAAAATATGCTCCTGTCTCGGCTTGTGCTTCTCCTCCCCTGAGGCACAGTTCCTTTCCCTAGAACACGGGTTGAGTGGGCTGATTTGCCTTCCTGGTCTAGTCTACAGTAATCACTGCAGAGACTGTCTCCCGACTGCCCTAACTTGGATTGCTCTCAGTGACATGCGATCTCCATGGGAAGCTCCGCAACCTCACTGTTCTCTGAGACCCTCTGCCTTGCATGGAAGACATCTCAGCTCTCAAGACTCACCTTCTTCATTGTTCCTGGTCTTGGTGGGTTTGCCATTACTCAACTAGCATACCAGGTCTCAGGTTGGAGTTTCTTTATTTAGAGATTTCCATTTTGGTAAAACACCCAATCTAGTGTTAGATTGGTCTTCCATCCTCCACCAACGGCTACAATCTGCAATAGTAGAGGAAGTGTCTGTTACATTGCTGCAGACCTCTTTCTGCCTCTGCAGAATCTCTAGATACTGCATTTCTTGCACTGAGAGCGCATGTTTCACTGGCCAGAGAAATGTCGTCATGTGCAGCTGCTGCTCAGCTGGAAATTTAACCAAAACCTCAAGTCCTCACACTGTGTAATCCAATTTAAGTGGTACACATGTTTCTCCTGTGGCACATTTTGCCAGAGATTCCAATGTAAGAGTCTGTGAACTGTTTACAAGCCTCCTTCTCTCTTGTGGCAAAATAAATAATGAGATAGCACATATAAAAGGGTAAAACAAAAGTTTATTATTTTTATCCCCTGAATATACAATTCTTATTAAAGACCAAAATGTGTATGTTTGCAAAAATACTTTGAAATGCCAGATGAAGCAGAGTGAGAGATGGCAGTTTGTAACTATCAACTAGAAACTTAAGCAATAAAAAATGATTGATAAATTAAATTGTTAGAGGAAGTTCACTCACTCTTATAGGGGGAAAACAATTCCTGGAGGTTCTTAATTGGAGAAGACTTTTATGACAAAAGACAGATTAACAAAAGAAAAAACAAATGGTAGTTTACTAACATGGTTATTTCATAACATATACATTTAGACATGCAGAGAATGAGCTGTTGTTAAAGAGGTAACTTAGAATTATAAGTTATATAACATCTTCAGAAAAATATAGTAGGGGAGCCAGTGCTATGGCACAGCAGGTTAAAGCCCTGGCCTGAAGCACTGGCATCCTATATGGGTGCCAGTTCTAGTCCTGGCTGCTCCTCTTCCCATCCACCTCTGCTATGGCCTGGGATAGCAGTAGATGGCCCAAGTGCTTGGTTGCCTGCACCCATGTGGGAGACTGGAAGAAGCTCCTGGCACAGCTCTGGCTGTTGCGGCTATCTGGGGAGTGAAGGAGGGACACAGAAAGAGAGAGACATATCTTCCATCTGCTAGTTCACTCTCCAAATGGCCACAATGGCGGAGACTGGGTCAGGGTGAAGCCAGGAGCTTCTTCCGGGTCTCCCAAGTGGGTGTAGGGGTCCAGGCACTTGGGTCATTCTCCACTACTTTCCCAGGCACATTAGTGGGGAGATGAATCAGAAGTGGAGCAGTCAGGATTCGAATTGGCACTGCAGACAGCAGCTTAACCTGCTTCCTCACATTAAAGGCCTCTGTTTAGGTCTTTTCTTACCCATTTTATCTATCCTTTATTTATTTTCTTCCTTTGTTCTCCTCACTTCTAATTTATGAAAAAAGCCGAGGAAATAATTTTGCTGACTCACTCTTCCTCCTTTTCTATCCTTCCTTCCTTCTCTCTCTTCTCCCTCCCTCCCTCTCTCTCTTTCTTTTTCTTTTCTCCTCTCTCTCTTCCTTTTTAGTAGTGCAGGCCACTAGTCCTGTGTTATACCTGGATAGATGAGTCTCCCCAGACATTTTCTTATTAGAGCTACAGGTAGGGTGAATAACACACCCATGTCTGCTTTGCTGGTTGTCACATTGAAACCCTCACATCCCAGAAAAAGCTAATTATGGGATAACTGGAGTTCTTGGTTTCTCTGTCCATATGGCGCTTCTTGACTCAATCCTTCACCTTCTCTTATCATTCTTTAGCTTTAAATACCATCTGTATGGATGACTTATTAATTTCTTTGACTTTAATATTTCTAAGCTTTGGATGTATATATTTAATTGTCTTTTGATATTCCTTACTACCTGTTCCAGAAGAAAGTCTTTATTAAGTAATCCAAATATAAACAACTTTATTTACTCTGAGAAACTATTTCTTCTGATATTGCCGTCTCATTCATTCAGTTACTAATTGAAAATGGAGACAAGCTTGACACTTCCTTCTATATATTCCCTCTGTACATCTGTATTATTTTCATCATCAAGTTTTGTGGTTTTGAGACCTAAAATATGTCAAAATCTTTTTCATTTTGACCATCTCCACTGCTATAATTACAGCCTAATCAAATTCCCATTTATTGCTAAAACATTGCAAATAGAATCCATCTTATCATTTCTTCTTTTACAGCACTCCAACATATTAACTACAAGATACCCAGAAAGATAGTTATATACATAAGTTAGATAAATTTAGCTTGCTGCCAAAACTCCTTCACCATCATCCTATAGAACTTAAAGAAAACTCTACACTCCTTGAAGTCATCTGCAGTCCTCTCAAGACCTGTCCCGGGGCTGGCTTTGTGGTACAGCAGTTTAAGCCATTGTTTGTGATGTTTGCATCCCACAATGGAGCACTGGTTTGAGAATACTGGCTTGAGTCCTGGAGCTCTGCTTCCAATACGGCTCCCTTGCTGAATTGCCCAGGAAGGCAGCAGATGAATGCCCAAGTATTTAGACCCCTACCAACCAACTGGGAGAACTGGTGGGAGTTCCAGGCTCCTGGATTCCACCTGATCCAGACCTGGCCATTGTAGACATTTGTGGAGTGAACTAGCGGTTGGAAAACTTCTTTCTCTCTGTTGTTCTCTATCTCTCTGTCAATCTACCTTTCAAATAAATCTTTTTTTAAAAGATACTTGTATGTCCTTTCCAATAATGGCACCACTCTTACTCACTCTAATCTTATTCCAACCACCTGTCTTCCACTTTTGTGGGGTTGCAAATTTCCTTGGTTCCTTGGGCCCTCTCACATGACATTATTTATGTCTGTGAAGTTAATCCTCCCTGCTGTTCTAGTTAACTCCCATATTAAAAGTTCTTTCTTACATATCACTTTCCTAGACAAATAATCTCTATCTCCCACTTTAAATTATATCTCTTTTGCATATGCCCCTTACTATCTCATAGCAGCCTAATATAAATTACCTTGTCATGATTTTGCTTCCAACACACTAGAATGGGGATAAAGATCAAATTTATTTTATCCATCTTAATACCCAAGGGTTTGTACACTGAAGACATTTTTCTAACTATTTTTTAATCAAGAATATTATTATTAATTATGGTTAATGGCAAAGTCTCAATTAAACATGATATTTGTCTAACTCTGTTGCTCTGTGTATCTCCTGGTAGGTTGTTTTATAAGTGGAGATCTGAGAAGTTCATGGAAAATGTTGCTAGAGTAGAATTGCATTCTAGGTATTTTATTTTTTCCTTCTTGCTAGTGTGAACATAAGATACTAAAAGAAAGTATTAGCTACCATGTAAGATTAAAATATGTTCCTTGTGTTGTGTTTTTCTTGGTGCATTTGACTACTATTTGTGAGAAGTCATGTTTATGTCTCCTTTTTTATCCTCTATAATGGGTCAAATGAAAGACCAGTTAAGAAGTGGGAAAGGCCGGCGCCGTGGCTCAATAGGCTAATCCTCCACCTTGCGGCGCCGGCACACCGGGTTCTAGTCCCGGTCGGGGCGCCGGATTCTGTCCCAGTTGCCCCTCTTCCAGGCCAGCTCTCTGCTATGGCCAGGGAGTGCAGTGGAGGATGGCCCAGGTGCTTGGGCCCTGCACCCCATGGGAGACCAGGAAAAGCACCTGGATCCTGGCTCCTGCCATCGGATCAGTGCGGTGCGCCGGCTGCAGCGGCGGCCATTGGAGGGTGAACCAACGGCAAAGGAAGACCTTTCTCTCTCTGTCTCTCTCTCTCACTGTCCACTCTGCCTGTCAAAAAAAAAAAAAAAAAAAAAAAAAAAAAAAAGAAGTGGGAAGACAGAAGTGACTCACAAGGTCCATTGACTGTGATGCCACCTTAGCTTAAGAATGGCTGAATATGTAAGAACAGAATTCAGCAACTTGGTCTATGAATTCGGGGTCCAGATCTTGCTCTTGCACCTGCTCCTGTTGGATAAGGAACTTCCTGTGAGCAGGGCAGTCAAAGATAAAGCACTTCTATTTGAGAAGAACTTTATAATGGACAGTCAATGCTCATTAAAACTTTCTGTTTTTTTGTCTCTACTTGTAGGAATGCAAACTAGAAGTAGTGCCATTTCAAATTAATTTCCTCAAATATGTCTCAACCCTGTGCTTTTCATAAACTCAGTATAAAGAGAAAATTGAAAATGATGAATAAAGAACAAAAAGAAATTAAAGAAGTAGAGAAAGAAAAGTCTTTTTCCAAGAAGAGGTAGGTAATACAATGTAAAATGGATTCCAATTACTTTAGTCAAGAAATGTTTTCATTTCCTCAGTTAGACCAATTAGGATAACATAGCTACAAAGGGATCATCTCCAGAGCCACACAGAAATGTTAATTCTGGAGAGATCTAAGATGATGGAATAAGGAGAAAACACACTGATTTGACCATGAGAAAGTTGCAGAAGAAAAGAAGAAAAGAGGAGAAACTACATTCCTAGGGGATAGTTGGAGAGAGGTTTGCAGTGGAAATTCTACAGAGGGAAGAGAGATGCCATGGAGCAGAGGTATGGTATACTCAAACAACAGTACACTGCTTGCAACTCTCACAACCAGCAGCTGGAGGGGACACCATCTTGGAGAGAGGTGAGAGGAACCTCCAGCAGCCCATGCCACTGGTGACATTACCTGAAGAAGCATATCATGGTCCCTACTAACTTCAAGTCTGGTCTGAAGAGCTGGCGGGAGGCAGAGCACCTGCCTAACCCTGTGAAGGAAGAGTACACTGCATTCCTCTATACCCACCCCCCAAATAAGGTACTAGGTTACCAGAAGGGAGGAAATGCCATCTTTTTAAGGCTAATAGGGGCTGTTGTGGCCTGTGTATGACTGGGAGATTTTATTAGAGGGATAAATCCGAGGGCTCCACTGACTTTGAGTTTGGCTTAGAGGGTTGGTGGTGGGTTGTGCACCACTTAGGCCCATGAAATGCTTTCTTCTCCTTATTCTGTCAAGGCACCTGGACTCAATTTGCTACGTTGGAGCACCAGCCAACCTCTATCAGGCAGGCAGTTGGCTCTGGGTATGTTGTGGTTCTCTCTGTGGTTGAAGAAGGCTCACAGGGCTAAGAGTGGATCTCCTGTTTCCTGTGATTGTGGGATCCCTGTGCCCTGTGACCGAGAGTTCTGTAGTTGTTTGATAGGGTGTGGGATGTAACTGGATTTTGGGGCAATAAATTGTGGCTGCCTCAGTGTTCCTAGAGTGCAGGGGTAGGTAATTGCAGAGGGTTCCATTCTCACACTGAGGAGCACAGTATCCTTTGTGCTGTCACACACCTGTGTGGGTGGACTGGTGGGTGCTGTGGACTCATCCTGGGAAGTTGGTTCATGTTGGCAGAGAGGAGCTAAGTCTGTGATCATGCCATTTGATGCTATCATACCCTCCAACCTGCTGACAATAGAAGACATCTACCATGTCCAAGATGGGTGTCACTCTGAACTCTTGCCTCACACTTGAGAACTGCCTGGAGCTTCCTGGCCCTACCCAGTGCACACTTCTGATATCCACTGAAGGAGCAGGCACTCCACTAAATCATAGAGGTTTAGTTCAAACATAAGAGCCTTCAGAGGAGAAAATCAGCAAGTGTTTCCACAAATGCCTAAAACTAAACATAGGAATGCAAGAAATATGAAGAAGAAAGACATTTTGACTCCACAAGAAGAACATACCAGCACTTCAAAATTATAATGTGAAGATTAAGAAATTGATGAAATGCCAGAAATGAATTCAAAAGAATGATCACAAGATTTTTCAAAAACAAAGAGAATCAAATGAACAAGTTAAAGAAATCCATACATGACATGGATGAAAAATTCTTCCAGGAGATAGAGAATATGAAGAGAAATCAAACTGAAATATTATAAATTAATAATTCAATATGTCAAATAAAAATACAATGGAAAGCCTTAACAACACACTTGATGAGGCAGAAGAAAGAGCATCCGAGCCAGAAGACAAATTTTTGGAAATTTCTCAGAGAGCAAAAATGAAGAAAAAATTAAAAAAAAAAAATAGTGTAAGACTTAATGCAATATTATCAAGTGGCCAAACCTATGTATCTTAGAAGTTTGTGAAGGTATGGAAAGAGAATGGATTACATGACTTATTCATGAAATAATAGCAAAAAACTCCCCTAATTCATAGAAAGATATGGACATCCAAATATAGGAAGCACATAGAACTGCTAATAGGACTCTTCAGAAAAGATCTTGACCATGATACATCATAATCAAACTTTTTATTTTCAAGCTTTTGAAATCAAAACGTAAGAAAATATAAAATCTGCACAAGCTAAATGTCTGATTACCTTCAGACAATCCCCAGTTAGACTAACATATGATTTTGCATCAGGAACCTGACAGACTAGGTGAGAATGGAAACATAGTCCACGTCCTTAAAGAAAAGAAGCTATCAACCCAGAATACTGTACTCTGAAAAGTTCTCATTGATAAATGAAGGTGAAGTAAAGACTTTACAAAACAAATAGAAATTGAAAGAATTTGTCACCCTTACAAATAATGCTTAAGGATGTGCTACTCACAGAAGTAGAGAAATGGAGTCAGCATCATGAAAGAAGGTGAAGGCAGAAAATCTGCTAGTAAAAGTACAAAGGAAATTCAAACCAAATACTAGAAATATTTATGGGAAGATGGCAGGACCAAGTTATTATTTATTAATCATAACTTTGTAGATGTATTAAATTCTCTAATTAAAGCTACAGACTACTGGAAGGATTAAACAAGATCCATGTTTTTACTACCTACAAAAAACACATCTCACCAACAAAGATATATGCAGACTGAAAGTGAAATGATGGGAAAAGTTATTTCATGCCAATGGAAAGCAAATAAGAACAATTGTAGCCATCCTAATATCAGAAAAAAATAGATTTTAACACCAAAACTGCTAAAAGAGAAGAGCATTATGTAATGATCAAGGGAGAAGCTAAATATAGTCACATCTTCTTGTTGAAGATGTGGCTATATTAAATGTCATTCACCCAATATGAGTGTCTCTTTAAAACAAGTGTTAATGGATGTAAAAGGAGACATAGACTCCAATACATAAATAATGGGAGATTCAATTCCCCACATTCATCAATGGACAGATCAACTAGACAAAAATCAATAAAGAAACAATAGAGCTAATTTACACTATGCACTAAATGGACAAATTTATATCTACAGAACAATTCATCCCACAGTTGCAGAATACACATTGTTTTCATCAGTGCATGGAAACTTTTTTAGAGTAGCACATATGCTAAGCTATGACATAAAGCAAGTCTCAATAAATTTAAAAACATGAAATAATACCATGTATCTTTTCTGACCACAATGGAATGACAGTGGAAATCAACAACTTATGAAACTCTAGAAAATCTGAAAACGTGAAGACTGAACAACATGCTCCTGAATGATCAGTGGGCCATAGAAGAAATCAAAAGATAATAAAAAATTTCCTAGAAATGAATGAAGGTGACAATATAACATATCAAAACTTATGTGATACAGCAAAAGCAATGCTAATAGTAAAATGTATAGCAATTAAATCTATATGAAGAAATTGAAAGACATTAAATAAACAATATAACAATGCATCTCAAGGATCTAGAAAAACAACCCAAATGCAAAATTAGTAGGAAGAAAGAAATAATAAAAATTAGAGAAGAAATACACAAAATTGAACCAAAAATGAAATGATAAAAATGATGAATTGTGCAGGCCTGCCACACCAGTTGAACGGAACCTGAAGGAGGGAGTGGGAATGAAAAGAGGGACAAGGGTGCAGAGAATGGAGCCAAGACAACAAGGCTGATCAAGGCTCATTTATTCTAGAGTCCCAGTGGTATTTATACATAACCAGCTGCAGAACAAAGAAGCACAAAGAAGCACAAAAGATAACATACGTAACCAACTTATCGGGCCTCCAGTGGCACAGATAATTTTAACAGAGTGTTCTTGATTATCATCCTCCTTCAGGATGGGAGTATGTGACTTTCTTATCCCAGGAATTCCACAAAGCCAAGATTGGCCTTAACTTGTCCAAAGGCTGCCTACAATGAATGAATAGCTGATTCTTTGAACAAGTAAATAAAATTGACACCAATGGCCCAACTAACCAAAAAAAAAAAAAAAAAAAAAAAAAAAGGAAAAGATCAAAATTAATAAAATCTGAGAAGAAAAAAAGAGATGTTATAATGGATACCACAGAGCCGGCGCCGTGGCTCAATAGGCTAATCCTCCACCTTGCGGCACCGGCACACCGGGTTCTAGTCCCGGTCGGGGCGCCGGATTCTGTCCCGGTTGCCCCTCTTCCAGGCCAGCTCTCTGCTATGGCCAGGGAGTGCAGTGGAGGATGGCCCAGGTGCTTGGGCCCTGCACCCCATGGGAGACCAGGAAAAGCACCTGGATCCTGGCTCCTGCCATCGGATCAGCGCGGTGCGCCGGCTGCAGCGGCGGCCATTGGAGGGTGAACCAACGGCAAAGGAAGACCTTTCTCTCTCTGTCTCTCTCTCTCTCACTGTCCACTCTGCCTGTCAAAAAAAAAAAAATAATGGATACCACAGAAATAAAAATAATCATCAGGAATTACTACAGTTATATGCCAACAAATTGGAAAATCTAGAAGGAAGGGATAGATTTCTGGATACATAAAGCTACAAAAATTGAGTCAGGAAGGCATAGAAAACCTAAATAGACCAATAACAACATGGAGACTGAGTCAGTATTAAAGATCATACCAACAAAGAAAAGTCCAGGACCAGATGGCATCACACTGAATTCTGCCAATATTTTTTTTTAAACAGATTTACTTATTTATTTGAAATGAAGAGTTACAGAGAGATAGAGGGAGAGGCATAGACAGAGAGGTCTTCCATCTGCTGGTTCACTCCCAAAATGGCCATAATGGCTTGAGTTGGGCTGATCCAAAGCTAGAAGCTAGGGGCTTCCTCCAGATTGCCTACATATGTACAAGGACCCACCTGGATCATCCTCTGCAGCCTTCTCAGGTGCATTAGCAGGGAACTGGATCAGAAATGGAGCTGTCTATCTAGGAGAAGTACCCATATGGGACACAAGTGTCACAGGCAGTGGCTTTACTCACTATGACACAGAACTGGCCTCTTTATCAAACTTTCTTAAGAACTAATTCAAATTCTTCTCATTACTCAAAACAATTGAAAGAGAGGGAATCCTCCCAAACTCCTTCTGTGAGGCCAACATTATCTTAGTACCAAGACAGAAAATGACATAATGAAAGAGAAATATACACCACAATCCCTGATGAGCATACATACAAGGGTTCTCAACTAAATACTAGCTAATCAATCCCAAAAATAAATCAGGAAGATCGTTCACCATGTTGGATTTATCTCATGGATGCAGAATAGTTTAACGTATGCAAAATCAATACATTTGATAATTACATAAACTGAATAAAAACATATGATTATCTCAATGAATGTAGATAAAGCATTTGATAAAATACAACATCCTTTCATGATAAAAATCTCTAAGCAAATTGAGTAAAGAAGAAACATCCCTCAAGGCAATCTATGACAAACCCACAGCTGGCATCATAATGAATTGGGAAATATTGGAAGCATTTCCACTGAGGTCCAGAACCAGACCAGGATGTCCACTCTAAACACTGCTGTTCAATACAGTTCTGGAAGTTTTAGCCAGAGCCATTGGACAAGAAAAAGAAATCAAAGGGATACAAATGGGAAAGAAGGAAGTCCAATTATCTCTGTTTTCAGATTATGTGATCCTATATATTGGGGAACCAAAAATTCCACTAAGAAGCTATTGGAACTCAAAAGAGAGTTTGATAATTTTTCAGTATATAAAATCAACACAAAAAATCAATAACTTTGTGTACACAAACAATGTTATGGCTGAGAAAGAACTTGTAAGATCAGTCCCATTCACAATAGCTACAAGAAAATTTAAATACCTTGGAATAAATTTAACCAAAACGTGAAAGATCTCTATGATGAAAGTTATAAAACATTAAAGAAATAGAGGATACAAAAAAATGGAAAAATCTTCCATGTTTGTGAATTGGAAGTATTAATATAATCAAATGTCCATACTACTCAAATCAATTTTCAGATTCAATGTAATCCCAATCAAAATACCAAGGATCTAGAAAAATATGCTGAAATTCATTTGGAATAAAAAGAGATCCCAAATAGCTAAAACAATCTTAAATAACAAAAACAAAGCCTGGGACATCACAATATCAGATTTCAAGACATATTACAGGGTTATTAGAACAGCCTGATACTGGTACAAAATAGAAATGTCTACCAATGGAGCAGAGTGGAGACCCCAGAAATTATTCCATGCATCTACAACAAACAAATCTTTGGAAAACTAGAAAACAATCACTCCGTGGGGAAAGGACAGCCTCTTCAACAAATTGTGTTTGGGAAGCTCTATTTCTGCATGCAGAAGTATAAAACAAGACTCCTTTCTTATACTCTTTACAAAAGTCAACTTACAATGGATGAGGAATCTAAATCTAAGACCTGAGACCATCAAATTACTAGAGAAAGACATAGAGGAAACACTGTAATATGATGACATAGACAAAGACTTCTTGGATAAGAAGGCAGCAGACTGGCAAGAATGGCAAAAATAGACAAGCAGGATTACATCAAGCTAAGAAGCTTCTGCACAGCAAAGGAATCACTCTACATATGAAAGAAACAACTGATATAATAGGAAACAATATTTTCAAATTATACATCTGATAAAGGATTAATATCCAGGCTATAACATCATGTTGGGCTTTCATTAGTTCATGCATTTGCTTCTGATTGTTTCTATGTAATCTTATGATCAAGTTTTGAATTTGATTTCTTGTATTTCTCCAAACTCTTCATCTTCACAATCCAGTATTGAAGTGTTGTATTCTTTTGGAGGCATCATTTTGTGTTCCTTATTGTTGTTTCTTTAATTGGTGCTTTTATTATTTGGTATTTGTGGAGATATTTGTTGGTTTCTTCATTGTTTGTTTTTGCTGTGTTGGCTTTTATCTTTGGACCATGTCTGTGTGGATTCATGAAGTGTCTTCTTTCAGGGAATACCTAGAAGTGTGTGGTGGGTGTGGCCAGGAAGCTCGGTTCAGTGCTCCAGGGTGAAGGGAGTGTTTGGGTGTGGTAAATCTCTCTCTCTCTCTCTTTTTAAATCAGAGGGGAAGTTTTTCCTCTGTTGGTGCATAGTTAGCTCATTTCCTCTCCTCAAAGGAGACCAGTGCCTGGGCAGTAGCCCAGTGGGTATAATATTTGTCCTCACTTCCACAAGGACCACACAAAGGATCTGTGCAGTCCTCAGTGTAAGCAGATTCCCCAGCAATGTCCCTCACCAGGGAACCAGGGAGCCCAAAGCATGTGGAGCCACCTACAGTGACTGCCCATGGTCCCAACCACACCCTGAGCCTTCTCATGCAGCCTCAGTGTTTTTGCGGTCCCAGCACACAAGTCTCCCACAGTCATGAGCATCAGTTCTCCCCACCACACTCAGGAGTGTCTTCTCAGCTGGTTGCTGAGCACAGATACGAGCTGGCACAGCTGTTATGTATGTCTAAAACGGCACTTGCTCTGTATCAGCTTGTTACAGGACACTGCTTCAGTGTGATCAGAGAGATACCTGCCCCCTTTATTTCCCTCCTCTACTTTGGCAGGTACACCATTGTCCACAGGGCTCCAAGCCAGATTCCCTCCTGGCTTTTCCTGCAGTTTTATTGCCAGTGGCTTGGGCTGCTTCAGTCTAGTCTCACCTCTCTCCAAAGCTGGTGCAGAGGCTCTTGGATGCTGGGGTCCTGAATTGTGCATTCCCATACCCTCCACTGTGTCCCTCTAATTTGCATGGAGTTTCCTCTGCTGTTTTCTCTTAACTCTTCCATGAGACTATACTCTCTCTACTTTTTTTAAACTATCTTCTCCTAGATTAGAGTGGTAAGCTCCCTCCCTACTCAGTCATTTTAATCCAATCACAAGTTAATTTTAATACATAATTTCTTCCATAAAGGAACATTTATAGATTTAAATGGGAAAATAAAGGCAAAGTGGGATGTAAGAACCAATTGCCTCCAATCCTTCAAACAGAAAGAAAATAAGGAGTCCACTAGCACAATGAAATCTAACTTCCAGCATTCACCCCCATTCATATCCTTCTCTTCTCACTTCCCCATACTGGGTGGTGACAGTGTGGGTGTAGAGAGGTGACCTAGCAGAGCTTAGCTGATGCCACTCACCTGTTTTCTTCCCAGCCAGCTTGTTCATCAGGTAGGACTCACCTGTGCTATAGAGGCCCATGATAGCCACCACCACCACAGGCTGCTTAATGGCAGACAGGATCTGCAAAGCTTCTTGATTGGCTATCAGTTGGCATGAGTGTTCTCAGTGAGGCACATGGGGCTTAGTGTGTGGATTTCTGAGGCCATGTTCCATTGTCTGCAAGGGAAAACAGGAAATGGAAAGCAATTTCTAGTTGGTTAGCTGAGATGAACTTAACAATTGTACTAAAATTTTGTTTTCTACCCATGAACTTTGTTTCTGACACATTCTTAAATGTCCTTAATGGCAATTCTATAGGCTGGCCAACTGGTTTTCTTGAAAATAACTTTATATTGATATATATTTGAAGAAAATTTGCACAATGGGTATAGAGATTTTGCATAACTGTTTCCCCAGCTTTTTCTAATGTGACTCCCTTACAAAGCCATACAAAAATTACTGAGGCAGCATTTTAACAAAGTGTTAACTAACCAAACACTTTACTTTCACCAGTAACCAATAATATTAGTGTGCTTTTACTGTTTCACAATCTAGTCCAGAAATCTTCATTTCATTTAGATATTATACTTCCTCAGTCTCCTCTCATCTTTGATAGTTCCTTGTTTTTTTCTTCATCTTTTCATGATTTTGACATTTCAAAGAATACTGACCTATCATTTATGGAATAATGGGCATTTCCAGTGTTTCCTCAGTATTAGATTGAAGTTACAAATTTTTGGCAAGATCAATACAGAAATGACTTTGACATGATTTTTTTTTCTGATGTTATGGCTTTAATTTCATTATTTATTTAAGATGCTGTTAGATTTCTCTGTTATAAAGTACTGTTCACCATTTTGTAAATATAAGTAATATTTGTTTAGACTATATAAATATAGTCTTATCACACTTTCATGCAGTTTTGGTCAATTTTTTTTAGCATCCATTGATGATTGTTGCTGTGATGTTTACCTAAAAGTATCTTCTATTTTTTAAAAAAAGATTTATTTATTTGAAAGGAAGAGTGACAAAGGAGAGACACAGAGGGGACAGAAGGAGAGAGAGAGAGAGAGAGAGAGAGAGAGAGAGAGAGAGAGAGAGAGAGATCTTCTATTTTGGAATTTTCCACTTTTTGTTCACTTACCAAATGACCACAGCAGCAACACTGGGCCTGAAGTCAGGAGACAAGAGCTCCATCTGGGTCTCCCACATGTGTCTTAGAGTCTCTAGTACTTTGTCATCATCTACCACTTCCTAGGCACATTAGCAGGGAGCTGGATCAGAGATCAAAGTGCCAGGACTTAAACTGGTGCATGTGTCCTTAGCAGTGACTTAACCCACTGTGCTGCAATTCTGGCCCGTGTGTGTGTGTGTGTGTGTGTGTGTCTATGTATGTTTTACAAAGATTGATTTATTTATTTGAAAGTCAGTGTTACACAGAGAGAGGAGAGGTAGAGTGAGAGAGTGAGAGTGAGAGCGAGAGCGAGAGCGAGGGCATGAGAGAGAGAGAGATGTCTTCCATCCAATGGTTCACTCCCTTATTGGCCACAATGGCTGGGTGGAGCTGCTCCAATCCAAAGCCAGGAGCCAGGAGCTTCCTTTGGGTCTCCCACATGGGTGTAGGGGCCCAAGGACTTGGGTCGTCTTCTACTGCTTTCCCAGTCCTAGGCCCTAGCAGGGAGCTGGTCAGAAGTGAAGCACCTGGGTCTTGAACCAGTGCCCATATGGAATGCCGGCACTTCAGGCCAGGGCATTAACCCGCTGTGCCACAGCACTGGCCTTGGCCCATGTGTTCTGGTTTTTTTTTTTTTTTTTTTTTTTTTTTTTTTTTTTGACAGGCAGAGTGGACAGTGAGAGAGAGAGGCAGAGAGAAAGATCTTCCTTTACTGTTGGTTCACCCTCCAATGGCTGCCGCGGCCGGCACACCGTGCTGATCTGATGGCAGGAGCCAGGTACTTATCCTGGTCTCCCATGGGGTGCAGGGCCCAAGCACTTGGGCCATCCTCCACTGCACTCCCTGGCCACAGCAGAGAGCTGGCCTGGAAGAGGGGCAACCGGGACAGAATCCAGTGCCCCGACCGGGATTAGAACCCGGTGTGCCGGCGCCGCAAGGCGGAGGATTAGCCTAGCGCCCATGTGTTTTGTATTTTATTCTTTCTACATTTTCTAATGGAGTTCTACTAAGCAAGAGTCATCCCTTCTCCTCCATTTATTTATTTTCTTATTCTATTATTGTATCAGTAGAGACTCATAGATATTTATTTTATTCTGGGAATTCTAATATTTTACTATATTTATTTTGTTGATCAACTTGTCTCAGATTTACTCATTGAGAGCAGTACCCTATGATCCTATGAATAATATCTAAAGAAAACAGCAAGCTCTTATAAAAACAGCCTAGTATGAAACTGAAAGCACTGAGTCTGCCTACTCCCCATGTAGGACCTCTGACCTTAATGTGTTGTACTATACGGATTAACGGTAAAACTACTACTCAAACAGTACTCTATACTTTTTGTGTCTGTGTGGTTGCAGTCTGTTGAAATCTTTACTTAGTATATACTGTTGATCTTCTGTATATAAAGATAATTGAAAATGAATCTTGATGAAGAATGGGATGGGAGAGGGAGTGGGAGATGGGATGGTTGCGGGTGGGAGGGAGGTTATGGGGGGAATAGCTGCTATAATCCAAAAGTTGTACTTTGGAAATTTATATATATTAAATAAAAGTTGGAAAAAAATGAAAAAAAGCACTGACTCTGAGCCATTGACGCCACATCCACAAGAGGAATCACTGAATGACCCAATGGAGGGTTTGACATGATTTCTCAACCAGGATTTTCCAATTTTATCATCAGAAGAGATCTTCAAGACACCTTAAAAATCGCTTAAAATCGTTCACTTCTCTTTTGTGGGCCAGTTTGGAAGCTATGGGAGGGGAAAAGACTCATTAATAATTATTTCTTTGTTTACTTGCCTTGAATATTAGATTCACAGAGGACTTACTCATGTTTAGAATTGGAAAACTCTAAGTGCCCCATGGGAATTTCTGTGTCTTATACAATTTTGAATTTTCAGAACCTAATTTTTAAATCAAGAATAAATACTAATGAGCCTAACTCCTACTTCTTCCACCTCTGATTTAGACTTAGTGATAATTTCTTTACACTGATGGTCCCATCTTGTCCTTATCACATATATATTTTACCCCAATGCTACAGAGAGACTTAATAACTTTTTAAAATCACAGAACTAGTCAGTAAGGTTCTAACCCAAGAATTCTTGCTCTAAAACTGATGCTTTTGACCACATCACTGATGCTACACTGTGTTTATCAAGTGAACAATGATAATAATATTTCTCATTTATTAATTGATTTTTGGTCCATATTCTTTACATATATCATTTAGCCTCATATACTGATTTAATATACTGATTTATTTTCCCAGTTTTCCGGGGAAGAAAATGTATAAGAAGTAGAGTAAGCAATCCATTTACATAGAGCCATTGAGCCCCACCTTGTTAGCAAGTCATTAAGGAGACTATAAGTTGGAAATTTATTTGATTAAAATCACAGGGAACAGAAAAAAAGAGAGGTAGGGAAGTGTAAGTACATGTTTGTGTATGTGTGTGTGTTTGTGTGTGTGAAAGTATCAATATTAGTGAGACTGTTTCTGTACCCAAAGTGGGCCTGGGCTGCCCCATACTGAACAGTCAATACACATAAGATGAGGGTTGATTCAGGGAGACGTTCATTTATGAGAGGTCATCTTGAAGGAGCCAGACTCTGAAGTCCCAAATATGTTATTCCACTAATGTGAAAGCTATCAGGATGACTTTTAAAGGAGAAAGTGTAGTTGTGTGTGTGTGGCGAGGAAGGTTAGAAAAAAATCAATAATCTAGCCAATTGATTGTTAAGCAAATTTTCAGCATGTCTTCTGATGATCATCAGGATGTAAGTCAGGTGGAGGTTTCTTTGACATGAAGCTTAGCTGTTCATAGTTGGCAGCTGCAAATTTCTTCCCTATCTTGGATATAAGGACTGTCATTCTAGTCATTTATTTTCGGTTGGCCATGGAATTCTTATAGAAGCATTATTATTCATAATACTAGTCACAGGTAATTTACAAGACTGGTACTTTGCTTTTAGCCTTTGTTAGTTAAAATGTGAAAAGAAGGGAAGAGAAAACACATTTGTTATGGTTACAAGACAGAAAGTCTGCAAAGATTTGGGATCCAACACTTTATAATGTAGAAATCCAGAAAGATAGACCTGAATGTTCCTTGACTTTAGGAGCTTAACCTAGTTGTCCATCCTGGAAGTAACCATTTCTTTTAAGAGAGTATAAGTTTATTATTATTCAGAAGAGATGATGGCAAGTAACTGAGTGAATAAAATTTCAAAATAGCATAGCAGGACTAAAGTGAAGGAAATATTGGGGTTTAGAACAAGATAACTCAATGTCTGGTGTTTTGACTCTCCAAAAACTTGCAATTAAAAAAAAAGGGAACTCAGCTCCAACATCTCACCTTGCTGCCTGTCTCTGGCCCTTCTTTCTCTTTTAAAGGGAGTGGTTTTCTCTGAAGTTCCCTTGTCTGCCTGCAGGACTTTGTTTCAAAAGAAACTGAGTTGTCATGACCTCCCTCCCTATAATGTCATCAAACTGTGTAAGACTCATAGGAGATGAGTTTATAGGTCTCCACCTCCATCTATTTCCTTTAAAAGACAAATCTCTTCTAAGGACTTTGACCTGAGAAACTTTATGTGCATCAGAAGTGTTTGTTCTCCATGCAGTTCTTCTCCTGAACAACCCATAGCTTTGTCAACTCTGCCCCTTCCCAGTAACACTAACTTCATTTGTTTCTTCTCTTCAGAATGCCATTTAAGCTTCAATGATGAGCTCTGAGTCTTACATTTTATGTGGCTCCAAAGCATATGCATGTAATAACTGTGTATACTGCAAAAGTAATGCTAAGTAGCACCTGGTGAAGTCTTTTTCATTTAGGCTGTAATTGTTCAGAAAGGGATCCTTCTTTCCAAGTTTTTAACAAAACTACATCTGGGAAGATAAGTTGGTTGCGACTTTTGGGGTTTGGTACCGAGAAAATATTGTTACCATATACTGTCAGAGCTTTCTGTACCTGAACTAGATTGATAATATGATTTATCCAAGGTCTCCTGGAAAAACTTAGCCAAAATTTTATTAAACTATGATTAGGTTGGTGTGCTGTTGTAGTGATGACCCTCAAGCATGCAGGACATCCTGCAATTGGTGAGAAAAGTCAGCTACTGATTGTGAAAGTGGAGCCAGAGCTATTCTCTGTTTCTCTGCTATAACCATAGTGAATGACTTGTCCAAATTAGGGACTCCTCGTGCTGGAGCTTCTGTTAATAGTTTGTTAGTACTTGAAAAGACTTCCTGTTGTTGTTTTGTCCAATTAAGTGAGTCTGTTTCAGTATTCTTTAACATCTCATATAAAGTTCAGCTATCAACTCAAATCCTTGAATTGATATCCTACAAAAGCTTTATATTCCTATGAATGTCCTTAGCTGTTTCTTGGACTTAGAGTGGCTCTATACATTGTATAACTTCTTTTTCATCAAATGAAAGAGCATTATTTCCTGGGGTTAGAACATATCCTGCCGGCACCGTGGCTCAATAGGCTAATCCTCCGCCTTGTGGCGCCAGCACACCGGGTTCTAGTCCTGGTCGGGGCGCCGGATTCTGTCCTGGTTGCCCCTCTTCCAGGCCAGCTCTCTGCTATTGAAAGGAGCCAAGAGCCACCATAAAAAAAAAAATGGGGCTCCTGAGACAAACCGTTCCAGAGACGGCCTTGGGAAATGAGGAGTAAACCGGTTCACAGAGAAAGCAGTCAGCTACTAACCAGAGATACACAGAACACCTGCCTTGTAGATAAGCCCCTTCCCTACGCTTGCTCAAGGTTAACAAAGAAAGCTGCAAGGCATGTAGCAACCTATTCCTCTCTCCTAGAGACCCCCTCCCCTAATGTATCCCTTTGACCTAGTACTTTTCCACCGACATTACCACTTTTAGACTGCCATACAAGGCCCGCTACTGAAAATTATCCAATGAACTTACGCCAGCCTATAATATGTTAATTTTGTGGTTTTGCCCTTTAAAAGCTGTGTGAGATAGCTGCTCGGGGCTCCTCTCGCTTGCTGCTTGCAGCAGTAGGGGGCCCATTTGCGCAAATGAAATAAAATTACCTCCTGTTCTATTGCATCGTCTGGTCTGGAGTCTGTGTTTCTGGGGTCGTCACAAGAGGACACCGCTTTTGGGGTCCTACATTTGGGGGCTCGTCCGGGATTTGGGGGACCCCAGACTCCCACACTCCATCGGCCTGACGGAGGTAAGTTTGCTTACTTGTGTATCATTGTAACTGTGGTTTGTACTGTTTGTCCTTGTCTGCCAGGACAACGTGGAATCCGTCCTGGGGCGCCTGTACAGGCTCAGTACTGACTGGACCGAAGGGGGAGACAGACGTGTCCTGAGGCCCCTGGTCCAACCCTGGAGGACGCTCCAGTGGTGGTCTGGGAAGGAGGGAAAGAGGGCGTTTCCCTTCTTCCAGGGGAGAGCCTGGCCAAACGGCCATTCCCTTCTGAAATTTTGGTTTTGGTTTTGTCTCGGTCTGTTGCTGCGCGGCTTGTGATTTCAGATGTGTCCTGAGACCCCTGGTTCAACCCTGGAGAACGCTCCAGTGGTGGTCTGGGAAGGAGGAAAAGAGGGAATTTCCTTTCTTCCAGGGGAGAGCCTGGCCAGACTGCCGCTCCCTTCTGATAGTTTTGGTTTTGTCTCGGTCTGTTGCCGCGCGGCTTGTGATTTGTGTTCTGTGTGTCGCTGTTTTTGTTGTCCTTTATTTATTACTGTCTCCCCCATCTGTTTTTATTGTTGTGTTTGATTGATAGATGTATACTTGTATAAAAAATATGTATTGTATTCTTATAATGTGTTAATTATGTCTACTTCTCAACGCAACTCTAGGGCCAAATGTAAGGACAAATTTTTGGGCTGGAGAGGCTTGTACCTAGATTTGGCTCTGGTAACCAAGAAACTTTGCTGCCGAATGACCTTCTCCTGCTCCTTGGGAGCCTGGCCAGTTCCCGGGGAGGAGGATAAAGGAATGTTTTCTGATAAACAGGTGGGCATGCTTCATGTCTCGGCTCTCTGGCCAAGACCCGAGATGGGACACACTGCTTGCCTAAAATCTTGGCAATGAGCCACCCTTGTCCTTGGAGGCTTTAGGGGGGAGCCGGAGCAAGCCTCTGTTGCTGCTGTTTCATCCTGGGGGAACACGCAGTCAAGCTGAATGTTAAATGTGCCCGTAATGATTACATGATCAATTGGCTACTGTGATTGAGGTGTTCTGTGACAGTCCCTTTAATGAAAAATTAACAAAATGGATTAATAACAGGACATTCAGGACCTGACACTCTGCTTGGTATGTCATTACAAAAATCATCAAGGAGGGCTATGCCTGATAAATGAGGGTGCTATAAATGTGGGCAACAGGGACATGTACAAAAATTGTCCAGAAGTCAAAAATCAAAATAAGGCTCTTCCTGGGATTTGCTTCCAGTGCTAAAGGGAAAGGCATTGGGCCAATAAATGTCACTCCAAAACTGATAAAGAAGGTAATTCATTAAAAAACAGAGTTCAGGAAACTGGAAGCGGGGCCAGCCTCAGGCCCTCCCTACAGGGATCAGTGGACCATCTTGCTATAGTATCATTAAAGCAATGGAGCCATGTTTATTGCAACATTCTGTTAATCTATGCTCCTTTACCATCTTTCCTCTAAATAATTTTAGTGTGCACTACAAGGCTTGCAGCGTATTTCTTGCAGATTAAAAGTAACTAAGTCTGTGCACAGCAGACAGCTAAAAAGTAATTTACTGTCACAAATTGGCGTAGTTGGCAGGATCTGCAAGTATGCAAAGCAATGCCTTTCTTTAAAAGAAAAACTGAAGTTGCATGTGTAACCTGTGATGTTCCTGGCTGAAAAGACCTTCAGTTCGCCTCTTTGGTAAAGGAATGGGCTCTCTGCTCAGAATCGAGTGAGAATTGGGATGGCAAGTTACAGAGTGCACAGCCTCCACAAGTTATTGAGGTTTTGCTATCAGTGCTGGTGGAAAAGGGGGATGAACTATAGGCTTTGGGGAGGTGAAAATGGATTTTGTTATCTGCATACTGATGCATGTATAAGCAATTAAAAAAAATAAGTACAGGATAAATATAAATTAAAAAAAAATACTGCCCTTTAGAGTCAAACTGCTAAATAATGATAAAAAAATTATATCAAGCTCCTGTACTGCTGCCAGGGCCAACTAAGGTTATTCAGTGTAAACAATACAAAATTCCAGGTGGACATAAAAAAAAATCTAAAACAGTAAAAAAATTATCTTAGTGCTGGAGTGATGATTCCCATAATCACTAAAAGGAATTATCTAATTTGGCATGTTAAGAAATCAGATGAAACCTGAAAAATGACTGTGGATTACAGGGAATTAAACAAAGTTACTCTCCCATTGACTGCTACAGTCCCAGATACCATCATTTTGATGTAAAAGGTCACAAACATAAAAGCGTGTTCTTAATAAAAAAAGTTAAAAAAAAGAGATACTTTTAAATAAAAAAGAGATATAATTTGTAAAAATTGTTTATACTGGAATAAAAAAAGGGGGGGGAGAAGAGAAAGGTTTAAGCAAGTTACAGAAGGTGTGAGAAAGTCACAAAATGTTATGGGAAGAAGAAATCTTTGGTTATTTTCTTTGACATAAAATCAAAATCTGATCCTCTATTAAAGCAATGAGTTAAAGTAATCTATTATGTTCTCTTGATGTCTCTGTTAAATTCTAACTGCTTAAAAACAGCTGTAAAAAGAGCAATGGTAAAATGGAGGGATCCTATCACCAATCAATGGAATGGACCTGATCCAGTACTGGTATGGGACAAGGGCTCCTAAGGGATGGGTTTTTCCATGTAACCAACATGCCTTTCTGCAATTGCTCCCTGGGCCGTGTGGCCCTGATGCTAACATCTGTATTTACAGCAGCGGATAGAGCACATCAGTGGCGTGCTTTACCTGAAGACTACAATAACAACGTCATCCTAATAGGAGAGGACACTGCCCTTGCCATGGCTGCATCAGTAGTAAGTGTTCCTGGACTGGCTTTTGGAAATAATCGTGGACAATGAAGGCTTACATGTTTGGTGACCAAAGCAATCAATCTTACTGCTACTGTGCTATCCAATATAGCCAAAGAATTGGATCAAGTTCACTCAGGAGTGCTTTTAAGCCATGCAGCTAACAATTACTTGCTGTTAAAAAGATCATTTAAATTGTAAACCTGTACCTGGGGGATATTGCTTTAACATTACTAACAATGTGCCATATATAGAGTCTGTTATTGATAAACTTAAGAGTAAAATACAACATATGTTTATTACTAACCCACTATTCATTTGAAGGGTTTCAATGGATTCATTGGTTATTAATGTTGGCTGGACTGCTACTGCTTTTCCCACTTTGTATGGGATGTCTTCCGTGTGTTCTGCATTTTATGCTGACTTCCCTATAGTATGAATGGACTGAGATTCATCATTTAAAACTTCGTACCAAGCCTCCTTTGTAATCAAAATAATTGATATTTGGCTGTATGTTTCATCTCTCACCTAATGTTGGGCTGGAATGGTACTCAAAGACGGGTAAGACGCTCAGCATCCTGTACCAACCTAAGACAGGGCTCTAGGCCAAGCTGCCAGAGTTACCGATGACGGGTAAGGACAGAGATGACTGAGGGCAACCTAAGACAGAGGCCATTCTCAATTTAATAAAAAAAAAAAATAAAAACCCATGGCTGGCCATGGGCCCACATGCTAAGGCCTGGCTTGCTGATCATTGGCATTAGTCCTCACGCAACAGTATCAAGCCCTGGCCACCAGTGACCGTATTGAAACCCCTCATTAACGGCACACAATTTTAGGATTAAAATTAGTTCAAAGAGAAAATGGGGGAATGAAAGGAGCCAAGAGCCACCATAAAAAAAAAAAATGGGGCTCCTGAGACAAACCGTTCCAGAGACAGCCTTGGGAAATGAGGAGTAAACCGGTTCACAGAGAAAGCAGTCAGCTACTAACCAGAGATACACAGAACACCTGCCTTGTAGATAAGCCCCTTCCCTACGCTTGCTCAAGGTTAACAAAGAAAGCTGCAAGGCATGTAGCAACCTATTCCTCTCTCCTAGAGACCCCCTCCCCTAATGTATCCCTTTGACCTAGTACTTTTCCACCGACATTACCACTTTTAGACTGCCATACAAGGCCCGCTACTGAAAATTATCCAATGAACTTACGCCAGCCTATAATATGTTAATTTTGTGGTTTTGCCCTTTAAAAGCTGTGTGAGATAGCTGCTCGGGGCTCCTCTCACTTGCTTGCTGCTTGCAGCAGTAGGGGGCCCATTTGCGCAAATGAAATAAAATTACCTCCTGTTCTATTGCATCGTCTGGTCTGGAGTCTGTGTTTCTGGGGTCGTCACAAGAGGACACCGCTTTTGGGGTCCTACACTATGGCCCAGGAGTGCAGTGGAGGATGGCCCAAGTGCTTGGGCCCTGCACCCCATAAGAGAGACCAGGATAAGTACCTGGCTCCTGCCTTCGGATCAGCATGGTGTGCCGGCTGCAGCGTGCCAGCCGCGGCGGCCATTGGAGGGTGAACCAACGGCAAAGAAAGCCCTTTCTCTCTGTCTCTCTCTCACTGTTCACTCTGCCTGTAAAAAAAACAAACAAACAAAACAAAAACCAAAAAAAAAAAACAAAAAAACAAAAAAACCCCATATCCTAAGTAATTTACCTTCTATTTAGAAATTTGAGCTTCATTTGGGGAAACTATGTCACTGCTTCCCGAAGAAGTTAAATATTTAGGGCCGGTACTGTGGCTCACTTGGCTAATCCTCCACCTGTGGTGCCAGCACACTGGGTTCTAGTCCCGGCCAGGGCGCCGGATTCTGTCCCAGTTGCTCCTCTTCAAGTCCAGCTCTCTGCTGTGGCCTGGGAGTGCTGAGGAGGATGGCCCAAGTGCTTGGGCCCTGCACCTGCATGGGAGACCAGGAGAAGCACCTGGCTTCTGGCTTCGGATTGGCGTGGTACACCGGCCACAGTGCGCTGGCCACACAAAGGATGACCTTTCTCTCCATCTCTCTCTCACTGTCCACTCTGCCTGTCAAAAAAAAAAAAATGAAGTTTAATATTTGTGTGCTATTTTTATTTGAGTCCTATCTGCAGTGCCTACTGTTTACCATATTGCTGTAGCATTACATTCTCTCCAACAGTGTGCAAGGGTTTTCTTTTTTCCTCATCTTCATCAACACTTTTTGTATTTTGTCTATTTGATAATAGCTAACCTAATTGAATTGAAGTGATATTTCATTGTGGTTCTGATTTGCATTTCCAAGATGACTAGTGATACTGAGAATTTTTTCATGTAACTTTTGGTCAATTGTATATCTTTCTTTAAAAAATGTCAGTTTGTATCTATTGCCCATTTTTAAATTGGATTATTTGGAATTTTTTTGCTATTGAGATGTATTGAGTTCCTCAAATACTCTGTTTATTAAGCCCTTGTCAGATACACAATTTGCAAATATTTTCATCTTCCGTAGATTGTCTCTTCACTCTATAGATTGATTCTTTTGCCTTCAGCTTTCCAGGCAGGAACTAAGTGGGTTCCACAGGGGTCTCACAGTCCCTGTGCAATCCTGCTTGTGTGCAACAGGCCACATGAGCTGGTGGTGATAAATGCCAAAATGTGTCCATTAAACTATAGTACAGGTCTCTGCCTGATATGGGGCTAATCCAGATTCCTGCTAATGTACCTGGGAAAGCAAAAGAAGATGTCTTGTTTCTGGGGCCCCTGGACCACGTGGGAGAACTTGAAGAAATTCCTGGCACTTGGCGTCAGCCTGGCTTTTGCAGCCATTTGGGAAGTAAGCCACCAGATGGAAGATGCCTTTCTCTCTTTCTATCTCTCTCTTACTCTGTCTCTCTCATTCTCTCCATATTTTCCTGTAACTCTACCTTTCAAATAAATAAATCTTTAAATTAAACAGAAAACAAAAATAATATTTGCAAATTTTTCTTTTAAAACTGACACATTTAATTCTACAGTTTCCAGCAATGAAATGAAGTATCATTATATCATATGAAGATGTGCTAGATATTAGCTATTTGAAAGTAGAAGATGGAGATATATTTTTGAATAAAGAAATAAATATGGAACATTAAAAAAAAGAGACTATCATCTATATATTATAGAATGGCTATGTGAGTTCCTTTGCAAGAGCATTGCCAAGCAATTGGGCATTGTCCCTTAAGCCTTGAGAGGGGACTATCCAAGTATACTCCTGAATTATCTTTAAGGACAGATTAGTCCATTCAAAGACAAATAAATACTGGGTCTATCTGTGTACAGAAGAGAGAATATTTTAAATCTTAGAATGTGTACTGTGATATTACTTCAGGTATATATAGCATAAGGTATACACACAGCCAGATAACATAAGGATTTGGCACAATAGGATGAAGTGGGATGATTGCTTCATTAATAACTCTAAGATTCTAAATCATTCTATATTCCTCATTTGGCTTTAAAACAGACAGAATGTGATTACTTCAGGGAGACTGAAACAGGACCAGGACTCCGTGTTTGAGAAAATTATCAGTGAAGGTTTGGAGCCCCTATTTAGCTTCTGATTTTTATAGGTTACTGATGCTGATGAGGAAATGTAGTCTTGTATTTCAAGAGGACCCTGACAGGAACAACATAGGTAGTCTGTCCAGGAATTCCCTGATCCCAGACTTGAGGCTCTATTTTTATTTCAGCAGAAAGATCATCCATACTAAGGTTCACCTCACTGCTTGTAAACATCCTAACAAATGGCTAAACTTAGTAGTAATTAACATGAGTGAAGCACGAGGGATGATAGCAAATCCCTTCTAAGCTAAAGACTTGCATATTCAGACATTATCAAGAATTGATAAAAGATAAGAATATTCTTCTATTTGATATACTATAGGCAAGAGTAAATCTCAGAGTGAGGTTTAACATCAACTCCAATAATTCTATACAACTTTTTGAAAATGGAGTTCCTGTGTGGGAAGTTAGTACAGAGTGACTCCTGTATCAATTAAATATTAGTACTCTTACCTGCAAACCAGTAATCACCAGTCCCGGTAATCACCTGGGACTCCTAGCATGAAATACCTAGGCTGTGGGAATCTCCTGGTCATCTAGCCCCATTAAATTCAGACATGCTGTCCTGTACCCCAGTGGATGGTGATGATGACTAGCCATTTTCTGCCAAAAGAGGAAGTCCTGTCTTCTGTGGCTGAATGCAGAAACCTCCACCATCAAAAAAGGATGCTCCACATGTGGTAACTAGGCAGCAAGAATTGGCTCCTTCCTCCTCCACCTCCCATAAAGCAAAAGTGAAGAGTTAAGGGGCTGGCATTCTGGTGCAATAGGTTGATCCTCCACCTGTGGGGATGGCATCCAATGTGGGAGCTGGTTCTTGTCTAGGCTGCTCCTCTTCTTCTTTTTTTAAAAGATATATTTATTTATTTGAAAGTCAGAGTTACAAACACAGAGAAGGAGATTCAGAGAGAGAGAGAGAGAGAGGTCTTCCATTCGTTGGTTCACTCTCCAAATGGCCACAGTGGCCGGAGCTGAGTCACTCTGAAGCCAGGAACCAGGAGCTTCTTCCGGGTCTCCAACTCGGATGCAGAAGCCCAAGGACTTGGGCCATCTTTTACTGCTTTCCCAGGCCATAGCAGAGAGCTGGATTGGAAGTGGAGCATCCGAGACTCGAACTGGCACCCATATGGGATGCTGGTGCTGCAAGCAGAGACTTAGCCCACTACCCACAGCATCAGTCCCTGCTCTTCTTCTAATCCAGCTCTCTGCTATGGCCTGGGAAAGCAGTGGAAGATGGCATTTCTGCCCCTCCACCGGCATGGGGGACCCAGAAGAACCTCCTGGCTCCTGGCTTCAGTGGGCTCAGCTCTGGCCATTTCAGCTATTTGGCGAGTGTCCAGCGGATGGAAGAACTTTCTCTTTGTCTCTCCCTCTCACTGTCTGTAACTCTACCTCTCAGGTAAATAAATAAAATCTTTTAAAAAGTGAGGAGTTAAAAAGTGGCATGCTGGTCTGAAGACAATAGGAGAATAAACCTGAGTCAGAAGGCTGAGTCAGCCACGAGGACTCTGGCCTTGGTGGCTTAGTGCTAAGAATTGACCTATCTCACAGTGGGCACTGGATTTAGAAACACCAGAGAATGGCTGTGCATGATAAGCTATTGGCCAAGAGCTGGCATTCTCTCACCACATGTCTCTGTCAGCTTTTCCCTCAGTTTTTCTTAACAGCCTGCTCCTGTTGCTGGCCTGCAGCTATCAGCAGAGGAAGAAAAGCACTGAGACTTACATTTTAAAATGCCCACCTAAAAGTCTGAGAGCAGAGAAAAAACTTTTTGAACGGAACATAGGCATTTTTTTTCCTGGAACCTGAGAAGGCTGTGACCCAGGAGGAGGTGGGGTTTCACTCACCTGCTACATTCACTTGTGGAAATACAGTCTCCTTCCAATTATTTCAGTCTCCTTGCTGGTATACCATTTATGCTGTGGGCATGAACACATTAATTTTTATTCCCAGTCCTTACTTCATACAGAAATAAGAATTATATGTGAAGACATTTACATACATGTACAAATATGAACAGGATTTATTTAATAGTGAGAGAGAAAACACACATTCTCACATGAGTGTGGGCTGCCACACACGGAGAAATGCCCATCTTGAGTGTGCCAAAGGATTACCCAAAGACAGGGAGGGAGACAAAAACCTGAGTAGCAACTCCAATTGTAGGCATGGCACAGCTTTTGTCTCTTATGAGATACAAGGTGCTGGTTTAGTGTGTATAAAGCCATCTGGGAAGTTTATGACATGTGCATAAGCCTTCATGTGAAGCTTACAATATCCAGATATCCTAGTGGTTTTTGCCCCTTCTTGTTCCTAGATGAGACACAGGGGTATTTTGGGAAGGTGGGGCATTTTTTATTGACAGATAAACATAACCTTCAGGGCCATTAGGATTCCAGCTTACTCAGATCTATCCAGATGCCTCTCTATCCAGCTCACATCAGTTGCACCCTTTGCTCAATTCAATGAGCTGCTTTTAGTTAGTTCATTAGCAACCATAAAGGAAGGCAAGGACACCTTAAGCTAGGGGTAGAAGGCTGAGACACTGGGACATGCTGATATTTTGCCTCTGCATTTGAGGCACTTAAATTTAAAGTTTCTATTCCACTTATTTCTTGTTACTGATCAATCTTAACATAGTAGGTGAAATAACTCAACACTACCTGCTGTTAAGGGGTATAGTGAGGAGGGATGTTTCTGTGGCTCCGTGGGATAAAGTCTTGTCCTGCAGCACTGGCATCCTATGTGGGCACTGGTTTGAATCCCAGCTGCTCTACTTCTGATTGAGCTCCTTGCTAATGTGCCTGGGAAAGCAGCAGAGGATGGTCCAAGTGCTTGGGCTCCTGCACCCACATGGGAGACAAGGAAGAACTTTGTGCTCCTGGCTTTGGCCTGGCCCAGCTCTGGCTGTTACAGCCGTTTGGGGAGTGAACCAGCAGAATGAAGATCTGTCTCTCTCTTTGTGTCTCTCTTCTGTATCTCTTCTCTCTCTCTCTCTCTCTCTCTCTCTCTATCTCCATAACTCTGGCTTTCAAATAAATAAATCTTAAAAAAGGGACCTAGTGCGGCATTTCAATATTGGAAAAGATGTTGCAGGCATTGTTTCCAAGAAGATTCCTAGTCCCCCCGTTTCACTGAAGAGATTTTCTGAGTGCCTTAAGGGCTGATTCTGAGGCCAGAGTGCTGTTTAGGACATCTGCCATTTTATGAGTCTGCTGTGTATCCCACTTCCCATGTTAGATCATTCTCTCCTTTTTAATTCTATCAGTTAGTATCAGCAGACACTAGTCTTGTTTATGTGATCCCTTTGACTCTTACTTCTATTGTTAATGATCAATTGTGAACTGAAACTGATCACTTTGACTAGTGAGATGGCATTGGTACATGCCACCTTGATGGGATTGGATTGGAATCCCCTGGCACATGTCTAACTCTACTGTTTGGGACAAGTCCTGAAGAACCTTAAAAATCAAACCAAGATGGAGTGACCTAAGCCAATACCATTAAAAACAAGAAGTTACCTTTGCCCCAAATAAAATTAAAGTTTAAAAATTACTGCCCTAAACTTTTTCCCCCAAAGCTAAAATTAGGTGCAGCTATAAAAATAAGGGACCCTATGCTTAGCTAGCTGCGACACTTGTGCCTGGCTGTGCTAAGACCTAACCCGGTTTGTATGCCTCCTAATACTCAAATAACGGTGTGGGAAGCGGGACGCCGCTCTCCCACCAGGGGAAGAAAGGGAGCGAGATGTTGTCCCCCTCAGGGTGAACAAGATGGCGCTGGCAGGGAAAGGAACTACTAAAGAAGTAAACAACAAAATGGCGACGAGGTGCATGCCTCCCATGTGATCCCGTAGCTGATTGGATAGAAGACGCATGCCCTTCACATGATCAGCTTGCGGATTGGACTGCTGTGTGCATGGACTCTATAGTGCTTTTGATTGGTCGCTGCGGGTATATAAACCGTGTGGCTTTGTGCTGGGGGCGCTCTCTGGACTCCCGAGTTCAGGAGGCCCGTCTACGCAGATGCCGAATAAATCCTCTTGCTTTTGCATCAGCTGGTCTGGACTCTGAGTCTTTGGGGTGTGCCTGTCGACATGTTAGCATCCTCACTATGAGGGTCTAACAGTCCGATTGAGCATGTCCCAAAGTGTACATCTCCTCCCTCTCTTATTCCCACTCTTATATTTAACAGGGATCACTTTTCAGTTAAATTTAAACACCTAAGAATAATTGTGTGTTAATTAAAGAGTTCAACCAATAGGTGTTGGATTTATGTGCTCAGCCACAGCTAGCCCCAAATATGATTTTTGTTTAACTCAGAGTTACAGAGAGAGAAGGAGAGAGGTAGAGACAGAAGGATCTTCCATCCCCTGGTTCACTCCCCAGGTTGCCCCCATGACCAGCACTGGGCCAGGCTGCAGCCAGGAGCCAGGAGCTTATTCCAGGTATCCCATGTTGGTGCAGAGTCCCAAACACTTGGGGCATCTTCTGCTGCTTTTCCAGGCCATTAGTAGGTAGCTGGATTGGAAGTTGAGCAGCCATATGTGCTGCTGGCTTCACAAGTGATGGCTTCACCTGAGATGCCACAAACTGGTCCCAAAAGAGATTATTTACAGGCAGTACAAAGTGAAATACAATGAAAGATTTGAAAAGTTGGCAGCCTGGCTGCATAAAGACTGAAAAGAGACCTGCTGGGTGTGCTTCTATTTACTTGCTTCCTTCCTATCCAGTTTTCACTTTCCTACTTCCTTAATTTACCTCTTACAGTCACCTTCCAGATAGAACCCATGGTCTTCAATTCTTGTCTCAAGGACAGAGCTTTAGGAAACACAGCCTAAATCCACTTTTGTTTATTGTAACATAAGGATAAAACCAACTGTCTCGTAGGATGGTTGTGAGAATAAGTGAGATATTTGAAGTGTCTACAAGTTAGAATATAATCACTAAAAAGGCTGAGATGTTATGATGACTATGATGATCATTCCCTCAGCAAATACAGTAGGACTAGAATGAAGTGCTTGAGTTTTAACCTTAAGATATATTTAGCAGTAGCTTTGTGATCTTGGACAACTTAACTGTATTTTTCTGTGCCCTAGATTTTGTAAAGTCAAGGTTATCTGTTTGTTGAGAGATTAATATAGGGTAATTCACAAAAAGTAGTGAGTACTATTCAGAGAGTATAGCAAGTGTTTAGTAAATAATATCTTTTTATAAATATTTATTTGAAAAGCAGAGTTACAGAGGGGTAGGGAGACACCCTCCCACCCACACACACAGAGACAGAAAGTCAGAGAGATCTTCCACTTGCTGGTTCACTCCCCAGATGGCCACAATGGCTGGGACTTGGCAAAAGTCAAGCAAAAGCCAAGAACCTGGATTTCAAGCTGGGTCTCCTATATGTGTGGCAAATGCTTGGGCCATCTTCATTGCTTTCCCAGGCACCTCGTTACTTTTCCCAAGGGCAGGATCAGAAGTCAGTCAGAACTCGAACAAATGTCCATACAGGACACTGGCATTGTAGGAGGCAGCTAAACCTGCTGTGCCACAACACTGGCCCTAATAGTATCCTTGTTATCATTCATTTATTAAATGCCAAACATATACCCTTTCATATGAGTAAAATTCTCAGCTACAGAGCCTACTAGAAAAGCAATAAACTTGACCCTGTCTAAGTTTACTGAACATATCAGAAAATTAGACCCCCAAAATTTTATGAGATTTCCTCCTTCCTTGATTTTAAACTGGAGATAAATACCACCATATTTCAAGCTATGTAAGATTGTCATATACTTGGAAACATTGCCAAGGGTCTCAAAGTTCAGTCACAATATGGAATTTCTGGGAAATCAGACCAAATCACCCCAGCCTGCCACTTGGCAACACCCAGAACATATCCTGTGCATCTGGGTTTGCCCTGTTGCAGTTTCCTGCAGGGAATTTCCCAAAAGCCTTTCCCGCTTTCAGTTTCACTGCTTCACGTTAAACTGTCTGCTGATGTTGCTGGGAAGAGGATGGAACTTCCCAGAGTTGGGTAGCAATGAAGTTATATTAGAAATCAGCATCTCTTCCCAAAAGCAATTTATAGATTCAATGCAACCCCAATCAAGATACCAAAGACATTCTTCGCAGATCTAGAAAAAATGATGCTGAAATTCATATGGAGGCACAAGAGACCTCGAATAGCTAAAGCAATCTTGTACAACAAAAACAAAGCCGGAGGCATCACAATACCAGACTTCAGGACATACTACAGGGCAGTTGTAATCAAAACAGCATGGTACTGGTACAGAAACAGATGGATAGACCAATGGAACAGAATTGAAACACCAGAAGTCAACCCAAACATCTACAGCCAACTTATATTTGATCAAGGATCTAAAACTAATTCCTGGAGCAAGGACAGTCTATTCAATAAATGGTGCTGGGAAAACTGGATTTCCACGTGCAGAAGCATGAAGCAAGACCCCTAACTTACACCTTACACAAAAATCCACTCAGCGTGGATTAAAGACCTAAATCTACGTCCTGACACCATTAAGTTATTAGAGAACATTGGAGAAACCCTTCAAGATATTGGCACAGGCAAAGAATTTCTGGAAAAGACCCGGGAGGCACAGGCAGTCAAAGCCAAAATCAACTATTGGGATTGCATCAAATTGAGAAGTTTCTGTACTGCAAAAGAAACAGTCAGGAGAGTGAAGAGACAACCGACAGAATGGGAAAAAATATTTGCAAACTATGCAACAGATAAAGGGTTAATAACCAGAATCTACAAAGAGATCAAGAAACTCCACAAAAACAAAACCAACAACCCACTTAAGAGATGGGCCAAGGACTTCAATAGACATTTTTCAAAAGAGGAAATCCAAATGGCCAACAGGCACATGAAAAAATGTTCAAGGTCACTAGCAATCAGGGAAATGCAAATCAAAACCACAATGAGGTTTCACCTCACCCCGGTTAGAATGGCTCACATGCAGAAATCTACCAACAACAGATGCTGGCGAGGATGTGGGGAAAAAGGGACACTAACCCACTGTTGGTGGGAATGCAAGCTGGTCAAGCCACTGTGGAAATCAGTCTGGAGATTCCTCAGAAACCTGAAGATAACCCTACCGTTCGACCCAGCCATCCCACTCCTTGGAATTTACCCAAAGGAGTTTAAATTGATAAACAAAAAAGCGGTCTGCACCCTAATGTTTATCGCAGCACAATTCACAATAGCCAAGACCTGGAACCAACCTAAATGCCCATCAATGGTAGACTGGATAAAGAAATTATGGGATATGTATTCTTTAGAATACTATACTGCAGTAAGAAACAACGAAATCCAGTCATTTGCAACAAAATGGAGGAATCTGGAACACATCATGCTGAGTGAAGTAAGCCAGTCCCAAAGGGACAAATACCATATGTTCTCCCTGATCGGTGACAACTGACTGAACACCAAAAAGGAAACCTCCTGAAGTGAAATGGACACTATGAGAAATGGTGACTTGATCAGCATAGCCCTGACTGCTAATGGACAACTTAATACATTATCCCTCATAGTATTTTTTTTTGTCTGTTCTACTTAATATGACTGGTTTAATTCTGTAATTTTCACATAGTTATTCTTAAGTGTTGAAAATTAACTGAAATGTGATCCCTGTTAAACATAAGAGTGGGAATAAGAGAGGGAAGAGATGTATAATTTGGGGCATGCTCGGGCTGACTTGCCCCAATTGGTAGAGTTGGAAACATACCAGGGGATTCC
Source organism: Oryctolagus cuniculus (assembly GCF_964237555.1). NCBI lineage: Eukaryota > Metazoa > Chordata > Mammalia > Lagomorpha > Leporidae > Oryctolagus > Oryctolagus cuniculus. The sequence continues at coordinate 81,305,554 of NC_091438.1, forward strand.
AATTCAATCCCATCAAGGTGGCATGTGCCAATGCCATCTCACTATTCCAAGTGATCAATTTCAGTTCACAATTGATCATAATGAAAGGACTAAGAGTCAAAGGGAGCACATAAACAAGTCTAGTATCTGCTAACACTAACCGATAGAATAAATAAAGGGGAGAGTGATCCAACATGGGAAGTGAGATACTCAGCAGACTCATAGAATGGCAGACGTCCTAAATAGCACTCTGGCCTCAGAATCAGCCCTAAAGGCACTCGGATCTGGCTGAAAAGCCCATGAGAGTATTTCAGGCATGGAAAGCCAAGACACCCTGGCAAAAAGATCTCTGTGAGTGAGATCCCAGTGGAAAGAACAGGTCTTCAAAGAGGGAGGTGCCTTTCTCTGAAGGGAGGAGAGAACCTCCACTTTGACTATGACCGTGTCTAAACAAGATAAGAGTCGGAGAACTCAAGGGGCTTCCATAGCCTTGGAAACTCATGACTGGTGCATAGGGAGATTACTGATGCCATAAACAGGAGTGTCAATTTGTAAAGTCAACAACAGGAGTCACTGTGCACTTACTCCTCATGTAGGATCTCTGTCCTTAATGTGCTGTACATTGAGATTTAATGCTATAACGAGTACTCAAACAGTATATTTCACTTTGTGTTTCTATGGGGGTGCAAACGATTGAAATCTTTACTTAATGTACACTAAACTGATCTTCTGTAAAAAAAAAAAAAAAAAAAGAAATTATCAATTCCCAACTTGACTCTCACTGGGATTAAACATGACAATAGGTCTGATCTGATTTCGTCATCATTTAAAAAAATCATCTATTATTTTTCACTTTATGTTTCTGTGTGGGAGCAAACTGTTGAAATCCTTACTTAAGGTATACTAAGCTGATCTTCTGTATATTAAGATAATCGAAAATGAATCTTGATGTGAATGGAAGGGGAGAGGGAGTGGGAAAGGGGAGGGTTGTGGGTGGGAGGGACGGTATGGGGGGGGAAACCATTGTAACCCATGAGTCGTACTTTGGAAATTTATATTCATTAAATAAAAGATAAAAAAAAATCAGCATCTCTACTAGGGTACAGAGTTAGATTTACCAGTTCTTGTTGAAGCAGCTGCTTACCAAGTCCTCATCAAAGCAGCTTTCTTGCCTTTGCTGAAAGCTCTCTGCTTTCTGTTGATTTTATTGCTACAGTTAAGGTAAGACTGGGCAAAGGTGGAAAGAGACATGCAAGATTCCATTTAGTTTGAGTTTGAAATCCCTTGAAACTGTTTTTCTTCATTTGGCTCTTCTGACTTCTTGGGGATTCTGATCGCTACTTACGTTACTTTTTGTCTTTGATCATATACCATCAAGCTGGTACAAACTGCAGTCTTAAAGTCTGAAGTGAAATGCTAGTTGTTTTTTCGAGACAGCGATGAATGAGATGCAATGTAAATAGCTTGCTAATATGAAGGATCTCCATGTTCCCAGGAAGGAAAGGAAAGAAAAAAGTTGAAATCAATTGTAAATGACTAAGAGGTTTAATGAAAACAGCCATGTATTCTGAGTCATAATCATGTGTTTTGAAGTTGGATTTCTTCCTTTAGAAATAGCCCTAATTAGTTTTTGTTTCTTGGCAATAGTTACTTAACTACCACTGTGCTTTATTCTATGTCTACTACTTTGTTGCCTCTACTATTACGAGTATTTTTTAAAAATTATGTACTTTTATTTATCAGAAAGTCTGAGAGACAGAGACAGAGACAAAAGAACCAGAGAGATCTCCCATCCAGTAGTTCACTCAATGAATGCTCCCAATCACTGAGCTAGCTGGACCAGGCTGAAGCTAAGAGCCTGGAACTCAGTTCAGTTCTTCCTGACAGGTTGCATGGACCCAAGTACTTGAGTCATCAATTGCTCCTTCCCAGGGTCTGCATTAGGAGGAAGCTGAAATCTGGAGCAGTGGTGCTATACAAAATATGGAATGCAGGTGTCCCAACCTGCAGCATAATATTTGGGCCAAACACTCTCACTGCATGAATCTTTCAACTCAAAAGTTGCCTGATGGGACCCCTCACTTCTGTTAGGCGGTTGTGGTCACTTCTTTGGATCTCTCTTCTCCCTTGAATTTCTTTCTATGGCACAAACTTCATATATCTTCTACTTGTTTGGCTTCCATGTATTTCCTTTATAAGATCACTTTCCATTTGTTCTAAATTCAATTCAAAAATAGCACAAAACAAAGAAAAAGAAAAGAACAAAACTTTTGTTTCTGCATAAAATCTAAACTAGGTTTCCTGAAATCTGAAATGTTTACTCTTAGAAACATCATTGCCAGCACGTCTATGCATTTTCTCTTAACATTTCTAGGTACTTTCCATTTTGTACTTTTATTCTCTCCTTTAGAAAACTGTTGTTTCTAAGATAGCGGTTATACCACTGTAAATAAGTATTTATCTCAATTTTTATGAAACAGTCTTGGAGAGGTGAGTGATACGTGATAGAGCTGAGTTGCTGGGTTGAGATTGGAAATCAAATTTAAATTACTACTATACAGTCAAAAATGTATATTTTTTTCACATGTGTTTTCAATTGTTCTTGCATTGTTTTTATTTACAACAGGTTATAGGGCTGTAATAGAGACAGGGAGACTGCATGCCGGAGCGCACATCACTGATTGAGCTTTAAGGGTAGAGCAGCCATCGTATGTGGATTGAATATAGTGCATCTTTGAAGATGTTTTAGAGATTTGGTTCTTTTATAGGCATTAAAGATGCTACCCAGGCAACACTTGGGGGACAACCTACGATGACACTGTTATTAGCATGTATACATAGTACTAATGTTATTCACAAGTCTGAAAACTTAAGACAAGTTCGTTCTCTCCTCCATGAGTGACATCAACTCAAAGCACAAGAGTTTGTAAGGCCCCAATATCTGCTTATAAATTTGGCTTATGTGTTTCTGTTTTTCCACATAATTATTGAAGATCATCACTGTAAATTTCCTGCCATATTCTAATCTAAAAATGAGTGAATCCAGCTATATGCAAGTCAGGCAACTAGAATTCTACAAATATGAGGCACCGGCATTACACTGGAAGTGGATTAGAAAGAAAAGCGTCTTGGCTTTTGAGTCTCTAAATTCATTGAAGAATTGCCTTTTCGACAGGCTTGCATTTCTTTCTTTCTTTTCTTTCTTTCTTTCTTTTTTTTTTTTTTTTTGACAGGCAGAGTGGACAGTGAGAGAGAGAGACAGAGAGAAAGATCTTCCTTTGCCATTGGTTCACCCTCCAATGGCCGCCGCCGCTGGCGCGCTGCGGCCGGCACACCACGCTGATCCGATGGCAGAAGCCAGGTACTTATCCTGATCTCCCATGGGGTGCAGGGCCCAAGCACTTGGGCCATCCTCCACTGCACTCCTGGGCCACAGAAGAGAGCTGGCCTGGAAGAGGGGCAACCAGGACAGAATCCAGTGCCCCGACCAGGACTAGAACCCGGTGTGCCGGCGCCGCAAGGTGGAGGATTAGCATAGTGAGCCGCGGCACTGGCCCAGGCTTGCATTTCTTGACTCCCAAGCCCTGGTGCAATGCCATTTGCAATGAATCTCCTAGTCTTTGCTCCCAAGCAGTTTCTGTTCACTCATTCTGTCATAAAGATGATTTCTATGGCACTGGCTAAGAAGAGAGGAAGACAATGGTTCTTTATGATTGTAAACACAAAACAAAAACAAGTTGTATAGTCTGTTAATAAAGTCATGGGAAATCTAGACTTCTTATGGTAAAATTTCACTGAATAATGAAGTCTAGCAGATAATGAGTTTTAATTTCTCTAGTAAATAATCATGTCTGGTGTTTTGGGGGATTTATTTATTTTTTAATTATTTGAAAGACAGAGTTACAGAGAAAGGGAGATCTTCCATCTACCAATTCACTCCCCAAATAGCCACAACTGCTAGGCCTGGGCTAGACTGAAGCCAGAAGCTGGGAACTTCCGGGTCTCCCATGTAGGTGTAGGGCCCAAACATTTGGGCCATCTTCTGCTGCTTTCCCAGGTCATTAGCAGGGAGCTGCATTGGCAGTGGAGCAGCTAGGACTCAAACTGGCTCCCATATGGGATGCCAGGGTTATAAGCAATGGTTTAATCCACTGTGCCACAACCCTAGCTCCAAATAATCACTTCTAAAATGGAAGAGGCCTGTTCTTTATGACAAAGCAGGGCAGAAATACAAGTATCTGCTTGTGTGTCATACAGTTTAATAATGTTTTACTACAGATTTTTAGGTTACAGGAATTGATGCCCAAAGTTAACAAACAAATTTTTTAGTCACTTAGCTAATTATAATGTGATTATGCTTTGAAGTTTGGGCTTAACAAAGTACACTGATAAATATGTAAAAATTCTTTAAACAGCCCAGCTCTATGAAGTAAAACGAAAACAAAAACAAAACAAAACTGGTTTGTTAGATGATACTATGGCATTACTTAATGTAATATAGTTCGTCTGGGCATAGAACTAAGAGAAAAGTAAGCTGACATGGAGTAAAAGCAACAAGTGTTATTTAACAAATAATGATGATGAAGAACCAAACTAGGGATTCAAGGAGGTAAAAGCAAAGAAGCATAAGGAAGCCAAACCCTATTGGAATATGTATTATATTCAAACCAGTAACAGGTTAGACTCAAGATGGGGATTTCCCTGTGTCTACCAAATAGCTAGGAGCCAATAGGGTGGTCAAGAGTATGAAGGATGTAGTGTTCTACTGCAACCCACATTTGCTAAGCTATTTTCAGCTTTTAGAAAATTCTTCAGCAACAGGCCATGCTGGGGGAGCATATGCCCATGTTCAGTAGACAAAATGATTTTCTCGGTTTAAACACTAGATATTCCGGCCCAGCTCATCTCTTCCCTTGCAGACAAAGTAACGTCCTGGACATGGCCTCGGAGATCCTCATGGCAGAACCCGTGTGCCTCATTGAGAACACCAGTGAGCAGTTCATGGTCAATGAGGAGGCCGTGCAGATCCTGTTGGCTGTTACGCAGCCCATGGTGGTGGTAGCTATCGTGGGCCTCTACCGCACGGGCAAATCCTACCTCATGAACAAGCTGGCTGGGAAGAAGCAGGGTGAGCGGCAACAGCTGTGCTCTGAGGGTCTCCTCTGTCCACCCACACTGTCACCACTCAGCCTGGGGAGGAGAAGGGAGAAAGGCGGGGAGGGGGAGGGGCAGTGAAAGCCAATGTGTGGAAGGCACTGGTCTTTTTATCTCCTGGGAGACAAAGGGCAGCTGTCTGTCCTGATGCTTCACACTGCGTTTATTTATTTGCCCCTAGCATTTTTTTTTGGAAAAAACATCATTGTGTTCCCTGTATAAAGAGTGAGATATTAGTGAAGTAATTTCCATTCATATAATTATAAACTATTAAAATTTTAGTATCATGCTATTATTTTAAATAACAAATTACTTACCTGTGATATTTGTTGTTATTTTCCCATTCTTCTATTTTAATTCAGATCCATACTGGTTATGCTTTTTGCTGTCTCCTCATCTTACTTTCCCTAAATCCTTTTTCAGTGATCAAGACAATCCCCCTGTTTCCAGAGCCCCTCCTCTATTACAACATCTCCACTTCTCTGCAGGCTTCTCAGTTGGGTCCACCGTGCAGTCTCACACCAAGGGCATCTGGATGTGGTGTGTGCCTCATCCTGAGAAGCCCGAGCACACCCTAGTTCTGCTTGACACGGAAGGTCTGGCTGATGTAGAGAAGGTATGGCTACGGGATTCCTTTTAAATTTATCTCTCATTTCTGAACATTCTTCATATAGAGAGGATTTAGTTTTTTCCTAAATTAATATTTTTTCTTGGCTATACCCTTTAAAAAATTTAAAAGTAGACAGAGATCCCCGGATTGTTAGTGCACTCCTTAAATGCCCACAACAGCCAGGTATGGACAAGGCTGAAGACAGGAGCTGATAACTCAATCTAGGACTCCATCTACTTGAGACATCAACTGTTACCTTCACGGCTGCACATAGCAGGAAGCTGGAATTGGGAGTATAGTCATAACTCAAACCCTGACACTCTGATATGGGGTGTGGGCATTCCAAGTGGTGGCTTAACTGCCACCACCTCTTCTATGACACTCACCTCTTCTCCAGGCTATACTCCTTCTTTCATTCCCATTTTTAATATAATTTGGAAGCTTGAAGTAATAAAATATACCTTTCAGCTAAAAAATCATATACTTTTGAGCTAAAAGTATTGAGAGAACAGCACTGATATTGAGCTAGGCAGTTATTTCAGATGCATAAAGATCATGAAAAATGAAACCAGTACTGGACCTCTGACTCTGCAGAGAATACTGATTAATGGTGGGTTCTTGGTCAGATAAACCTGTGTTCAAATCAGGTCTCTGGCTCTTATAATCTCCTTCTTTTTTGTCTTATCCAATACATTATTTAAACAGTAGATACATGAGCTTTTTCCAGGTGCACGCAGGCAAATGTAACAAATATTTAACTGAGAAAAAGCAACCTTGATTTGTACACAATGTCAACAACATATATATCAGTGTAAAATTTTTATGCAAATAATAAATTTTCAAGGTTCATGTATCACTCATTATTATTTGTCTTGTTTAACTTTTGTAGATCAGGAATTTGCTTTTAATGACTGCTCAACTGGGAATGTCATTAAAACATGATTTGAATTTGTTCTCATGTCTAGGTTGACAACAAGAATGATACCCAGATCTTTGCATTGGCGATCCTAGTGAGTAGTGTCTTTGTATACAACACCATGAACAAAATTGACCAGGGGGCTGTCGACCTGCTGAAGTATCCTTTTGTGGTTCATAATGGAACTAAAGCCAGAGAACTTCTCGAACCACCAGCTATCTGTTAGAGCTTATGAGTCACAAAAATAAAAATGAAAAACTTTGAAAATACAAATAAAAGTACTAATGTGAGGGAACTGTATAAGAGCCAAAATCAAAGTCAAAGTCTGGGGATACAGACGACTGAATGGGACTCAGGTGCAGTCCTGTTACCATCAGTTTTCCTTAGTTGTGTGTCAGCGATGTAACAGAACTGACAGATCTGCTGAAGGTCAGAACGTCACCTGACCTAGATGAGGTTGAAGACACTGCTGACCTTGTGAGCTTCTTTCCAGACCTGGTGTGGACTCTCAGAGATTTCTACCTATGCCTGGAAACAGACGGGCAGCTCATCACAGCAGATGAATACCTGGAGAACTCACTGAAGCTGAAAGAAGGTGATTAAGACTTCAGTTTTGGAAATAGAAAATTAAACCAAGAAATTATCTCATTAGAACAGTGGTTAAATATATAGTTTTTTAATATTTATTTTATAAAATAAGTAATGAATATTATTAAATTAGAATGAATTAACAGATTTTCAAACTATATTACTCCCCTGAACTTAGAACAAATTTCTTTTCTTTTTTTCTTTTCCTTCATTAAGTTTGTGTATTGATGTTTTTGGTTCTTTGGATTTTTTTATTTTTAAATTTTTCTTAGGGAAACAAATTTTATGCATTTCATATATACAGATTAAGGATCATAGTAATACTTCCCAACCTACCCTCCGTCCCATCCATGCTCCCACTCTCCCTTCTCCTGCCTTTCCCATTCCTTCCTTTAATATTTACAATGATCTACTCTCAGCCTATTTTATACTCATAAGATTAACCCTATGCTAAACAAAGAAGTCAACAAATAGTAAGAAGAAAAAAAAGACCACTGGTCCCAAACTGTAGAGATGAGGCTTTAAAAACCATCAACTCTCAAAATGTTAATTTCATTTATGTACATTATATTTTTTGATACTCTGTTACCACAGAAAAGGCAAAACAAATGGTTTTTGTCTTTTGGGAAATAGGTTATTTCACTAAGTATAGTGGTTTCCAATTACATCCATTTTATTGCAAAAGACAGGATTTCATTCTTTTTTATGGATGAGTAATATTCCATCCTCTCTCTCTCTCCCTCTCTCTCTCTCCCTCTCTCTCTCTCTCTCTCACTCTCTGTGTGTGTGTGTGTGTATTTACAATTTTTTTATCCAGTCATCAGTAGATGGATAATATCTGGATTGATTCCATATCTAAGCCATTGTGAATTGAGCTGTAATAAACATGGGGTTATACATAACTATTTCATATGTTGATTTTATTACCTTTGGGTAAATCCCCAAGAGTGTGATTGCTGGGCCATATGGCACATCTATTTTCTGCTTTCTGAGGTATCTCCACACTGTCTTCCACGGTGGATGGACTAGTTCACATTCCTATCAACAGTGATTATGGTACATTTTCCCCTACAACCTCACCAGAATTTATTGTTTGTTGGCCTTCCTTCCTTCCTTCCTTCCTTCCTTCCTTCCTTCCTTCCTTCCTTCCTTCCTTCCTCCTTTCCTTTCCTTTCCTTTCCTTTCCTTTCCTTTCCTTTCCTTTCCTTTCCTTTCCTTTCCTTTCCTTTCCCTTCCCTTCCCTTCCCTTCCCTTCCCTTCCCTTCCCTTCCCTTCCCTTCCCTTCCCTTCCCTTCCCTTTCCTTTCCTTTCCTTTCCTTTCCTTTCCTTCTTTCTTTCAGAATCCTTCAAACTGGGATGAGATGAAACCTCCTTGTGGTTTCTATTTGCATTTCTCCCATGGCTAGTGATCCAAGTTTCTATTGGCCATTTGAACTTCCCTTTTTTTTCTTTTTTTAAAAACTTTTATTTAATGAATATAAATTTCCAAAGTACAGCTTATGGATTACAATGGCTTGCCCCCCATAACGTCCCTCCAACCCGCAACCCTCCCCTTTTCCACTCCCTCTCCCCTTCCATTCACATCAAGATTCATTTTTGATTCTCTTTATATACAGAAGATCAGTTTAGCATACATTAAGTAAAGATTTCAACAGTTTGCTCCCACACAGAAACATAAAGTGAAAAATACTGTTTGAGTACTAGTTATAGCATTAAATCACAATGTACAGCACACTAAGGACAAAGATCCTACATGAGGAGTAAGTGCACAGTGACTCCTGTTGTTGACTTAACAAATTGACACTCCTGTTTATGGCATCAGTAATCTCCCTATGCTCCAGTCATGAGCTTCCAAGGCTATGGAAACCCCTTGAGTTCTCTGACTCTTATCTTATTTAGACAAGGTCATAGTCAAAGTGGAAGTTCTCTCCTCCCTTCAGAGAAAGGTACCTTCTTCTTTGATGACCCGTTCTTTCCACTGGGATCTCACTCGCGGAGATCTTTCATTTAGGTTTTTTTTTGTTCCCCAGAGTGCCTTGGCTTTCCATGCCTGAAATACTCTCATGTGCTTTTCAGCTGGATCCGCATGCCTTAAGGGCTTATTCTGAGGCCGGAGTGCTGTTTAGGACATCTGCCATTCTATGGGTCTGCTGTGTATCTCACTTCCCATGTTGGATCGTTCTCTCCCTTTTTTATTCTATCAGCTAGTATTTGCAGACACTATTCTTGTTTATGTGCTCCCTTTGACTCTTAGTCCTATCATTATGATCAATTGTGAACAGAAATTGATCACTGGGACTAGTGAGATGGCATTGGTACATGCCACCTTGATGGGATTGAATTCGAATCCCCTGGTATGTTTCTAACTCTACCATTTGAGGTAAGTCAGCTTGAGCATGTCCCGCATTGCACATCTCTTCCCTCTCTTATTCTCACTCTTATATTTAACAGCAATCACTTTTCAGTTAAGTTTCAGCACTTAAGAAGAATTGTGTATTGATTACAGTATTCAACCAAAAGTATTAAGTACTAAGAGGGATAACATATCAAGTTGCTCATCAACAGTCAGGGTAAGGGCTGATCAAGTCGAAGTCGAAGTCGAACTTCCTTTTTTGAAAAATTCCTGTTCAAGTCCTTTGCCCATTTCTTATCTGGATTGCTTTTTTGTATTATTGTTGAGTTTCAGGAACTCATTTTAGGTTCTGGATATTAATCCTTTTTCAATTGCATAGTTTGCAAATATTTTCTCCCATTCTGTTGGTTGCCTCTTTATTTTGTTGACCATTTCCTTTCAAGTACCGAAGCTTCCTAGCTTGATGTAATCCCATTTGTCTATCTTTTGTTTTGATTGCCTATGCTTCTGAGTCTTTCCCAAGAAGTCTTTGCCTATGCCAATATCTTGCAGAGTTTCCCCAATGTTCTTCTCTGGTAATCTGATGATAGAAGGTAATGGATTTAGATCCTTGATCTATTTTAGTTGATTTTTTGTATAAGATGTAAGGTAGGGGGTCTTGTTTCATACTTATGCATGTGGAGATCTAGTTTTTCCAGCGCCATTTGTTGAAGAGACTGTCCTTGCTTCAGGGATTGATTATGGCTCTTTGTCAAAGATAAGCTGGTTGTAGATGCATGTAGCGAATTCTGGAGTTTCTGTTCTGTTCCACTGGTCTACATGTCTATTTGTGTGCCAGTATCAGGCTGTGTTGATTATAACTGCCCTGCGGTATGTATTGAAATCTGGCATTGTGATGCTTCCAGCTTTATTTTTATTGTTTAAGATTGCTTTTACTATTCAGAGTCTCTTGTACTTTCATATGAATTTTAGCATCATTTTCTCTATATATGAGAAGAATGTCATTGGTATTTTGAATGGGATCACATTGATTCTGTACACTGCTTTTGATAGTATGCACATTTTGATGATATTCGTTCTTCCAAACCACGAACATGGAAGATTTTTCATTTTTAGTGTCTACTATTTCTTTCTTTAATGTTTTGTGTTTTTCTTCATAGAGGTCTTTGGTCTCCTTGATTAAATTTATACCAAGCTACTTAGAATTTTTTGTAGTTATTCTGAAGGGAACTGATCTTACAAGTTCTTTCTCAGCAATTTGCATCGTCTCTGTATACAAAAGCTATTGATTTCTCTGTGTTAATTTTATAGCGGTACTTTACCAAATTCTCATATAAGTTCTGATAGTTTCTTAGAGGAGTCTTTTGGTTCTCCTATATATAGAACATGTCATCTGCAAATAAGGATAATCTGACTTCTTCCTTCCCAATTTGTATTCCTTTATTTTCTTTTTGTAATGACTCTGGCTAAAACTTCCAGGAGTATATTGAATAGCAATTGTGAAAGTGGGCATCCTTGTCTAGTTCCAGATCTTAGTGGAAATGTTTCTCATTCAATATTATGCTGGCTGAGAGTTTGTCATAAATTGCCTTGATTATATTAGGAAATGTTCCTTCTAACCCAATTTGTTTAAACCTATTATTATGAAAGAATGTTGTATATTATCAGATGCTTTCTCTGTATCGATTGAGATAATCATGTGGCTTTATTTTTCAGTTTGTTAACATGATGCACACCAGGGATGAATCCCACTTAGCATGCATGAATGATCTTTCTAATGTATTTTTAGATTCAGTTAGCTAGTATATTCTTGAGGATTTTTACATCTAGGTTTGTCAGTAATATTAGTCTATAGTTCTTTGTCTTTGTTGTATCTTTTTCTGGTTTTGAAATTAAGGTGATGCAGGCCTCATAGAAGAAGTCTGAGGATTCCCTCTCTTTCAATTCTTTTAAACAGCTTGAGAAGAATTGGAATTAGTTCTTTAAATGTCTGGGAGAATTCAGCAGTGAAACCATCCAGTCCTGGGCTTTTCTTTGCTGGGAGAGTCTGTATTACTGATTTGATTTTCATCATGGTTATTGGTCTGTATAGGTTTTCTAAGTCTTCATGACTCAGTGTTAGTGGTCACATATGTCCAGGAATGTATCCATTTCTTTTGGAATTTCAATTTTTTGGCAAAAGGCTGTTTGCAGTAATTCCTCATGATTATTTTTGTTTCTGTGGTATCTGTTACATCTCCTTTTTCATCTCTGATTTTACCAATTTAGATCTTCTTCCTCATTTTTTTGGTTAGTTAGGCCAATAGTGTATCCATTTTATTTATTTTTTTAAAAAACAACTCTTAATTTTGCTAATCTTTTGTATTTTTTGTTTCAATTTTGTTTATTTATTCTCTAATTTCAATTATTTCCTTCTACTGATTTTGGTTTTGGTTTGTTGTTTTCTAGGTCTTTGAGATGCAGTGATAGCTGAGTGATAGCTCATTTATTTGATACCTTTCCAATTTCTTGATGTAGGCACTAATTGTCACAAACTTTTAACACTGTTTTTGCTGTATTTCATACATTTTGATATGTTGCATTGTCATATTCTTTTGTTTCCAGGAATTTTTTTTATTTCCCTTTTGATTTCTTCTATGACCAACTGTTCATTCAGGAGTGTGTTGATCAGTCTCCTTGCATTTGCATATTCTCTAGAGATTCTTAAGTTTCTCATTTCCAGCTTCATTCCATTGTGGTCAGTAAAGATACATGGAATCATTTCAATCATTTTGAATCTGCTGACACTTGCTTTATGTTCTAGAATATAGTACATCCTAGAGAAAATTTCATGCACTAACGAAAACAATGTGTATTCTTCAACTGTGGGATAAAATGTGCTGTAGATATTAGTAAGGTAAATTTGGTCCATAGTGTAGATAGCTCTGTTGCTTCTTTGTTGATTTTCTGTCTAGTTGATCTGTCTACTGATGAAAGTGGGGGTGTTGTCCCCTGTTACTATTGTATTGGATTTTATGTCTCTCTTTAGTTCCATTAACATTTATTTAAAACTGCCAGGCATCCTGGATTAGATGCATATACATTTATTACAGTCACATCTTCCTGTTGAACTGACTCCTTAATCATTATATAATGCTTTTCTTTGTCTCATTTAAGAGGTTTTTGTGTTAAAGTCTATTTTGTCTGATATTAGGATGGCTACACCTGCTCATTTCTGCTTTCCCTTAGCATGGAATATCTTTTTCCAACCTTTCACTTTCAGTCTGTGGGTGTCTTTGTTGGTGAAGTGTTTTGCAGGCAGCAAGTAGATGGGTCTTGTTTTTTAATCAGTTCAGCCAGTCTATATTTTTTTATTGGAGAATTTAAGCCATTTACATTCAAAGTTACTATCGATAAGTAACAATCTGGCCCTGCCATTTTCCCATAAATATTCCTATTGTTTGCTTTGGATTTCTTTTGTGCTTTTTCTGGGAGATTTTCTATCTTCATATTCATTCATAATGATGGTTATCTTTATGTGTTTCTGTGTGTTTCACATCATGTAGCATCATTTGTAAGACTGGACAAGTGATGAAAAACTCTTTCAATTTCTGTTTATTATGGAATGGCTTTATTTCAGTTTCATTTATAGATGAGATCTCTGCATAGTACAGTATTCTTGGTTGATTGTATTTGTATTTTAAGACTTAGATTATGTCTCTCCATTCTCTCCAAATTGTAGGGTTTCTGATGAGAAATCAGCTGTGAGTTCAATTGGAGGTCATTTGAAAGTAATCCTGGGGTTGGGGGGGAAGCCACAACAATACAAAAGTTGCATTTTATGTTCTACTTAAAACTATTGTTTGAACTCTGTAATTAATACACAATTACTCTTAGGTGTTTAATTAATGCTATAACTAGTACTCAAATAGTATTTTATACTTTGTGTTTCTGTGTGGGTGCAAAATGTGGAAATCTTTACTTAATATATGCTAAATTGATCCTCTGTATATAAAGATAATTGAAAATTAAAAAAAAAGAAAGTAATCCTGCATTTCTCTCGTGCACATTTTAGAATCTTTTCTTAATGTTTTACTGTTGAAAGTTTGACTACAATGTGTCATGGTGAAGATCTTTTCTGTTCATGTCTATGAGGAGTTCCTTATGTTTCCTGAACTTGGATGTCCCTTTCTATCTCCAAAGTAGGGAAGTTTTCTGTTATTATCTCACTGAATATGCCTTCTAATCCAATCCATTTGCTGTTTCCACACCTTCAGGAACTCCTAAGACCCATGTGTTGGGGCTTTTGATACTTTCCCATAAATCTTTAACATGGTTTTTAATATTTCTAATTTCTCCTTCTCCTGCTCCTGCTTCTGCTTCTTTTGGTCTGAGATGTTTATAAATGTTTGTCTTCTATCTGGATATTCTTTCTTCTGCCTCATCAATTCTGTTATTAAAGCTTTCCCCTGTATTATTTAATTGACATATTGAATTCTTCATTTCTTATATTTCAATGTGATTTCTTTTCAAAGTCTATCTCATGGGAAAATGTTTCATCCATGTCATGTATGAATTTCTTTAACTCATGAATTTGCTTCTCATTGCGTCTGAGTAATCCTATCATCATTCTTTTTAATTCCTTTTCAGGCATTTTATCAATCTCTTCCTTTCACATTCAAATATTGAAGTGTTGTTGTGTTCCTTTGGGGGAGTTAGGTTGTCTTACTTATTCTTATTTCTTGAAGTTCTGCATTTGTTTTCAGGCATTTGTGGAGATAACTGTTGGTTTTCTCCTCTGAGGGATTTTATGTTTGCACTATGCCTCTATGGCTTAGTGGAATGTTTGATCTTCAATAACTATCCAGAGGCATGTGTTAGGTGTGGCCAGGGAGTTGTGGTCAGTACTCCAGGGTAAGGCAAGGATCCAGGGTGACACCCAAGTTGGGCATGATAGATCTCCTCTAATGTCAACAGGAGAAATGGTATGATCATACCTGTTGGTGTCATCACAACCTCATCTCCTCTTTTCCCAGGTGATCATTGATCAGAGTAAGCCCACAGTGGGTAAAACCTCCATCCACACTGGTGCATGAACTGAACAAAGGATTTGTGTGATCTTCATTGTGAGCATAGAACCCTCTGCAGTGACCCAACCCATGCTGTCAGGGAGCACTGAGCCTCTGACGTCAGAGACAGTGACTACCCAGAAACCCAGTGACACCTCACAGCCTATCATGCAGTCACGGAATTCCCACAGTCACAGAACACAAGGCTCCCACAGTCACAGGGAACAGAGGATCTACTCAGCCCCACTAACCTGTCCCGTCCATGGAGAGAGCAGAGATGTTCCCAGAGCCAGTTGTCTGTAGGTGCTCCCCCTTGGCAGTTTGATTCCCAGAGTCTGTGATATGTTGAGAAGATGGGAGCACCTCACAGTCCTTCAGGAGGGCCTAGACCTTTGTCAATCCTCCCAGCAAGACTCAAAGTCAGTTTGGAGTGAGGCAGGTTTCTATCTTTAAGTAACATCGGATGAAAAGGCATTTATTTCAGCTATTTAGATCAAAATGAAAGTAAATTCTATACTAAACAAATCCTATTTTTCCTTCCCCAGGAACTGATCAAAGAACTCAGGCTTACAATTTTCCCCGTAAGTGTATAAAGAAGTTCTTCCCAACAAGGAAATGCTTTATTTTTGACTTACCCACCAACCAGAAGAAACTTGCCCAACTTCAGATACTGCATGATGATGAGCTGGAATGTGAATTTGTGCAACAAATGCAAGAATTCTGTTCCTACATCTTTAGCCATTCCATGATCAAAACTCTTCCGGGAGGTATCAAGGTTAATGGACCTCGTGAGTACTTCTGGGATTTTTCCTTCATTCAGCCCCAAGAGTAAGGGGCACTTACAAGATTCTTTCATAGTTCCAGCATTGACAGATGCATAAGCAATTACTACCATGAAAACCAAATACTAAATTCATTAAGTTTTAATGGATATTAAACATATTTCTAGAGGTTTAGTTTTTGTTAATGCCTCCAAAGTTACATAAAACAGGAATATAAGCTGAAGATAGAACAAGTTAAAAATGTTTTACCCAGAAATGACCCACTGTTTAACTACACTAACAAACATGCGTTGGCAGTACTTGTTCAACAAATATATTGGTTCTTATTATGCATCATTGCCTTTGATGTAATGAACAAGAGATACATACTTTCTGCAGAGATGAAAGTTGATTGATACAAACATTGAACAAACACCCCAAATGTCTTGAACTGCAAAGAAATCTAAACAGATTTCTTGATCGAATTTTTCCTAAGAAATCTATGTCTCAGGATTCTGTAAATTACTGTTAAATTATAGAGTGAAGTTGAGTGCAAACAGAATTCTGCAAATGATAAGAAAAAAACAGAAAAGCTCTAATTATCAATAAGGAAAAGTGGGTATAAAATGCTCACTTCACAGTTTTCTTTTTCTTTTCTTTTATTTTTCTTTCTTTTTTTTTTTTTTTTTTTTTTTTTGACAGGCAGAGTGGACAGTTAGAGAGAGAGAGAGACAGAGAGAAAGGTCTTCCTTTTCCGTTGGTTCACCCCTCAATGGCCGCTGCGGCCGGTGCACCATGCTGATCTGAAGCCAGGAGCCAGGTGCTTCTCCTGGTCTCCTATGTGGGTGCAGGGCCCATCCTCCACTGCACTCCCGGGCCACAGCAGAGAGGTGGACTGGAAGAGGAGCAACTGGGACAGAATCTGGTGCCCTGACCAGGACTAGAACCCTGGGTGCCAGCGCCACAGGCAGAGGATTAGCCTATTGAGCCTCGGCGCTGGCCTCACTTCACACTTTATCAGTGGATGCTAAACCTTTATACCAGTTAACACACATTAAAGTGAAAGACAAAAATGAATCCTAAAGAGACTGAAAAACTGAGGAAGAGGGAAAGAGAGGGAAGATTAAAGACACAAGGCCTATGGCATTCTAATGAAATGAATATGGATGGCTGTTATATAATTATCTCCCTATTTTTTCATGGGAGGAGAATGAAATGTGGACCATTCTGTAGATCTTGAGATTTCTCCCATGTCCTTATTTGAACATTATTTGTTTTCTCAAGGGAAAAAAAGACCTGTCCTTTTGATTACACAATTTCCTGTTGGAACTTATTTTGGCCACTTGAATATTGATGAGAATAGTAAAATTTTCTGACAATTAAATGTAAAATTTATACACACACACACACACCATGGTCCCTTTCTCTGGAAATAATGCAGGTATATTTTCTCCCTGTGAAGGTCTAGAGAACCTGGTGATGACCTATGTCAATGCCATCAACAGAGGGGATCTGCCCTGCATTGAGAACTCAGTCCTTACCTTGGCCCAGGTAGAGAACACAGCTGCAGTACAAAAGGCCATTGCCCACTATGACCAGCAGATGAGCCAGAAGGTGCATCTGCCCACAGAAACCCTCCAGGAGCTGCTGGACTTGCACACTGCTTCTCAGAGAGAGGCCATCGAAGTCTTCATGAAGGACTCCTTCAAGGACATGGACCAAAAGTTCCAGAAGGAATTAGAGGTAATTATTTTTGTTGTTGTTCTACTTCATGGTTGTGAAGTTCCAAACCAAGGCAAAGCATTGGAATGAATGGTAAAATAGGTCTTAATTAAGACAATCAATTCCTACTAGACTGAAAATGATATTTACCTATGATTCCATTATATCATTTTTGCTCTGAAAACAAGCAGGTAATACTCTAGCCCCTGTAGATTCTGAAGTTTTTGATAATAATTCAAGGTTCTTGACTCACTTGTAAAGTGAGTGTTCCTAGCACCAAATTTATATTTGAATGTTTTACCCAGACAGATTTTTATGGTGGGCTAGGGAGGGGGCTTATGCCTGAGCACAATGGAGACAACATGGTGGAGACAGGTTCTACTGAATGCCTCTGCAAATGAGAGGTGAGTAGCACTGTTATCATGTTGGGGAGGCATAACCATGCCCTCTTGGTCTCTGGAGAATCTTGCTCAGTACAGGGCACTTCAGTTTGCATCCAGCTCCACATTCTGCACAGGTGCAGTTGCTTGTTTGGCACATGAAACACTCAGGGAGATGGTGTTGCTCAGGACTACTTCTCCAAGAGTAGTACTGGGCAGTTCTTGGCATGTGCATGCACTGGGAAAGTCCCTAAACAGGCAGTAGGGGGTCTTAACAGTTGGGTTGGGGATATTCTTTCTTCCTGAATGCTTTGGAGACAGGTGGATCAACCTTTGGTCAGAGATGGATACAGGTTTGATTCAAGGATGGATTTGTGGTCAAGTATTCCTATTCTTATTTTCACATCTTTAGCATGTTATACCCATGGACTAAATTTGAATTAATTTTATGACTATAAAGAATTGCATTTACAAAGTACTTTTTCTTACTTTTAGTATATCTTATAGCATTGTCAGTTGCATCTTGTGTAATATGATATGTCCAATTTTAATAGAGTAAATTAATATAACTCTAGCCAACTATTCTATTCCACTTTCTTGTGTGTGTTTTTTTGGACAGTAAGAGTGGACAGTGAGAGAGAGAGAGACAGGGAGAAAGGTCTTCCTTTTCTGTTGGTTCACCCCGCAATGGCTGCTGCTGATCCGAAGCCAGGAGCCAGGTGCTTCTCCTGGTCTCCCATGCGGTGCTTCTCCTGGTCTCCCATGCTGGTGCAGGGCCCAAGCACTTGGCCCATCCTCCACTGCACTCCCGGGCAACAGCAGAGAGGTGGACTTGAAGAGGAGCAACCAGGATAGAATCCGGCACCCTGACCAGGACTAGAACCCAGTGTGCTGGCACCACAGATGGAGGATTAGCCTATTGAGCTGTGCTGCCGGCCTATTCACTTTCTTATGGAAATCCAAGGTCCAGTGAAACATTGAAACTAGAAATATAAATCATGGGGCTTCATTTAGAATGACAGCCTGAGACTAGATGTCTGTTGTCTGAAGAACACCTCTAAAGGAAAGCTAACAAGAGAGTGGGGTTTCAGGAAATTTCAAACTCAAAAATAAATGCTAGGGCCGGCGCTGTTGCACAGCGGGGTAATGCCCTGGCCTGAAGTGCCCGGCATCCCATATTGTCGTCAGTTCTAGTCCCGGCTGCTCCTCTTCCAATCCAGCTCTCTGCTATGGCCTGGGAAAACAGTAGAAGATGGCCCAAGTCCTCGGGCCCCTGCACCCATGTGGAAGACCTGGAAGAAGCTCCTGGCTCCTGGCTTCAGATCAGCACAGCTTTGGCCATTGCAGCCATCTGGGGAGTGAACCAGCAGATGGAAGACCTTTCTCTCTCTCTCTGCCTCTCCTCTGTCTATGTAACTCTGACTTTCAAGTAAATAAATAAATCTTCTTAAAAATAAAGTAAATGCTATTTTTCTACAGAATATCATCATTGGAACTTTTCTACGTTTTATGGGATGGATAGTTTGCTTGCATTCCTCTGTACTTCTAGAAAAAACTGTAAATTCTTTTTGGAAACACTGAAGAAATGCTAACATCTTCCCTTGGGTTTTTTTTTTTTCCCATTTAAAGACACTACTAGATGCAAAGCATGATGCCTTTTGTAAACGGAACTTGGAAGCCTCATCGGATCTTTGCTCAGCTCTGCTTCAGGATATTTTTGGTCCCCTAGAAGAAGCAGTGAAGCAGGGGACTTATTCGAAACCAGGAGGTTACAATCTCTACCTTCAGAAGACAGAAGAGCTGAAGGCAGAGTACTATCAGAAGCCCAGGAAAGGGATACAGGTATCCCTGATTCGATTTATTAATTATGGAAAATGCATGGGGCAGCTGTTTAAAAAACATTGAGGACAGGAGGAAAGACACCACTGTAAGTACACAGATGAGGTTTTTGCCTCTGCCGGAGGTTACTCTTTCACTAAATGAACATGCATAGAAAACTATGTGCCTGGTACTGGTGTTCCTAAAACCAAATTTATACTTGAATGATATCCCTGGAATTACATGGAACCATTACCATAGTCATCAGACCTCTGCTCAGCCATCAGCATTGATTGCCATAAAGGGGTATTTTTGTTACATAGGACAGAATCCCAATAATTGAACTAATTTAGAAAAATCAGTAATTCATTGGCTTGTATAAGCTCATAAAAAGGTTTTAATTTTGCTTCAAATGTAGATATGGTTCAGAATTTAAACATTGTCATCAATTTCTATTGCTTTTGTTTCCAACCCCTACTACTTATTCCCTTTTCCTGACTGTTGGCTTCACTGTCAGGCAGACTTAGCCCCATGGCAACAGCATTGACAGTGCCAGGTCCAACTTAATTATTCCTTAGTGCCCTCAGTCTCAGGAGAGAGAAAGAGCATCTTTCCACAGAATCCATAACAGTTTTCCAAACACCCAAGAAGCTGTATTTTTCTACCTGTGAACAAATCCTTTGCATATGGTGGCCTTGAGTGCTCTAAGAGGCCTGTTGGGGGTTATGTCCACCTTGTGGCAGGAGCAGCTTGGTGGACAGTTCCAGCAGGCACAGGTTGAGCACCTCCTAGGAGGAAGAGAGCTGAAAGGACAGAGAAACAGAGCCATTTATAGCATTGGCAGTTGCCATTCCCTATGACTGATTGCATGTTTTTGGTCTCCTAGGCTGAGGAAGCTCTGCAGAAGTATTTAAAGTCCAAGGAGTCTGTGAGTGCTACAATTCTGAAGACAGACCAGGCTCTCACAGCCAGAGAGGAGAAGATGAAAAGTGAGAAGGGATGGGAACAATGCAAGATGAACAGAAATGTCTACAAATTTGGATTTGAACTTGGCCTGGTTCGCCTGGGATCATTACACTGTGGTGGGAATGGCAAAGATGCTTCTTAGCCTCTCAGGCCACATCTGAGTGTGGCATGAGGAGTGCATTCTGGTTACCTGGGATGGAGAAACAGGCCCTGGGGACTTTCCCAAAGAAGTCAGACAATGAACAGGGAGATGTGGGAGGCAGAGGGAAGGGGCACGTTCATCCTGGAGGGGTTTGACCTTCTCCACTCTCTCCTCAGAGGCACGCAGGCAAG
Source organism: Oryctolagus cuniculus (assembly GCF_964237555.1). NCBI lineage: Eukaryota > Metazoa > Chordata > Mammalia > Lagomorpha > Leporidae > Oryctolagus > Oryctolagus cuniculus. Next base: position 81,326,182 of record NC_091438.1, read on the forward strand.
CGGAGGTTGCAAGGGCTGAAGCAGAAAGGTTGAAGGCCATTCAACGGGAGAACCAGCGGCTGATGGAGGAGCAGGAGAGGCGCCACCAGAAAGAGGTGCGGCAAATGGAGATGAACAGAGCACGAATGTTGCAAAAGCAGCAGAGGGCCAAGGAGCGCCGGCTCCAGGTACTCATCAGTCGTTTCATCTCGGGGTTTCACCATCTCTCCCCAGTGTGGTGACCACACTGTGATGATCAACCACTGGGAGGAGGGTCAGGGGATCAAATATGGAGGCTTTGAACCAGGATTCTGGAGCCACTCTGCTGGGTATATATCCAAGCCTCACCTCCTACTCAATATCAGTGGACTTTAATTAGTTTATGGGAAAATGTAATGAAAAGGTGAGTTTATTTTGGTGCAAAGTTGTTTAGGAAGTCAGGTATTTTTTATAAGCTTATCTTTTAATTCAATTTTCTACAAACTCTTTTTTTTTTTAATTTGACAGATAGAGTTAGCAGTGAGAAAGAAAGACAGAGAGAAAGGTCTTCCTTCCGTTGGTTCACCCCCCAAATGGCCACCACGGCCAGAGCTACGTCGATCAGAAGCCAGGAGCCAGGTGCTTCCTCCAGGTCTCCCACGCGGGTGCAGGGGCCCAAGCACTGGGGCCATCCTCCACTGCACTCCCAGGCCACAGCAGAGAGCTGGACAGGAAGAGGAGCATCCAGGACTAGAAGCTAGTGCCCATATGGGATGTCGGCACCGCAGGCGGAGGATTATCCAAGTGAGCCACTGCGCCAACCCCAGAAGTCATGTATTTCTTAATACTATACATTTTCCATAAACTTTTTGAAGACTTCTTGTATACACAGATTCTAAAATTTCTGGCACCAAATAATCTAATCTTACAATTCCCTCTCCACAGGCTTTTTGAATTGCTATCATATAGAGCTAATCATATTATGAATTTCCTCTTGTTTTCTTCATGTGTAAAAAGGAGATAGTGGTCATACTTACTGGGATATTTTGATAATGAGTAGGATTTGCAGTCTTTCTACTTTTGCAAACCTAGTTTGAGATTCTTATGCCAGCACCCTCTTAAGACAAACAGCATGCTAACTCTTCCCCCAGTTTCTCAGGGACTACTTTAAGATTTTTTTTAAATTTTTTTAACTTTTATTTAATGAATATAAATTTCCAAAGTACAGCTTATTGATTACAATGGCTTGCCCCCCATAATGTCCCTCCAACCCGCAACCCTCCCCTTTTCCACTCCCTCTCCCCTTCCATTCACATCAAGATTCATTTTCGATTCTCTTTATATACAGAAGATCAGTTTAGCATACATTAAGTAAAGATTTCAACAGTTTGCTCCCACACAGAAACATAAAGTGAAAAATACTGTTTGAGTACTAGTTATAGCATTAAATCTCAATGTGCAGCACACTAAGGACAAAGATCCTACATGAGGAGTAAGTGCACAGTGACTCCTATTGTTGACTTAACAAATTGACACTCTTGTTTATGGCATCAGTAATCACCCTAGGCTCTTGTCATGAGCTGCCAAGGCTATGGAAGCCCCCTGAGTTCACTGACTCTGATCATATTTAGACAAGGCCATGGTCAAAGTGGAAGTTCTCTCCTCCCTTCAGAGAAAGGTACCTTCTTCTTTGATGACCCGTTCTTTCCACTGGGATCTCATTCGTGGAGATCTTTCATTTAGGTTTTTTTTTTTCCCCAGAGTGTCTTGGCTTTCCATGCCTGAAATGCTCTCATGGGCTTTTCAGCTGGATCTGCATGCCTTAAGGGCTGATTCTGAGGCCAGAGTGCTGTTTAGGACATTTGCCATTCTATGGGTCTGCTGTGTATCTCACTTCCCATGTTGGATCATTCTCTCCCTTTTTGATTCTATCAGCTAGTATTTGCAGACACTATTCTTGTTTATGTGATCCCTTTGGTTCTTAGTCCTATCATTACGATCAATTGTGAACTTTAAGATATTTTTTATTTCACCTCTTTCTTGAAGGACAAGATAGGCAACCTATGTTTTTTTTTTTTATCTCAGTCTTTTTTTTCTACTTCTGCCTCCAAAACTGTGGTGACTGCGAACAAATTCCCTCATTTAAGGCACAGACCTCAATTGACCCTGCATGTCACCCAGAGCATCTTCTCTTAGAAATATAGCCACCATTCTCTTGTATGTGGGTGAGATTTCAAGTCACGAAGTGACCATTTGCCCAAGTAAACTGTGCGGTGTAAAGAAAAAGAGAATCTTGGAATGGGAATGTTAAGGATTTAGCATTTCATGGATTGAGAGATGATATTTCTGGAGGTAGAGAAAGAGAAGGAGGTTGGATAATTGCAGGAGTGGGTTCGAAGTACGTGAATGGGAGATAGTCGAGGCCTGTCTAGTGGTATGAATAAAGAAGGGGAAGGAGTGATTTAGGCCATCAGAAACAAGGTGGACTTCACTTTTTGCTAAGTCTTATAGTTTTTCTTCATCACTTTTTAGGAGGAGGCTGCAATGCTGAATGCAAAACTCCAAGCTGAACAAAGAAGGCTTACGCAGCAGATACTGAAGTGGCACATGGCTTCCAGATCTTTCAGCATTATTGTACCTCACCTGAAAATGATGAACATTGGAACTTTCTTTTCACCAAAGAGATAAAGGAACAAGAGACTGTATATGTTTAGAAGTCAACACTTAAATAATTTTATAGAAAGTTTTAAGGTTATGGTGCTGCTAACTGATGAAACATGTATCTCAATAATTCAAATGATGATAACTTCCTCCAAGAGATTATAAATTATACAACAAGGTGGTTTTATCACTGCCTTCATTTAGGGGTGGTACTGGGCTACATAAGGAGCAGCTTTCCCTTACATCCCAGTGCCACCTGTCTAGTCTTCCACATTTCTGAAGGGCGTTTTTGTTATGGAGAAGGTGTTACCCACATAGACTCAGTCCAATAGAACTTGATCCAAATCTTAGGATCTGTTGGACCTCACTCCTGTTTGTGGGCATGTGCTGGAAGCCATCAGCAGGAAGCACCAGTGACATAGTGAGAGGCATGTGGAGTTCTCCTGGTGGAGAGCACTGTTCCAGGACCCCTGATGTGATTCGTCAACTGTGCCAGTGGTCACCCGTGCAGAGACACTGCAGGCTGAAAGCACGTGATGATCTCATGAGACGGATATCTTGGGGAAGGTGAAAGGAACTACAACGTGAAGATGGTATCGTAAGCTTAAAGGCTAAAGAATTCTTTTCTTTTTGTTCGCCTTCAAAAAGGGCATAATATAATTAGACCGCTTGATAATTTGAGCCAATTTATTTAGTACCTAATAAATTTGTCTTCCATGTTTATAATTCTTAAGAGCTGGTAAATAAGTGGTGTATAGACTGCTGTATAAAGTCTGGTGAAGCTAATTTAATTTGATGTTTGCCTATAGTATCAATATTAAATAATCTTAACTTTCTAGTTATATGTAAAAACCACTGATTTTCCCTCTTAAAATTATAGATTTTGTGTCTTTTTCAACATTGTAATCATAAAACATTTCAAACACCAAAACTCAGTGTTAATTTGCCTTATTTTTTTTAGTAGCTTAAAATGTATAGGAAAACTTTCTAAATTTCTCTAAGGAAACTAAGAATTGCTTTAACATTAGAATTAAAGTGCATTTTATTTTAGCTTTTTGTTTTTGTTGTTATTGTTTGTCTCTGTTTTATATACCTTCAGTAAAATGTTTTGTAAGTTATAGAAATGTGGCACAGCACTCTATTTTGTCCTCTTAACTCTTTACTTATGTAAGGACTTTTCCAGTTGTATTATATCATATTTTCAGAAGAAAAGCTGATCAATTTTAATATCTGTTCTTTTTTCTTTTCTATGAAGCTTTATGCACTGGATGTCATACATCAGGTAGTATCTAGAGCTGCTCAGTTCTGTGTCTAGACTTGAACGGCATTTCATCAGGTACCAGCTAATTCAGCTGAGCATTTGTCAAGCAATAGTTTGTAATGACCTTTGCAAGTTATACAATGTATAGAGGAGAGAATAAAATACATTCTCACATCCAAGAAATCCTTTTCATGGATGAGAAGGACCACTATGTCTCCAAATTAGATACTGATATTGCTGCCTATCTTGAACAGATTCTTGCAACCCTGAGACTTAGCAAAATAAAGTCACTTACCTAAGGGTCTGCTCATTGGTGCTGTTAAACTAGACCATATTACAAAGAAACCAACACCCAAGCCAATACTGTTTTTTTTTTATATTTATGTACTCCCCACCAAAAATAGATCCTTCTCCCTCTTTGGGCACCTTCAGTGGAGCATGTTGCTGTCACCCGTGACTCATAAATGCCCTTTTTCTTGGCTCCTCTGGTCCCCGTTTCTTCCCCAGTCACCCTGATCTCATCGGATAGAGAGCTGTCCTTAGGTGCAAAAGGACAGAAAACACACTGCAAGATAAACATTGGCCATTCCTTGAAGCTAACCAAGAACTATGCAGTCTTGTCTATTCTTCTGGTTTCACTGCTGTGAAATTAACTGATTACATTGTAAGCATAGTGAAAAGCAGAGACCCTTCCTAGAGCCTCCAGGAGGAAAACAGGCTCGCTGACACTTGGATTTTTCCCTCACAGACTTGGGATTGTTCCAGTTTGAAGGGAATAAGCTTCTGTTGTTTTAAGCCACTAAGTTTGCAGTACTTTGTTATGGCAGCAATAGGAAGCTAATATAACTTCTTTATTAATTAACACTCTGAATAGGCATCAATGCCCACTGGTATTTCTTCAGCATCTGTTCTGTGCCATTTGGGGTGGCTGTAATAATTCATCCATTGTTCACGTAATCCCTTGGACATTTCTTATTATTTTATCATAATAATTATTGATAAGATCATTAATATTTATTAGTGCTACTAGTTATTTTTCTGAGGCATTGACATTAAGTAACTTATTTAAAGATAGTGTCATAGAAGTACTTTTCTTGCTTAGGAAAACATTGAAATATTGAATAATATGCTAACAGAGTTGCTGGGGCCAGTTTTGTGGCATAGTGAGTGGGGCCACAGACTGCTACACCTGCATCCCATGTGGGCATCAGGTTCACATCCTGGCTGCTCCACTTCTCATTCAGCTTCCTGCTAATGGCCTGGGAAAAGCTCCAGAAGATGGGCTAAGGGTTTGGGCCCCAACACCCACATGGAGACCTGGATGAAGCTCCTAGCTCCTGAGTTTGACCTGGCCCAGCCCTGGCCATTGTGGCCATCTGGGAAGGGAATCAACAGATTAAAGGACTTTCCCCTTCCACCCCACTCCCTGGTAACTGTGACTTTCAAATAAATAATCTTTAAAAAATTTCAGAGGTGCTTATTAAAATAATGAAAATCAAGCATAGCTTCATAAAATAGAAAATAATTATACATGAGAAAATAGATGATGAATTTTCCAAAGAGAAATGGAGAACGGGCGATAATGATCCTTGAATGGACAGATCACAGAAACCAGAACAAAAAGCCCAAAGTTAGTTTGCGTGGGGGATGTGTAGGGTGAAAATGGACTTCTTAATAGACTGAGACAAATGATTGGTCATTTAGGCAGAGATCGGTTTGGAGCCAGACTTCATATACATACACTACACACATATGAGTGAGCATAATATGTAAAAACTTAAATTGGTAAAAGGTTAAAATGTAAAAAATAAAAAAGATATATTTAAGAAAATAAAAACTCTTTTGAAATGTCTCTTGACTCCCTACCTCAATCACTTACAATATAATCTTGATCCACTTCAAAGCAATAGTTTGATAAATCATATCCCCTTCTACTTTTTAAAATTATGAAATATAGCACATTCAGATATATAAAATGTCAATATTATATATGTACAGTATTATATATAAGGAAATACATAAGTATAATTCTAAAATGAACTTATAAATAATCACCCAGGCACACAAATTCAATCATTCCTAATACCCTAAAGGTGCTTATTACAACATCTGACAACCCTGCAAGTGCCAGTCAATTTCACAACTTTCACAGTTCTTTTCTAGGACTTTAGAACATATGATGTGGGTCTTAAGTAATATAATCTAGTTTGGTCTGCATTCAGACTTTATACAAAAGGAATTACATTGTTTGTGTTCTTTTTGTGCCTTGTTTCATTTGTCAATGTGATATTCATAAAATTTGTGTCGTCCATTGTGTGGAGCTCTGAGCTATATATATATATATATATATATATATATATATATATAGTGTTGTATAAAGACAAAAACAATTGACTCATACTGTTGTTGCCTTTTATGAAATGTTGAGAACATTTTTGAACAGGTATACTTCCATCTGTGTGTATAGATTTCCCTGTGTGATACTCCAGAAGGGAGACTCCTAGGTTATGGAGGATGTGGGTCCTTAGTCTTTCTGGATCAGGTTTAGCATCAAGTCAGTCTAAAGCAATTTATGTATCCACCTGCAGATTATGATTGGCCTCTACCTCAACAGTTTTCATTGTTGGAGTATGGTATCTGTGTGGGCATATCTCACTGAGGCAATAATTTTCATTTTCCTCATGTAAATCAAGTGGAACACCTTTTGATATATTTTCTTTCTATTCTTTTTTCTTTTTCTTGTGTGTGCAAAGACTGACAATCTTTTCCTCTTGTGTTATCTGTCTTTTTCTTAATATTTAAGAGTTTCTTATATATTTTGGATGTGAATCTTTGTGGGGCTGCCTCCCTGGTTCTTTTGACCTATTTCCCCTTCCAGGTGTGAACATTACAATCTGGTAGTTATTAAATTTTTAATAATTTTTTTATGTTACAATAAATCTTCTACATCTTCTTCAAAAGTAGCTTTACATTTGCATTTATATTTGCACATACATTTCAGAATCATTTAATAGACCCAACAGTTTTGGGATTTTCACTGTGATTATATTGAATTCACTAAACATTTTTCTATCAGATTTATTTAGCATAACCTTATATTTCTATTCACTTTGAAACCTTTTTTAACTGAGTAGAGAATTTGGGGTTGGATCTTTTTTTCAGTTCTGTAAATATTTTCTATTTTCTCTAACTTGCATAATTTCAGAAAATTTGCCCACATTATTAATTTTGCTTCTCTGCATATAATGTTTTTTTCTCTAGCTGCCTTGAAGATGTTGTCTTTGTATTTATGTTTCTCACTTTGCCAATATTGTACAGACATGTGATTTTCTTTGTATTTTTCTGCTTGAGGTTCTCTGAATTTCTGTGTCTATTGTTTGTTGTATTTCAGTAATTCTGGAGATTGTTCGGTTATGTTCTCTATCCCTCACATTTCTTCTTTTAGTATTCCAGTCACTTCATGGTGAACCTTTCTACAGTGTTTTGTGGGATGTCCTGTGCTCACTTATTATTCCTTCACTCTTGGAATGCCTTCATGCCTCAGTTTGCTTAGTTTCTATTGACATATCTCAAGGCTTCTGATTCTTTCCTTGGCTATGTGCATGTTCAGTCTTTTGATAAACACATTAAAGCAATTTTTTATCACTGATATTGTGCCTGGCAGTTACATGATTTCCAATTGGCCATTTGATTATTTTCCATTTTTCTGCTGAAAATCCATATCTATGTATGTATGTTGGCCACCTTTCCATCTCCTTTAACAAAAGATTCATAGTGATCTTAGAGGGCTTACATAATTGTTTCAGCACTTTCTCTCTCTCTGCTTCTGTTGCTTGCTTTCTTCTTTCAAAATGGATAGCATAGCTTTTACTTGAGTTTTTTGTGTATCTTGTGTGTCTTTTTAATCAAATGTTGGGCATTGCTAAAAATACAATTGGGATTGTGATCATAATATTTGTGTTTGGAAATCAGCACCCCTCTTTTATGTTATGAGGTTTGTGGTGACTGTTGCTTCAGTGCAGCCATAGTTCAATTGAATATGGGTTTTGTTTGTTCTTAACTACCTTTACTGTTCCACAAGCTTCAAACTTCACCTGTGCAATTCTATAACTATACTCTTTTTTCAGTAAATCCAGTGGTGCTATTCCACCCCCAATTTTTGCAGTCCCTACATTACTGGTACATTACCCCTTTCTATTTTGTGAGTTTCTTCTGTCCTGACAATGGGCTTCTATTACTTGTTTCTCAGTTCAAGGGTCCTACTGAAGGCATGGACCATCTCTGTTCTCCCAGTACTGCTGTGCAGTGTCATCCCTTGATGCTCAATCTGGCCCTCCTGCTCTGATCCTGTAGGCACCTGGTGGAGGCAAGTTTTGTGATCTTTCAACAAAGTTTGTACAGCAGGATTTCAAAAAACAGTGCTCTTTGTATCCGATTATTAACACCAGGCTCCAAAGCTGAGTACACTACTTGTCAAGATACAAAAATGAAAAAAAACAAACACAATTGCTAATAGAATCTACTAAGTCTTTTCCAGAGTGGAACAAACAGGATGCGAACAAACCTCATGTCGGTTTAAACGCAGTCTAATTAACTTCCATCACTTTGGGAAAACTTTTCAATACATCTTCCTCTAAGTGTTAGTCTCTTGTGCCTGAGACTTCTTGAATCTAAATTTGAAAGATATTTTTCTTTGTAGCAAACCTTGGTACTGAAAGACTCAAAATTTACTTTTTTCCATTGTCAAATAATAATAATCAAAAAAAAAACCCTTGCTTGTGGTAAAAAAGGAGGGAGTGGCCTTAGATTCTTCTTCTCTAGAGTCACCTCTTAACAACTGGATAAACAAATTGAAACACAAAAACAATAAGGGCTTCTTGGATCCAGTCCAGAGAGAAAGATTGTTGTCACTTAGTCTTGGATCCAAGCCCACCCACCTGCCACTCCCATGTTTGTGGCTCAGTACAGACCACTGTGCATAGCCCAGCTTGGATTCACCTTTAAAAATAGCAAAGTGCAATTTCAGGACTTTAAAAAAAAAAGACTGGATTTAATGTTGTTGCATATTCTGTTGTAGTTATAAAAGAGTTTTCCCATCTAAATATTGCATGACTGCATTCTATAAAAGGACTTTATAACAACCCAGCTAGAAATTATTTTTTCTAACTACTCTTGCAATCTGATGTAGCTGTGTGCTAAGTTTCACATGACTGTGAACAGAAGTCTATGTGTGTCACTTCTGGGTCCAGACCAGATGAAATTTGAGCCCATAGCCTATGCATTCCTCTTTTCTTTGTTCCTATCTGCATCACAGCTGTGGCAGCAGTCGAGCTTTGAGCTTGCAGATGAATCTTCTGATTTAGTGTGTACAGAACAGCAGGTTGCAAGGCAGCTGAGTCCCCGAATGATCCTGAAGAGCAATACTTCCTTCCACTCAAGCCAGGACACAAGTGTATGTTCTTCTAAACTGCAGCCACAGCCTCCTACATGAGCTCACTTGACCCGCCCCTGGAATAAAAACCTTGGTGCAGGTCACAAGTAGGCCTTCAGCCTCATTCTCAATGAGCCCATTGGCTTCAGTGGATCCTGGCTAATTCATGGCATTTATTCTCTACCTTTCCATATTTCCTCACACTCTTCCTTTTTTCACTCTCTCTTCTCTCTTCTCTCTTCTCTCTCTCTCTCTCTCTCTCTCTCTCACTGATTTTATTTATTTACTTGAGAGGGGTGGGTGGAGGGAGAGGCTAAACTACCCAGGACCAGAGAATTCATCAATAGAGGTCAAATCACAGTTAGTTCATATCACGCCAAGTACAGTTTTTTTCATCTGCAAACCTTATAGTAAATACAAGGAAAAGAGAGAACAGGGAGGGATCAAATTGGCAGAAGATTGAGTCACTTTCTATTTCCAGAATACACAGGCTGGTGTTTTGATGTGTAAGTGTAGCACCCTACAGCTCCATTTGTACCGTGTCTACTGGGGACCTGTAGGGCAGTGCAGGTGAGTGAGAGGTAGACACTGCTGATTTAGTGTCCAGATACAAGAGGCTTGGACTAATCAGTATTGGGGAGTGACCATACCTGCAGTGATTTCCTTACAATGGCAGCTTGTCCAGAGAACCCGAGCACAAAGAGCGGGGTGCTCACATCTGGGCCGGATGCTGCTCTCCTGTGTGATGCAGCATCAATGGACAGCTCCCCTCCACCTCAAACACCGAACTCTGTCAAGTTTGATTTTGTGAACGCTTTGACATCCAAAGAACGGAAAGATAATTCTCACGCCCCAAATCGCTGATTTCCCTTTTCAAGGAACTTAGAGGGTCTGCAGTGGGCACTCACAGGGAACCTTTTACCTGACTGAAGTGACGCTGAGTGGTGAGGCTGAGTGGTAAGGGGACATGGTTCTATCTGTGAGGAGAGGGCGCGGGCGCGGCGGTTCAGAAACTGGCGGGGAGCCGAGGACTTTACCAGCGACACAAAACACAAACCCACTTCCTTCACGCGTGCAACTCGTGCAAACACTCGAACAGTTAGCCAAGAATGGAGTGCGGTTTCAGTTTCGGTTCTCCTCTCAGACGTTTTTTGGGTAGTTAAATCTGCTTTATTTTTCAGCTTAACAGTGGGTTTCCAAGCAGACAACTCAGGACCAGACCGCGGGCAGCGAACTTGGCCTTGACTGCGGCGCCCTGGCCCGGTGAGTGCGCGACGACTCTTGGTTCACTGACCATGACCGCCGCGAATCCCCCGCGCAGCCCTGGCGCGGGCGGTGGGCGCGGGGGCAGCGGGAGAACCTCAAGGGGCCCCTGGGTGAAGAAGACGGGCGCTTTCTCCCCGGGCTCAGCGAAGCCGCAGGGTCCAAGGCGGCCCCAAGCGCCGGGTGTCTCAGGGTTGCTCTGCTCCTCTCAGGGTTTGCACCTGGAGCAGCAACACAGATCTCTGCTGGGGACGCGGAGGGGCGCCTCCTGCCTTCCTCCCAGCAAAGCGGCTCAATCTGTTCTGGGAGGGAGCTGCCCAAATCCAGCTCCTGGAAGAGGCGCTGCTGTGGGGTCACTTTTTCCTCTCTTGTCCTGTTCTCAGACCTTTCCTGGCTGTCCCCTTCTGTGCACTGGCGGCAGTAGACAAGGCAGATCATCACTCAGACAATACAAAGCCTCGGAGACTGACTCTCGTTTATTTTGGAATCATCCACACTTGCTTTCATGGACACCACAAATCCTGTCGTAAGTGCGAAATTGACATTTTGCGAAGTGATTATTGTTTGCAGCCCTTGTCTCCACTGTTAAGTAACAGTGTTTTTTTTTTTTTTTCTTACTGTTGAACTTTTACTTAGTGGAGGGTCAGTCTTATGATTATAAAATAAACTGAAAGCATGTCATTTTAAAAATTAAAAGAAAAAATAAGAAAGGAGGAGATGGGTGGGAGCATGGGCAGGAGGAAGGGCAGGGTGGGCAGTTTCTCTACGCTCCTAAATCTGTATATATGAAATACATGAAATTTGTTTAAAAATTGTTTAAAAAATCTATCCGTAAGTGAAATAATCCACCCTAACTAATCAATTCTTTAACATATCTATACTATCTAACTACTTGTTTATCTTAAGTTGTTTCAAATGTGCAGGCCACGCAAGAAGCATGGCATCAAAGTGACCCGCAGTACTTGTGGGAGATGGAGAGCCTGAGGCTTGTAACCTCACTGCAGAGGACTCTTGTGGAGAGCAGTTTTTGGAAACCACTGATGGTCTACACGACCTCATTTTACTTCGTTCCACTTACTCCACGTGGAGTAGAATATTTCTTGGCTTGGATGTCTCATTTCTACCTTAAAATCAGTAAAAAAAATTTTTAATAAAAAAAATCAAACTTTGTAGGCTCTCTTAAACCTTATATCAAAGAAAGAAACTCTATAATGTTTGCTGTTTGTGCCAGCAGCTAAAGGCTCATGTTTGACTCCACAAATTTCGTGTGTGGAGTCACACTAAAAGTTCCATGAGGGAGAAATTTGTGTGCATTTTGTTTACTGCCATACATGAGCACCTAGCACAGTGCAGGGCATGGCAGATACCCAATAGATATTTATGAAATGGATGAAGATTGATAAATATATGTATAGTTCTTTACGAACTCTCTCCACATAGTGAGTCTGTTGACCCCATCTTCTTTTTAATGTCAACTCTTCTTAGGCTAGCATGACATACTTCTCCTAGAAATCCTGGAACCTTCTCAGTCTCCACAATTTGCATTTTGTCTGTGCCCCAATATTAGTATTCTGATATCTTTATCTTCTGGCTTTTGCTTTGCTGCTTCTATTTGTTTAAGCATCCTCTGAACAAAGTCATATGAAAACATCTCAAATGGAATGTGAGCCATGATTATGCATAATAAATCATCTAGAAAATGTACTTACACAGGGAGACCTAATCTCTTCTGCTGAATGGAAGGTGTCTGTGATGGTCGGCCACCTTGAGCCAGGAGGCAGCTTGTTAAAGTGGCAAAGCAGATAATAAAAGGAGCCAGTGTGTCCTGGTGACTTTCTGAGGCAGAGCCATGTGTTTTGCCCTTTCAAATTTAGTGATGGAGGGGGATAAAATTTATTTTTTTATTAAACAACAGTTTTCTGTCACAACTGAACTGAATTCTAATTCGTATGAATTCTAAGACACATTGAACACATATTTTATATTCTTTCTATCCACAAAATTGAGATAGTATCAAGTTCATTATATATATATAATGAATAAAGCATAAAGATTATAAATAAGACTGAAACTCAAGGTCATGCCTTTCACAAAATTTAGGATGAAGTGAAGTTTCCTATTAGACATGCAAATTTAACTGATAAATTAATAAGTTAGTCTGGCAGTGGTTTTTATTATGACACAGCATAGTTAATGTCATCAATTTAGATCACATTATACATTTATGATGATGTCTTATGGGATTGGTCACTAGAGAACCTTTGATGTTTCTTTGTGAAAATTCATCAGTTAGAAAGAAAGAATGTTTATTTGAGGAAGCTGATTTTGATACTTTTTTGTAGCAGATTGTACAGTGAGGCAGAGAGATTGATGCTCAATTCCTACTTCTCCACTAACTGATGAAGCTTTAAGCAATCATTCAGTATATCTACATGCTCTTATTACATCTGATAAGAAAGAATAAAATTATTTAATCTCTAGAGCTCTTTTAAGTTCAAAAATAAGGTATGACTAAGACACCATGATGAGAGCTTAGATCACAGATAGATTTATTACTTAGGATTTTATATTTAGAGCAATGAATTATTAGGGTCAAATAAAACCCACTTGCCTGTCATTCGTTAACATCATGAGAGATGATGGACTTGCTGGAGGACAAGAGCTCCCTTCTGTCACTAGAAGATCACATACTTTCCCTTTACAGTTGTACAGATGGTAAGAAGTTGATAAATATATTCCATAAACAGGAAGTTGACATGCATACTCTTGGAGATGGCTTTGGCCTAGTATAGTCTACTGAGTTCCTTTGGATTTACAGGTTACCATGGCATCTAGAGTCAACATGGAGGCTCCCATGTGTATAGTGGAAAACCAGGACGGGCAGTTGATGGTGAATCCCAAAGCACTGGAGATTCTTAACCAGATATCTCAGCCTGTGGTGGTGGTGGCCATTGTGGGAATGTATCGTACAGGAAAATCCTACCTCATGAACCGCCTGGCAGGGGAGAATCATGGTGAGTGTTGTCCTAGGGCTGGGGTCATTTTCTTAGAACTATTGGTAATGCAAACTGATTTGCTCACTCTAGGGTCATCTACAGGAAGATTCTGAGTCCTCCTAAGGGATAAAAATATCCATGATTGATTATTACTTTTTTCATAAAATTTAGAGTTTCAAATCCATCTGTCACTTTTCACTCAAATGATAAAGAATAGGTACCCCAGGACTGGCACTATGATGTAGCAGGTTAAGCCTCCACCTGCACTACGGCATGCATCCTATATGGATGCTGGTTCGAGTCCCAGCTGCTCCACTTCTTTTTTTATTTTTATTTTTTTTTTATATTTTTGACAGACAGAGTGGACAGTGAGAGAGAGAGACAGAAAGGTCTTCCTTTTGCCGAGGTTCACCCTCGGATAAAGAAATTATGGGATATGTACTCTTTAGAATACTATACTGCAGTAAGAAACAACGAAATCCAGTCATTTGCAACAAAATGGAGGAATCTGGAACACATCATGCTGAGTGAAATAAGCCAGTCCCAAAGGGACAAATACCATATGTTCTCCCTGATCGGTGACAACTGACTGAACACCAAAAAGGAAACTTGTTGAAGTGAAAGGGACACTATGGGAAACGGTGACTTGATCAGCATAGCCCTGACTGTTAATGAACAACTTAATACATTATCCCTCTTAGTAGTTTTTTTGTCTGTTCTACTTAATATGACTGATTTAATTCTGTAATTAATACACAGTTATTCTTAAGTGTTGAAATTTAACTGAAATGTGATCCCTGTTAAACATAAGAGTGGGAATAAGAGAGGGAAGAGATATATAATTTGGGACATGCTCAAGCTGACTTGCCCCAAATGGTAGAGTTAGAAACATACCAGGGGACTCCAATTTAATCCCATCAAGGTGGCATGTACCAATGCCATCTCACTAGTCCAAGTGATCAATTTCAGTTCGCAATTGATCATAATGAAAGGACTAAGAGTCAAAGGGAGCACATAAGCAAGTCTAGTACCTGCTAACACTAACCGATAGAATAAATAAAGGGGAGAGTGATCCAACATGGGAAGTGAGATACTCAGCAGACTCATAGAATGGCAGATGCCCTAAATAGCACTCTGGCCTCAGAATCAGCCCTAAAGGCATTCAGATCTGGCTGAAAAGCCCATGAGAGTATTTCAGGCATGGAAAGCCAAGACACTCTGGCAAAAAGATCTCTGTGAGTGAGATCTCAGTGGAAAGAACAGGTCTTCAAAGAAGGAGGTACCTTTCTCTGAAGGGAGGAGAGAACCTCCACTTTGACTATGACCTTGTCTAAACAAGATAAGAGTCGGAGAACTCAAGGGGCTTCCATAGCCTTGGAAACTCATGACTGGAGCATAGGGAGATTACTGATGCCATAGACAGGAGTGTCAATTGGTAAAGTCAACAACAGGAGTCACTGTGCACTTACTCCTCATGTAGGATCTCTGTCCTTAATGTGCTGTGCATTGAGATTTAATGCTATAACGAGTACTCAAATAATATATTTCACTTTGTGTTTCCATGGGGGTGCAAACTGTTGAAATCTTTACTTAATGCATACTAAACTGATCCTCTGTAAAAAAAAAAAAAAAAAAAAAAGAAAAGAAAAGAAAAGAAAAGAAACTATCAACTCCCAACTTGACTCTCACTGGGATTAAACATGACAATAGGTCTGATCTGATTTCATCATCATTAAAAAAAATCATCTATTATTTTTCACTTTATGTTTCTGTGTGGGAGCAAACTGTTGAAATTCTTACTTAATGTATACTAAGCTGATCTTCTGTATATTAAGATAATCGAAAATGAATCTTGATGTGAATGGAAGGGGAGAGGGAGTGGGAAATGGGAGGGTTGTGGGTGGGAGGGACGGTATGGGGGGGAAGCCATAGTAATCTATTATTCGTACTTTGGAAACGTATATTCATTAAATAAAAGTTAAAAAAAAAAAAAAAAAAAAAAAAAAAAAAAAAATAAAAAAAAAAAAAATGGAGGCAGGAATGGAAGTAATGAAAAAGAGTGCAAGAGGGCAATGGAGAGAACGATTAAGGATTTGTTGTTTATCCCATAACTCAATGGAACTACTTTTTGATTTTTCTGCTTCATGTTCAAAGTAAAATATTAATAAGTTATATTCATCTCCCTCTCTTTCCTAGCCTTTTCAAATATATGAAATAGAATACATAAAGAATTAACAAAATACAATGAACAATAAGATAGTAAATATAGGGAACTTTTACTTAATTATTGACCAAGTCAAGAAATAAAACTAAGAACATCAAACACTTAAATCACACCATTTTACAACTTCTGAATGTTCCTTAGTGTTTTGATTTTCATTATACTTCTGCCACTGGTTTCCACAACTTGCTAACTTGCTCTATAATCTATGTATGCATCTATAAGGAAAAGTTTAGATTGAACTCCTTTTAAGATTTACCTAAAGGGAATAGTATGCAATTTATATGTATTTATATGGCATGTATATTGAAGGGCCCTCAAAAAGTTTGTGAAAAATGCATATGATGAGAAATTATGCATGGATTTCAAAAAATTGTGCATCATGAAATTATCTTTTTTATTTATTTATTTGAAAGGCAGACTTAGAGAGAGAGATGGAGAGAAAGGTCTTCCATCCACAGGTTCACTCCCCAAATAGTTGCAGTGGCTGGAGCTGGGCCTATCTGAAGCCAGGAGCCAGGACCTTCTTCTGGGTCTCCCACACAGGTATAGGGGTCCAAGCATTTGGGCCATCTTCCACTGCTTTCCCAGTCCATAAGCAGAGAGCGGGATTAGAAGAAGAGCAGCCAGGACACGAGCCAGCACCCACATTGGATGCCAGTGCTGCAGGCGAAGGCTTAGCCTAATACACCACAGCACCAGCCCCATAAAATTATCTTTTAATTCAATTTTCTACGAACTATTTGAATTGTCCCCATATTGTATGTTTTCTTTGAATTTACATAATTACATACATGGCATGTATGCTAATGATTCTTCCTAATTTTACTCAAAAGAAATTTATAAGATCCATCCATTTTGCCGTATTTATCATTAAGTGACTTGTTTTCAACATTTTTTTTAGAATGTCATTGTATAAGCATACCATAATTATTCACTTTTTGTGGTGAGCAGAGGTTTATTTCCAGTGTTCAACTTTTACAAAAAAGGCTGTCTTACTTATACTTGCCTTTTATCTGTCAGAAGAGGAATTGCTCTGTCATAGGGCATTTGTGTCATAGGGTATGTTCAGTGTTTCCAGATAAAGTCAAAATGCTTTTAAGATTTTCATGCTTATTAATGGCAATGGAGAATTCACTACTCTTCACAAAGATTCAGCAATGTAAGATTTAAAATTTTTGCTGATGTGATGACTGCCTAATTGCATATCACGTCCCTTGTCATAAATAAGGCTAAGCATATTTCCACAAGTTGCCATTTGTGCTTCCTACTTCATTAAAGCCCTATTTGAGTCTTTTAAAAAATTAGGTCATCTCATTTGCTTCTTACTGAGCTGTAGAGAATTTATCCATGATCTTGTTAATACTTTTGTCTATGAGGTCCATACAGCCACTTTTATTCCATTTTAATATTTCACATCTTTAGCTTCGCTCCATGCAGGGTTGAACCTCAGTGTATTGCCTTCTTAGAATCTACACACAGGCATGTTGCTTTCTCCTCTTTCCTTGTAGGCTTTCATTTGGGAACTACAGTGAAGTCTGAAACCAAGGGCATCTGGATGTGGTGTGTGCCCCATCCTTCCCAGCCAAAATTCACCTTAGTCCTTCTAGACACTGAGGGCCTGGGGGATGTGGAAAAGGTAAGTCAGAGATCCCTCTGTGAAACTTCATTTGTCTTGCTTCTGTACTTAACATTTAATTTTCCACCTTAATTCAAATTCTGTGATTTATTTCCCATTATTGCAAATCCCGGGATGGATTCTGTTTTCCTTGAACTACTGCCCTGGCAAATTCAAATGTTTTGGTATCTTTTGATAATATATTTTTATTTTTTCACCTTTGTTAATTATATAATTTAATAAATATTTACTGAGGAGCTGATTTCCAGGCCCTGTATTACATACTACAGATACTGCAATAAGCAAGTAAAGACTCAAAGTTCAGGCACCAACAGATACACAGTGTGATCAATAGAAGGCACCTTGAATGCACAGAACTAGGCACCTGACCTAGTCATATTTGTTCAGAGAAGTGACATCTAAACTGGGACCTTTGAGGCTAACAGGACGGATTCCATGTCCCAGGGCTGATGTAACAAGGTACCACAATCTGGGTGACTAAACAGGCATGTATTGTCTCACATTCCTGGAAGCTACAAGTCAAAGATAAAGATGCTGACAGGTTGTTTCCTTCTAAGGCCTGAGAGGGACAGTTTTTGCCATGCTCTGCCCTAGAGTTTCCTGGTTTTCTGACACTCTTTGGCATTCCTTGACTTGAGAATGTGTTACACTGATCATTGCTTTCAACTTTAATTAGTAGTCTCCCTATGTATATGTTTATCTTTGTGTCTAAATTTCTTCCTTTTTCTAAGAACACAAGTGCTATTGGATTAGAGCCCACTGTGATAAACTCATTTGTACTTCATTCCCTCTGTAGATATTCTATCTCCCTCTACAATCACATGGGGGAAGGATTGGGATGAAGATTCCAGTCTTTTTGGGGAGGAAATGGTGGGATGGGATTCAACCACAGCAGGCAGTTCCCAATTCAAGTGTGTAAGTGTGATGGGGTTGGAATTGGGAGCTGTGAAAATGCGGTTCAGTGCAATCACCTATTTGCATAGTCTCTAGAGATGCTTCACTGAAGCAAGAATGTTCCCAGAAATTTTGGTCCAAGTATCTGGGTTTTGGAGAAATTGGTTTTCTGATATCACAACATGATCTTGAGCCACCAAAACCATTTAAATAGGATGGTTGTAGGCATTTTTGTCCTTACAGTTTTGACTACAATGGATCATTTCTCCCTCTTACTTTACATTATTTTGAGCTTAACTTGAAAGTAGCAGCAGTAGACTTTATACTCCATCATTGTGAAAAAAAAAAAGAGAGTTTGGAAATTTTGTGCTTAGGTTTAAAGTTCTTAGGTAGACTCTTGTAGAAATGCTATTTGCCCTAAGTCCTGCTTATCTTTATCTTAATTGGAAAACTGAATATTTTGAGGGGTAAAAAAATAAATATATGAAAAGGTTTCCTACCTTCAGTATCAATTCTAGTAATCATAAAATCCACACAGTATATACGTCCAAGGTAACAAAACCAGCCATCATGTAAACTGCTGTTGTCAGTAGAATGACTCTCTGACTTTACAAATTGTGCTGTAATTTGGGCAGCATGACTGTGTGCCTGACCTTCACGGGCCGTCACATCTTGCCCTGAATCTCATTTACAGCCTCAGCTTTCATTCTTGCATAACTTCCATTTTTCAGTCAAATGTAATAATTTTATATTTATATGGCCTATACCATATAGTGTCTCTGAATTGTAAAGTATTATTTTTTCACTTGTGTGAACACTAAAATTATACATTATATCACATCTTTAGACTGTTGCTCTCTTGAGCTACAATGATCACATCCAATCCACATCATGTCTTGGCTATAAGCAAAACACTTGTTCCCATTTGTTAAAATTACTCATCTTCCGTATTTCAGGCATGGAAAGCCAAGACACTCTGGCAAAAAGATCTCTGTGAGTGAGATCCCAGTGGAAAGAACAGGTCTTCAAAGAGGGAGGTGCCTTTCTCTGAAGGGAGGAGAGAACCTCCACTTTGACTATGACCGTGTCTAAACAAGATAAGAGTCGGAGAACTCAAGGGGCTTCCATAGCCTTGGAAACTCATAACTGGTGCATAGGGAGATTACTGATGCCATAAACAGGAGTGTCAATTGGTAAAGTCAACAACAGGAGTCACTGTGCACTTACTCCTCATGTAGGATCTCGGTCCTTAACGTGCTGTACACTGAGGCTTAATGCTATAACGAGTATTCAAACAGTATATTTCACTTTGTGTTTCTATGGGGGTGCAAACGACTGAAATCTTTACTTAATGTACACTAAACTGATCTTCTGTAAAAAAAAAAAAAAAAAAAAAAAAAAAAAAAAAAAAAAGAAAGAAATTTTCAATTCCCAACTTGACTCTCACTGGGATTAAACATGACAATAGGTCTGATCTGATTTCATCATCATTTTAAAAAAATCATCTATTATTTTTCACTTTATGTTTCTGTGTGGGAGCAAACTGTTGAAATCCTTACTTAAGGTATACTAAGCTGATCTTCTGTATATTAAGATAATCGAAAATGAATCTTGATGTGAATGGAAGGGGAGAGGGAGTGGGAAAGGGGAGGGTTGTTGGTGGGAGGGACGGTATGGGGGGGGAAGCCATTGTAACCCATGAGTCGTACTTTGGAAATTTATATTCATTAAATAAAAGATAAAAAAAAAATTACTCATCTTCCTTTATATAACATCTCATTCTACTCCTGGAAGAGATTATCATTTAGGTTACATTGATATGTTATGTGTATCTGCCACTGTAGACTGTCACGTGGAACTTTGTTTGCAAGTAGCTCATTGTGGTATTTTGTATTTTGCAGATATCCAATGAATAGCTGTTGAATTATTATTGTCCCTAATATGGCTACTATTCATAAAATTTTGCTAATGAAATGATTTCCAAATATTATCTTATTCCTACTACGTCTAGGCAGTGTATTAAACAAGATATACAAATTGACAATGTCATACTTTTTTTTTTTTTTTTTGACAGGCAGAGTGGACAGTGTGAGAGAGAGAGACAGAAAGAAATGTCTTCCTTTTCCATTGGTTCACCCCCCAATGGCCACTGCGGCCGGCGCACCACACCAATCCGAAGCCAGGAGCCAGGTGCTTCTCCTAGTCTCCCATGCGGGTGCAGGGCCCAAGCACTTGGGCCATCCTCCACTGCACTCCCGGTCCACAGCAGAGAGGTGGACTGGAAGAGGAGCAACCGGGACAGAATCCGGCGCCCCGACGGGGACTAGAACCCTGGGTGCCGGCACTGCAGGCAGAGGATTAGCCTATTGAGCCATGGTGCTGGCCAATGTTATACATTTCTAATAATATCTAAGGAAACATGTTTGTGAGGGACCAAAGTTAATATCAAAAGTGAAGTTTGGGCCGGCGCCGCGGCTCACTAGGCTAATCCTCCGCCTAGCGGCGCCGGCACACCGGGTTCTAGTCCCGGTTGGGGCACCGGATTCTGTCCCGGTTGCCCCTCTTCCAGGCCAGCTCTCTGCTGTGGCCAGGGAGTGCAGCGGAGGATGGCCCAAGTGCTTGGGCCCTGCACCCCATGGGAGACCAGGAGAAGTACCTGGCTCCTGCCATCGGATCAGCGCGGTGCGCTGGCCGCAGCGCGCCGGCCGCGGCGGCCATTGGAGGGTGAACCAACGGCAAAAGGAAGACCTTTCTCTCTGTCTCTCTCTCTCACTGTCCACTCTGCCTGCAAAAAAAAAAAAAAAAAAAAAAAAAAAAAAAAAAGTGAAGTTTGGATCCTAGTCTTCAGCTATTTTCAGCAAAATTAGTGACTAAAGAATAGAATGAATGAATGAAGAGTAAACTCCTAAGTCCCTTGTTCTCATTTGCTTCCCAGGGAGACTCTAAGAATGACTCCTGGATCTTTGCCCTGGCCGTGCTTCTGAGCAGCACCTTTGTCTACAACAGCCTGGGCACCATCAACCACCAGGCCCTGGAGCAGCTGCAGTATCCTTCCAGAAGCTATGCTCCATCTTTCACTGAGTTTAGTGGAATGATAGCTGAGAACATTTTTTCTTCCTAGTGACAGAATTGTCCCAGTTGAGGAAGTGGGACACAGGACAAAAATAAATGCTTATAAACTGGTTTGTAAGTGAGATGTGAAAATCGTGCTACAGAGTAATTCTTTATCCTTAGCTAAGATCTCAGCTATGTGGCTGAACTAACAGAGATAATTAGGACAAAATCCACTTTGAGAGCTGATGAAATAGACGACTCGGATGAATTTGTGAGTTTCTTTCCAGACTTTGTTTGGTGTGTGCGGGATTTCATGCTGGAGCTGAAGTTAGATGGACGTCCCATCACAGAAGACGAGTACCTGGAGAATGCTTTGAAGCTTATTCCAGGTATCTCAACATGGCTTGGAGACTGGATGTTTCAGGAAGAGGTTGGGTAAACCAAATCCTGGCATTTGTCCTCTGACACATGTATTTATTTGATATTGGATTGATGTCTATGCTAATGGTAACTGGTAATTATTGAAAAGTGATTGGTTTTCACTATAGCTTGTAAATCCCAAGCTCCTCATTCAGGAAAACAGCATCACAATATCAGGCCAAATAATTTTAGACCAATTAATATTGCAAAAATTATCCAGAGTAGAATATGTGCAATGATATCCTAAGTCCCACACATTGTGCTGTATATTAAGTGCTTCTCCTTTGCTGTATGGAAACAAACAGCTTAGCAAAATCAAAGTTGATTATCAAGGAATTGTATGAAATGAGGGGATCTATTTTTCAAAGCATATTTAACACAATACAATCCTCCAGTACTTGGCTAGTTATATCCTTCAGAGAAAGGAATCTTATACAGTCAATAGTTAAGAAAAAACTTTGACATATTTTTCCAACATAACTGTCACATCTTCCATTTTCCCTTTCTCGGGGCATCACTCTCTTCATTCTGCAGACTTACACGATAATTTGTCATTTTATTATTGTAAACTTGCTAAATGGATTACATATTGCAAAGTCACTAATTAGAGAGAATATAATTTTTTATTTATTTGGTTATTTATTATATTAAAAAACACTTATTTAACACCTATTGTGTGCTATCAGATCATGCTATAAGTCTCTGTCAAGTCTGATGTATTAAAAAGATAGGGAAGTGTTTTCACTTCACTTCTCTTTCAAACCATGAGTCACCATGTCTCTTTAGTGTCATGTAAAAGATTCTCTGGCATCGTCTGTCCTTCAGACAATTTTTCAGCAACATCTTGTCTTTTACTGGAGTCACTTAAATGGGAAGCCACTTTGTGGTTTCTGACAGAGACACAGTAGGATCAGAAAACTGCTTCTCATCCTTTTGTTCCACTAACTGACCATTCAGTAAACATTTGGTGAAGACTTAATCCATGGGAGTCCATACAAGCATTAAGGAAAACAAATAGAACATCTACCCCTCTCCACCCTTGCTCTCTAGAATCATATCCTTTCCTTTGACCTCTGAGTGGAAATGGAATTGTCTGTGCCTTAAAAAACTGGCACAAGGTTGAATGCAATGTGGTATTAGGCAATCAAATTAAAAAAGTACAGATGAAGGACGATGAGTATCAGCCCCTCCTGAAGATTGTGGACTCCGTGAATGGTTTTTGTTTTTCACTTTTACAGGCAGGAATCCTAAAATCCAAAACTCCAACTTGGTTAGGGAGTGTATTAGACATTTCTTCCCAAAGCGGAAGTGTTTTACCTTTGACCGACCTACAAAAGAAAAAGAACTCTTGGTCCATATTGAGGATGTGGCAGAAGACCAGCTGGACCCTAACTTCCAGGAGCAATCTGAAAACTTCTGTTCCTATATCTTCACCTATGCAAACCCCAAGATTCTGAAAGATGGAATTCATGTCACCGGCAAGCGTGAGTCATCTTTGCTCCAAAGCACCGCTCTGTTTTATTCATGCAGCTGTGAGGTGAAGGTTTGATTATTCTCTGGGTTGGTTGGTCAGTAATATGTTTTGCAGTTAATATGAATATCAGCAAAAAATTGTTCATGCTATTTGTAAAAAATTATTTTCCTAACTGTTGTCTCTATACCTGAGGGTTTATTGAGACTGAATATAACTTAAGAAACTACCTCCACTTACCATGTAAACTCAAAGCATTGTTAAAAAAAGAGAGTATGTATGTTTGAGGTGAAGTCTTGTGGTATAAATCCTTCTCCAAATGCATAGAAAAGATTATTTTGTGAATTTATACTACTTGTAAAATAAATAGCAGGTGCAGAGTTCTTGAAAGGTAATTAAGAGGTTGAGGTCAAAATTCAATAGTATTTTAGGTACAGAGGTGGTTTCACTATTTTCCACCAACACAGTCAGGTAGTGTCCTGCTACTGTGAAGAGCTGCACATCTTGGTATCATGTTCTGTGTCACTTTTTTGAAAATTTTGATTATTTTTCTATATGGAAATTTTACTTTTCCTTTCTATTCTACCCCTTTTTAAGTTTATACCAAAAGTTGCATATGAGAAATGCCTGATCATATTTGTGGTTATAAGTGACTCAAACTGAATAATTAAAAGCACAGAACAAATAATGACTGTGAAAAATAATAATGTTACTAGAAGGGGCAGAAATTTTCTTAAAAGAACAGCAGGTTGGATGTTGAATAGAGTTTTGATTATTTTCAGAAATCTCATTTATAAATCCTGTTTTAAAAGCAAGTGGTAGCTTGGTATTTATTCTTAAATTACTCGTCTCATTCAGGGTTGGGGACACTGGTGGAGACCTATGTGGATGCCATCAGTAGTGGAGCAGTTCCTTGTTTGGAAAATGCGGTAACAACTCTGGCCCAGCTTGAGAATTCTGCAGCCGTGCAGAAGGCTACTGACCACTATAGTGCACAGATGGCCCAACGAACGAGGTTCCCCACAGACACGCTCCAGGAGCTGCTGGACATGCACACAACCTGTGAGAGGGAAGCTGTTGCAGTCTTCATGGAGCACTCCTTCAAGGATGATAATCGGGAATTCCAGAAGCAGCTTATGGTATTGTTTCTTATTTTTTTTTATTGTTTCTTATTTTTATTGTTTCTGATTCCAGTCCTTCTGAAATGATGCTTAAAGCCTACTCTTTGACCCTTTGTTTCATCTCTTGTTTGTAATACAAGTAGCCTGGATTTTTGTGAATGACAGAGTTCCACAGCTTGCTGCTACAGTATTTATCTGAAAGATGACCACTGAATTAATGTTCCATTGCTGCAAAAAAAAAAATCATCATAAATTTAGCAGTTTACAAAAGCCAGCATGCATTAGCTCATGGTGTTCTAGGTCAGAGGTCCAGAACCAGGAAGCTGGACATCATGAAGCTGAAAGCAAGAAGTCAGCCCAGCTGTGTTCTCATCTGCAGATCTGGGGAACCTCAGAACTCTATCAGGTTGTTGGCAGAATCCAGTCCCTATCATTGTCACTTACAAGTGCAATCAAACATTTCCTTTTCTATATCTTTATAATCTCAAATGATCATTGGAAAAATTAATGAGAGATCCCAAACACTATATGGAGAAGACGTAAGTCATTATTGGGTGGTTTGCTTTTTCATGTGTGTATTTTAATCCAACTCTACACAAATCCTCTGAGGAAATCCTACTCTCAGTCACAGTCAATTTTCTTGATGATTTGAATGTTGGATCACTGATAAGGAGAATACTACTGAAGAGCCATACATGCCACGAGTCCAGCTCCATCATTTTAGAGTGAGCCTGCCACCTAAGAGAGTGAGAGGCTTCCCACGGTTACCAGAACATTGGCCAGAAGTACATCTGAAACAAATCTCCTGACTTCTTGTTCTTTCTGTGTCCCAGTCCACTCTGAGGCCACTAGAGTGATTCTTCCAAGAGCGTCACAGTTGGGACTTCCTTCTAACGATGTCTTCCTTCTCCGTTTCTATGCATTTTCCTGGCAGGAAACCATAGAGAAGAAGAAGGAAGAATTCTTGCTTCAGAATGAAGAGGCATCTGATAAATATTGCCAGGCTGAGCTTAAGCAGCTCTCAGAGTCCCTAATGGAAAGTATTTCTAGAGGGGCTTTCTCTGTTTCTGGAGGACACAGTCTCTATCTAGAAGCAAAGAGAAAGGTTGAACAGAACTATAAGCTGGTGCCCAGGAAAGGAGTCAAGGTGAGCAATGAATGGAAGCAGAGGGTTACAGAGCATAGTAAAGTTATGGGGACTTTGCTGTCCTTCTAAATATCCAACCACAGTATTTTTTTTGTGAGAGTGTAGAGTAAGTGATCTCAGGGCTTTTTTAAACAAATATATAAAGCAACAGCAGTTGTGGTTTTTGAGATGCACATAAATCTGGGTGGCTGTAACCTAGAGTGGGGAGTGGAACAATTTTCTCAAAAGGGCACTGGAGACCTGGGAAGGAGGAGACTGTGCAAGGTTTGCATGTCCCACAGAAGACCTTGGAATGTATACTGTGGTTGTAGAAGAAACAGAAGCATTGAGGACCTTAAAAAGAAGCTAAAAGAGCAGACTTCATAGGGTCAGATTTGTGGCTTTTATGCAACTGGGTCTTTGAGGCCATGATTTTTCTGCTCCCTCTTGTTTCCTCAGGCAAACGAGGTGCTGCAGAGCTTCCTGCAGTCGCAGGTAGTAGTGGAGAGCTCCATCCTGCAGGCAGACACAGCCCTCAGAGCTGGGGAGAAGGCCTTAGCAGGTACGGGGACAGGGCTCAGCTCTCAGAAGTGGGGAGGGGCCTGCTAAGCCTTCCTACAGAGCTGGCAGGAAACCTTCCCAGAACCTGCAGCTCCTCTTCTTCGATCGATGGAAATTCTGTTAAATCTGACAGCAGCAAAGGGAGGAGTATATGTACATCAGGCAGTCAGATGACCTTGTGAAAGGTGCTCTGAATGCTGTGATGACCAGGTGAACTGAGACACTTCCCACCGCTCCTCAAAACTAGTCTTGCTCTGAGCTCAGGAAGGCAGAAATCAGGAGTGACTTTTTTTTCTTCCCTCTCTGAAACCTCTGTGGAACAGCTGAGCAGGCCAAGAGGGAGGCAGCTGAGAAGGAGCAGGAACTGCTAAGACAGAGGGAGAAGGAGCATCAGCAAAAATTGGAGGCTCAAAACAGAAGCTACCAGGAGAACATCACCCAGTTGAAGGAGAAGATGGAGCGGGAAAGGAAGGACCTCCTCAGAGAACAGGAGAGGATGCTGGAGCACAAGCTGAAGGTGAGTCTGGGGGGCCAGAGACGTGTTCTGGGAACCATTCTCCAGCCTGGCTTCCCCGAGCGCCAGCCACTCTCCTGAGATCATAGGAAGCTGTGAACTGTGTACACTCTCGCTCCCCACACTCAATACTTGTCCTCAACACTTCCTCCTCTAGATCCAAGAAGACCTGCTTAATGAAGGGTTTAAAAGGAAATCTGAGGAGTTGAACACAGAGATAACACAACTAAAAGAGAAGATAGCTACAACTAAAAGAGAAGGAGATCGCCCGTGGGCTGCGCGGCTCGTTGATGGCATTGGCAATGTGTTAATCTCCGAGGCGCCGGGTCCTGGTAAGATCGTTGGTATGTGGGTGAAAATGTTGAGCACACAAATAAAATAGGCTCAGAATTCCTGTTAAGAAACTGGGAGTGAGTCTTCTTTTATTGTTCTGTGACCTGGAAGTTCTTTTTTAAAGAAGTTCTCAAATAAGATTGATTACCTGATATATCATGGTCTGCCATACAAAAGACAAACTTAACAATGAGCAAATTAAGTGATGGGAAATGAGTTTAAATATATAGTGAAATTAAAGACTGAATTTGTAATACAATTAAAACTTGTAAATGTTGTCAATGAGAAGTACGAGTATGTAAAGTGCAAAATCAAGTATGTAAAATTAAAATTTTAAATATTACTGTTGTTAAAAATATTTTTGTTGAAGAATTATATAAAGATAATTGAAAATGAATCTTGATATGAATGGAATGGGAGAAGAAGTGGGAGATGGGAGGGGTGTGAGTGGGAGGGAAATTATGGGGGGGAAGCCATTGTAATCCATTAACTGTACTTTGAAAATTTATATTTACTAAATAAAAAAGAAAAAAAATGAAAAAAACTCTTACAATAACCCATTGAGTTGAGTAATTTTATGCTGACAAAAAAATTTTAATGGACAGAAATAAAAATGTTCATTCTCTTGAAATCAATATGTACATTTAATGTATCTCAAATAAATATGTGAATGGTTAGAAGAAGATAGGTTTACTTTGATGTTTTTATGGCAAGGCCACAGGAAAGTACCCAGTGGAAATCAGAAAAAAATAAAAATAAAAAAAAGATGATCACAGAGAGGAGACTGGCCCTAAGCAGACACTAAATCATTGCAGCATATACCACAGTGACACCTGAATATTGAAATGGCAATAATACAGACTTGGAAAGGTCAATGGCGATACAAAGTCATGAAGAAACTCCAAACATGATAAATTTCACATTGCACATTAGTACAGTAATGTGAACCATTCAGCTAGTATGAGAGAAACAAAGCTGGCGTCCTTCTTATACACCAAAGAAATATCAGATGAATGAAAGTACACACATGAAAAATTACAATCCAAAAATAATAATTTGGGAAGAGGCCCATTCTAACTGTCTCATAAAGGAAATGCATAGATGAATGTAATGATAAATTCAACCACTAGACATTCTCCATAGAAAAACATAAGCAAAAAGACAAATAGCAATGTAAGGAATAGATTTTATGTCACAAAATCAAAGTAAACCATAACAATTCTTCAAATCAGTGACATAAAGAAAAACTCCATTGGGGCAGCTGTTGTGGTGCAGAGGTTGCCACATCCTTTATCAGAGTGCCTGAGATCAAATCCTGCCTCTGCTTCTGATTCAGTTTCTGTTAATACATCTGTGAGGCACCAGATGATGGCCCAGGTTCATAGGTCCCTGTAATCTTCATGAGGGACTGAGATGAAGTTGCTGGCTCTTGGCTTCAACCTGGGTCCAAGTGACTATTGTAGCCATTTGAGGCCTCTCTCTCTCTCTTTCTTTCTTTCTCCCACCTACCATCCCTCTCTGCTTCTCAAATAAATTAGTAAATGTTTAAGAAAAAAAGGAGGGCTGGCGCTGTGGCTCACTTGGTTAATCCTCCGCCTGCGGTGCCAGCATCCCATATGGGTGCCAGGTTCCAGTCCTGGTTGCTCCTCTTCCAGTCCAGCTCTCTGCTGTGGCCCGGGACGGCAGTGGAGGATGGCCCAAGTGCTTGGGCCACTGCACCCACCTGGAAGACCAGGAAGAAGCACCTGGCTCCTTGCTTCAGATCAGTGCAGTGCTGGCCGTGACGGCCATTTGGGAAGTGAACCAATGGAAGGAAGACCTTTCTCTCTGTCTCTCTGTCTCTCTGTCTCTCCGTCTCTCTCTCTCTCTCTCACTGTCTGTAGCTCTACCTGTCAAATAAATAAAAATTAAAAAAAGGAAAATACCACTCAAAAGTTAGACAAATATGTATGAATTTAAAGGTGTTCAACTCCAATAATAGTAAGAGACACACAAAATAAAGCTGAGAGGTACTTTATTTACTGGAAATCATTAAGGAAGAAGATATTATGGTTGCTGGTGAGAGTTTTTTTTTATCCTAGGTTAACACGAATTTGGGGCAACAAGAAATCTCTTATATTTGGTATTGAGAGTGAGACTTGGTACAATTATATATCAAAGTGTGAGACATATGTGTCTTTGACCCACTTGGAAGTTGTGTCATAGATTTAATTGCTCATGTGTCAAATAACACATCCATGAGGCTATATGTTACAACATTGTAAAGTGGCAGAAAATTGGAAACAGTTATCTATCCAGAAGGTATTGGCAATGTAAATCATGGGACATGCAGACAGAGTAAGACTCTATAATCACTAAAATGAAAGGAGAAGCTTTATTTGCAGTAATATAAGAAAGTATCCAAGATTTTTTACAAAGGAAAAAAAGAGGAAAATATCCAAGCATTGAGTATTGTTGCTAATTTAGAAAATATAAATATATACAGATATTATTATGCAACTCAGGAAAGAAGCACAATAAATGAATAACTATGGTCAAAATGGAAGTTGGGCTTGGACAGTTAGGTGAGACAGGTATGATGAAGACTCCACATGTCACACGTTCTTATCACTTTCCACATTGGCTATAAGATACATTTATTACTGATTTAATAATAAGGCTGGGACTGTGGCATTGCAGGTTGAGCTGCCATCTGAAGTGCCAGCATCCCATATGGGTGCCAGTTTGAGTCCCTGCTGGTACACTTTATATTCAGCTGCCTGCTAATGCACCTGGGAAAAGCAGCAAAAGTTGGCCCAAGTTCTGGAGCCCCTATACCCATGTGGGAGATCCAGAAGAAGCTCCTGGCTACTGATTTCAGCCTGGCCTAGCCCCAGCCATTGTGGGCATTTGGGGAGTGAACTAGTAGATGGACAATTGCTCTGTGTCTTTCTCTCTCTCTGTAACTCTGCCTGTCAAATAAATACAAAATAAACTCTAAAAATAAGTAAATAAAAATATTAAATACCATACTGAAACTGAAAATAATGCAGGAAATGAAACAGGTCCACTACAGGATGCGACAGTTTAATGCTGTCAGAGACGTTGGAAGTTTTCACAGAGGAAGAGTGTGGTGGCTGTGACAGCTAGCTGTGAAGCATCAAACATGCATCTTCATTTGTTTCCGTTATGGTTTCTCAACAAGGTCTGGGGTGATGGCTGCAATGATGTAAAAGTTGCAGCCTCACATTTATACCGTTTATGAAATAGAAGGAAAAGTTTTCTTGAGGAGGAGCTCAGTATTTTCAGAACTCCTTTCCAGCTAACTATAAGCAAGGACTCTGTCGGGCGGCACAAGCTTCTTGCCCTTCTGCCACTTGGACGGATTATCTCTTGACTTTGCACATGGTCCAGACGTCTTCGAACACCATCACTTCTACACTCTATTTGGGTTATTTGCTTGTCTCTGTTCCTCTTAAAGTTCTCCTGTGTTCCCACTTTGGTGACCTAATGTGGTGTTCTTCCTCTGTGCTGCCATTGTGCCATGTTGTCTCTCCTATCACAGAACATTTCATATAATTGTGAAAATTCAGATAATCTATTTACACTATCACCCCTACAATCTCTGCATTTCAGGGACTTGGATTTTCTCATTGTTTACCCTTGAGTGCCAGGGTAGTCTACCATGTGAACACCAGGTGCTCAAAAAATGTATGCTGATAGGGAGATTACTGATGCCATAGACAGGAGTGTCAATTGGTAAAGTCAACAACAGGAGTCACTGTGCACTTACTCCTCATGTAGGATCTCTGTCCTTAATGTGCTGTGCATTGAGATTTAATGCTATAACTGTACTCAAACAATATATTTCACTTTGTGTTTCTATGGGGGTGCAAACTGTTGAAATCTTTACTTAATGCATACTAAACTGATCCTCTGTAAAAAAAAAAAAATTATCAATTCCCAACTTGACTCTCACTGGGATTGAACATGACAATAGGTCTGAAAAAAAAATGTATGCTGAATACATTCTTGTGTCATCATTCAATAATGCTCCAGTTTAGCATATCTGCACGACATTAGCTGTGATAAGGGGTTCTTAAAATAAAGGACAGAATTCTAGGAACTCGTGAAGAAGGGACTCACAGAGGCAGAAAGGACAAGCACATGTAACTGAACGTACTGCCTTGTCCTGTCTGAAAGACGGGATGCCCGGTGTGCTCTGTGTTCCTTGGACTTGACGTTCATGATGACTGCTCAGCAATGAGACACAATCTTTGGCTCACAGCTCAGTTATTATGTTTATATTGCTTCTACTTATTATGCTTCCACTGTTGCTCTTATTTCAGTTCAGGTGTGCTCCTACTGAAATTAAAGCATGCTTTGTGGGAATGGGTATTTGCATAGGATTGGGGTGTCATCTGGCATATATGGATGACATAAAAGAGTGCCTGGGCTCAAATTCCAGGTCTGCTTCTAATTTCTGTCTTCCTGTTAATGTGTAGCCTTAGAGGCATCAACTGATGGTTCAGTTATTTAGATCCCTGCCACCCAGTTATTTCTGCCTGGCCCAGCCCCAGCTGTTGCAGATATTTGGGGAGTGAATCAGTGGATGGGAACTCTCTGCCTCTGTCTCTCTCCACCTCTCCCTTTCAAATTTGAAATTAAAAAGTGGGTGGCCATCCTTCCAGATTATTCTGCCACATTATCATTGTTTTCAAAAAGCAAAACAAGACAGGGTTTTTATCTGAGGATCAATTTCTTACTGAAAATTGTTGGGGCTAAAGGGACAGTAGAATATATACATTGTGTACAGAGACATCCAATAGCAATGCTGTTATTCCTTGTTATTTCTCCCTTTCCTCTACAGCCTTAAGGGCTCAGCCTTACTTGAGGGTTGTGAGCTAGTGCACAGTTGCCTTCCAGGTTTCCCAGCTAAAGCTCCTGGAATGACAAGTCCTACATCTGAGTTAGTTCTAGTCGCCCACTGGTTTCCCTCAGAGAACTGCACCTCAAACTACATACTCAGATGATCTGGTAAAAGGGGATGAATGCCCCTCCCCATCACACCTCCCCAACATGACCAGCACAGGCAGTATCTTGAACTCTGGTATAACAAATATCCAGGCATAACACAGATATGTTCTTCTGGGGACATGTTCACATCAAGTTACAACTGACATGTAATTAAATGACAGTTATGGAGGTCAAAGAAATAAGAAATTGTTGGGAAAGAAGTGTTTACATGTTTAGAAATAAAGAAAAGTTTAAGAGTGAGCCACAGCGAGCTATAAGAAGAGTATAAGAGGGACTGCAGTATGGTGTAGCAGGTAAAGCCACCGCCTGCAGTGCCAGCATCCTATATAGGCGCCAGTTCAAGTCCCAGTACTCCACTTCCAATCCAGCTCTTTGCTATGGTCTGGGAAAGCAGTAGAAGATAGCCTAATTGCTTGGGCCCCTGCACCTGCATGGGAGACCCAGAAGAAGCTCCTGGCTCCTGGCTTCGGATGGGCACAATTCCGGCTGATGCAGCCATTTGGGGAGTGAACCAGTGAATGGAAGACCTCTCTCTCTGCCTCTGCCTATCTGAAACTCTGCCTTTCAAATGAATAAACAAATCTTAAAAAAGAAAGAAGAACACAAGAATCCTCACAGACTTTGAGGATCAGGTATCAATTGCCATCTGTTGTAAAAGCTTAGATACAACCCACTATTAGGTTCCTGGAAAGAGACCTCTCACATACATGAAAATTAAGAGATATTTGCCCCTTTGACAAATACCACTTGTTCTCCTTGATAGGTGACAACTAACTGAGCACCAAAAAGGAAACCTGTTAAAGTGAAATGAACACTATGAGAAACGGTGACTTGATCAGCCCTCACCCTGACTGTTGATGAGCAGCTTAATATGTTATCCCTCTTAGTATTTTGTTTGTTTGTTCTACTTAATACTTTTGGTTGAATACTGTAATCAATACACAATTCTTCTTAAGTGCTGAAACTTAACTGAAAAGTGATCGCTGTTAAATATAAGAGTGGGAATAAGAGAGGGAAGAGGTGTGCAATGCGGGACATGCTCAAGCTGACTTACCTCAAACAATAGAGTTAGAAACATACCAGGGGATTCGAATTCAATCCCATCAAGATGGCATGTACCAATGCCATCTCACTAGTCCCAGTGATCAATTTCTGTTCACAATTGATCGTAATGATAGGACTAAGAACCAAAGGGATCACAGAAACAAGAATAGTGTCTGCAAATACTAGCTGATAGAATCAAAAAGGGAGAGAATGATCCAACATGGGAAGTGAGATAGACAGCAGACCCATAGAATGGCAAATGTCCTAAATAGCACTCTGGCCTCATAATCAGCCCTTAAGGCATGCGGATCCGGCTGAAATGCCCATGAGAGTATTTCAGGCATGGAAAGCCAAGGCACTCTGGGGGGAAAAAAAACCTAAATGAAAGATCTCTGCGAGTGAGATCCCAGTGGAAAGAATGGGTCATCAAAGAAGGAGGTACCTTTCTCTGAAGGGAGGAGAGAACTTCCACTTTGACCATGGCCTTGTCTAAAAATGATCAGAGGGGCTTCCATAGCCTTGGCAGCTCATGACAAGAGCCTAGGGTGATTACTGATGCCATAACCAAGAGTGTCAATTTGTTAAATCAACAACAGGAGTCACTGTGCACTTACTCCTCATGTAGGATCTTTGTCCTTAGTGTGCTGTACATTGAGATTTAATGCTATAACTGTACTCAAACAGTATTTTTCACTTTATGTTTCTGTGTGGGAGCAAACTGTTGAAATCTTTACTTAATGTATGCTAAACTGATCTTCTGTATATAAAGAGAAACGAAAATGAATCTTGATGTGAATGGAAGGGGAGAGGGAGTGGGAAAGGGGAGGGTTGCAGGTTGGAGGGACATTATGGGGGGGAAGCCATTGTAATCCATAAGCTGTACTTTGGAAATTTATATTCATCAAATAAAAGTTAAAAAAAAAAGAAAAAAAAGAAAAAAAAGAGATATTTGCTAGTCATTGAAGTGGGTAAAGATGTATTTCAAGTGCATTTTCTACCATTTGATAAGAAGGCAAACCTATGACCATGCATGCTTGTCATTTTGGTACAATAGTAAGCCAGCTGCTTGAACATTTGCACATTTGTTTCTCCATTTTATAGGACTTCATGTGGAGACTGCCTCTCTGATGTGAATGTCTCACCTGTTGGTGGGGCATAAATACCCTCACAGGATTCATTTCCTAAGGATGCTTTGCTGTGCACTGGTGGACTGGGGCAGACACTTGTTACAAATCCA
Organism: Oryctolagus cuniculus; assembly: GCF_964237555.1. Classification (NCBI taxonomy): domain Eukaryota; kingdom Metazoa; phylum Chordata; class Mammalia; order Lagomorpha; family Leporidae; genus Oryctolagus; species Oryctolagus cuniculus. Next base: position 81,360,403 of record NC_091438.1, read on the forward strand.
AATAGAGTAGACCTCTGTCCAAGAGAACTGGGAGGAGCTGAGGGAGGAAAGTCGGTAGGGAGATGCCACAGGGTTTTCTTTGTTCCTCCCCTTATCTGTGCGGGAATAGCCAGGGGATAGAAGAACCACTGAGGGAACTTTTCCTGCATTTGGCTGATGTCGAATGGCAGTTCCATCCAAGCCATGCAAGGATATTTGGCGCTCAAAACAGAATCCACAAAATCTCAGGACTTAAATGCTGCCCCCAGATGTTGGGTATTGTGATTCTATTTCACAAAGTCTTATTTTGTAGATATTTATTTTATTCCACAATGTATCCTTAAGAATCCCTCCTTGTATTCACAAACAGGGCAATGGGCCAGGAGTAGAGTCTCAGGACCTATGCACATGAGCTGAACCTGTCAAGATAAACACTAGGAGATGAACCTGATTTGATTCACTTTTCCATTGCTTGCCTGAGCGCATAGCAATGTGTCTCAGACTTCATCCTTGTTTCAGACTCCTTTTGAGGAAAGTTGTCTAGCATTCCACATCCTGACAGGATTATAATCTGGACTTTTTCCAAGTTGAATGTGGGTGAATCAGATGAAATCACCCTTGGGTTAAGCCCTGTTCACACTAACTGGGCTCTCTGATGCTGTGGGACCACTGAGGATTTCTTGTTTTACACGGTCTATGATATGCACAGGGTTTTCTCCAACTTCACCTTGGTCCTTGGCATCCACTTGAGTTCAGTAAGCAACGTGACCATTGGCAGATGTCAGGTTCTTTTGTAAATGTTAGTAGCACTATGGGTTAAAAATAAGGAAGACTAAATTCTCACAGTCACGAATTTGACCTGAGGTTTTATAGTACATTGAACCAAAATTTCCATATTAAATTCTGTCATGTGTGTGCATTGACTAAAGCAAGGAGATAAGAACTTTCAAGCAAGCTCAGCCTGCTTCACTCAGCTATCATGAAATCCATGTCCTTTGATGCATCCCTCCCCCTCTTTTCCTTCTTGTCTCTTGTCATCCTCCTCTTCTCCTCTGTAGGCCTCCTGTTCTACCTGAAACTGTACCACACTATGGCTTGGACATGTTTTGTACCCCAAGGCTGCTCAGTTCTCAGTGCGACCTGTAAAAGGTATGATCTAGAGGGAGATCCCTAGGTCACTGGAGCCGTGCCCTCTGAAGGGCTTAAGGTAGTTTTCATGCGACTCTAAGTTCTCAGGAAAGAGATGTTATAAAACAAACAGGCCTTACCCCAGCCAGTTCTTCCTTCCACCTATAATCTCTCCATTGTTATTTTCTATGATGGGATGCAGCTGAGAAAACTCTACCCAGAGAGGGCTGAGCCAATGCAGATTCCATGCCCTTGAACTTCGAAAACTGTGAGCATCCAAACTGTGAACCTCCAAAATTGTATGCTTCTGAAAATGTAAGCCAAATATAACTCTTTGCTTCATTAATATCTTGCTCAGGGATTTTGTTATGGGGATGAAAAGCTGAATAATACAGGGTGTTTACAGAGTAGGTTGAACCAGAATTCTCCATGTATAACAAAGATTATTCTACATGCTATTTTGCTGATTTTTATATGTGCATCATTTCAGAAATTATATAGGCTAATTGTGAGTTGCTTGAATCATTAAAAATACACAGTTTTTTCAGACAAGTAAAATTATTTCTCCTAAAATTACTTCTCTCTTGGAACCTACCACAAGTATGAAGGACTTAAAGTGCACTTTGTTTTGCCTTACCTACCAAGATGAACAAATCTACTTTTTGATATAGCCCTTTGATTCCTAGGAATCTCTGACCAAAATGTATCTGTAGGCACATCCCAAACATCTTACATGCCTTAGCAGGAATGTACAAATTAGCTCCAAACTGCAAATAGTCCAAATGTCCATCCATTGTGAGTAGGGGAACAAGACAACATTGATAGCAATGAAAATTACCAGCTTCTCTCATTGTATTAAATACCACAGAAGACGATCACAGTCATAGTATTGAGCAAAAGAACAGGACACACACAGTGAACAGTGCCTGCCTCCTTTCATAGAAAGTTGCATACAGGCAACCTTCATGTCTGAAATTAAAAGGCAGAACAGTTCCCTCTTTTGTGGCATACTTGTCTAGAAGCGTCTGCTTTTTCTGTGGACTCACTGGACAATTTTAATTCTGACAAAAATGAGACTGTTACACAGGTTACCATGGATACAGACTCAGATCTCCAAATTGCCAGGCAATATGTCAGTATAGTTTGGATTGATTTAGCCCTAATCTGAGAACACTGGACAAGGATTCACTTCTGTCAGACCTTTTCCTTGCCTTCCCTCATTTTCTCAGCCTGTCAGCTGAATATTTTTTAAATGCTAAGAACAATGTCATCTGCAGGTTTTCTACGAAAGTGAACTTTATCATCCATTTCAGGACACATATTTGAACTTATTTCCTCTTAGAAATGAGATTGAAAGTGGAAGTAAAGCAAAGTTTCTTTGAAATAGGATTAATTCTGAGAAATCAACTGTTTTCTTTTGATCTGTAAAACCAAAACATTGTTCCAGGGACAATTAAATGTTTCTGTGAATGTTTATGTAATAATGGAACTTCCTACCTATCAACAAACTCTTTTCCAGATTAAATAAATCTGTTGTCTATAGATAAATTTGGAAACATTAATTAATATGGGTATAATTTAGGTATATTTAATATGATTCCATTTTGGAATATGTTTATAAATGTATTATATATATTCCAAAATTAATGGTATTGTTATTGAATGGAACTTCTGTTCAATGAATGTAAAATATTTTTATAATCATAAAACATACATAGATAACAGTGGTGAATTTTCTAATTTAAGAAGAAAATAATTTATTTCAATAAATAATTCCTAGTTAACTTATTTATTGGATGCTTCATCTTCATTTCAACGGGTAAATGCTTCATTGGCACCAGCTGTGGGCAAGGCACTGCCATATTAGGGTTCACTGGGCACAGAGGAATGATTCATACAGATAGTTCAAATTAAAAGGGCTTCTTGGAATGAGGGATTATACTAATCCTAGGCTTGGACAGAAACGAGGTGGTGACAGAATTGCAGGAGACAAAGTATTTTCTTTTTTTTAAATAACTGTTTATTTATTTGAAAATCAGAATTGCAGAGAGAGAGGGAGAGACAGAAATTGTCATTCCGCTTGTTCACTCCTCAAATGGCCAAAAAGGCTAGAGTTACACTGGTCTGATACCAGGAGCTAGGAGTTTTTTTTGGGTCTCTCACATGGGTGCAAGGGCCCAAGCACTTGGGCCAATTTCTGCTGTTTTCCCAGGTGAATTAGCAGGGAGCTGGATAGGAAGTGAAACAGCTAGGACTTGAACTGGTACCTATATGGGATGTAGGCGGCACAGGTGGTGGTTTACCCATTATGCCATAGTGCTGGACCCCAACATAAGTACTTTCTCCTGCTAATGTATTAGAGGGACATAACTAAATGACAAGAGCAGACTAGAAGTGGGGTAAATTATTATTGCATTTGTGCCTGATCTTCCAGGTGCTGATTTATTCTCCAAATAGCCATACATTCAGATCAGGGATAAAGCCGAAGTCATGAGCCAGGAACTCTATCCTGATCTCTTGCAAGATTACCAGGGGCCCAAACACTTGGACCATCATCCCCTGCCCACTCAAGTGCATTAGCGGGGAACTGGATCAAAAATAGTGTAACTGGGACTCAACGTAGCCACATCACAAGGGGCATATCACAGTAGTAGCTTAACTTCCTGGCACTTTATGCAATATTTTAATAACTTCATGTATGAAACAAAGTCTCCTGGTGTGGAACATTCCACTTGTGGCATAATGAAGATGTTCAAATAGCTTCAGTGTCCTAGCTGTTCAAATTTTCAGATTAGGGATGCTCAATCTGGATTGGTCAAATGATCAGAAAACACAGAGAATGTTTCAGGCTCTTCCCCTGCTTTGGGGGCAGAGCTGAGCATCATGCCATGGTCCTATCAGCCTATGATGAGAAGGACATTTGCAGAGCTAAGAGCTCAGTGGCCACATGCACATATTGTCCTCCAAAAGTTGGCTGCACTACAAATAGAGATTTTCCTACATTTCTACCATTCTGATGATGATAGTCTAGGTTGAAGGAGCACAATAGGAGCCAATGTCAGTCGTGTCATTTGAAATCATAGAAGACTTAAAAGAAAAGAGACTCAGAAAAAAATTAAAAGATGCAGGATGTGAGAATTCAATATGAGGCAGCAAATCTGCATGAACTGATGTCAGGCGAGAGCTGTGCAGGTTTAAGTCTTTACCATATGGGTAAAAACAGGAAAGAGAGAGAGGACAAAGGGATCCTCTTGGCAGACATCTGAGACATTTCCAAGTGTTGGGACACATGGGCTGTGTTGTCATGACTAAGTGTTAACAACCACATAGCTCCATTTGTTCCCTGTTTATTGATTCCTGTGTTCTGAAGGGCAGTGAGGGTGAGCGAGAGGCAGACGCTGCTGATGTAGTGTCCAGATCAAGAGATTCAAAATAACCAGAGGCAGGGGGAGAAGATGCCTGGAATTTTCTTACAGTGTCAGCTCTTCCAGAGGACCCGTGCGCTCAGCCGGGTGCTTACACCTGGGACGGATGCTGCTGGCCCCTCTGATGCAGCTTCTATGGACAGCTCCCCTCTGCCCACCTCAAACACCTGTCAGCTTTGATTTTGTGAGCATGGTGGCATTCAAGGAATGCAAAGGAGGAATTCTCCGGCCAAAAATCGCTGATTGTCCTTTTCCATGGGAACTTAGAGGGTCTCGAGTGGGCACTCACAGTGACACCTGAGACACATTTGTTGTGTCCGATATGAGACCCTCCCCAAAACAACTCACAAAAGGCAGGCTGGATGCAACAGCAAGAGGATTTTATTACCAGCTAGCTGGGGCTCTTACAGGCACATACAACACAGCGCAGTGCTGAGGCAAGAAGCCCCGTCCCTTCCCCCTCCCAGCCTTTTTATGCCCTCCAGTAAACAAGCACATATGCCATTGCAACAGTAGGCAAGTTTCTTATTCCTTATATGGCAATTACCTAAGTGTATGCATTTTATTGGTGCATTTGAGCAACTTAGGGGCTAGGTGTCACACAGGAAGGCAGAAAATTCCAGGAATAGCTTCACTCCCGTACCCTGTCTTTTCTCACAACAGGTCCTAAAAGCTCCGAAGACCAAAATTTAGCTTGACTTTAATATGTTGCCCCATATTTCATATCACTTAATCTTAATATACTATACATTAAGTCTTAATTCCAAATGTACTTAATTTAAGCTAATTTAGGGATTGAATTAATTACTTATAACTGAACTCCACACGTTCTTCAGCTTACCCGAGCCACCCTCACAGGGCTGCGCAGGTGTGAAGGGGCCCTTTCTGAGGTCTGCCTGGAGCCCAGGGTGCTTGCCTCTGTCTCCTCACCAATCCCCAGCATCCGCCAGAGTAGGCGCCCCCACAAGGGCTCCATGCCAGGTGCTTCCTGTTTGGCTCGCGGGAGGATTAACTGCTTTTCTTTGCCAGGCCCCTGTGCAAGCCCCTGACCTGCAGGGAGGTCAGCTTGTCCAGGAGTGTGCGTGTAACCCAGGCAGTGCCTGTGGTGGCACAGCCAGCTGTTACTTGATTGAAGTGAGGCTGAGTGTCGGGACTGAGTGGTACAGGGACAGGGGCTCCATCTGTGAGGAGAGGGGTGCAGCGGTTCAGAAACTGACTGGAAGCCAAAGACTCTATGTCTTTTCCCAGAAACCTCCATTTCCTGTTCACCTGCAAAACATCCACCAGCAAACATCTCAACAGTTACCAAGAAATGCGTGTGGTTTCGATTTAGGTTGTGAGATACGCTGCGGTTTTCAGCTTAACAGTATGTGACAGAGAATTCGAGTCAGGAGGGGAGAGCAAGAGGTGAACACAGGCGGCAGAGAACTTGGCCCTGACTGCGGCGCCCTGGCCAGGTGAGTGCATAGCGGCGCTTGGTTGTCCTGGCACTTCCTTCCCTTCACTGACTGCGACCATCAGGAATTAGCTCAGCCTAGGCATGGGCTGAGGAAGCGGGAGCTTTCTCCAGGGAGCTCACCGTTGCAGCGGGGTCCCTGGGCGGCCCCAAGCGCCCCGTGTACCCAGGATGTTTTGCTTCTCTCAGGGTTTGCACCTGGGGCTGTAACTCTGAGTTCTGCTGGGGACCTGGGGACCGGGAGGGGCGCCTCCTACCTTCCTCCCAGCAAAGCGGCTCAATCTGTTCTGGGAGGGAGCTGCCCAAATCCAGCTCCTGGCAGAGGCGCTGCTGTGGGGTCACTTTTTCCTCTCTTGTCCTGTTCTTGGACCTTTCCTGGCTGTTCTTTGCAGGACATAGGAGAAACAGAAAAAATTTCTACCTTAATTTAAATCCTCAGTTTGATCTGATTGCCTTTGGAGTAATTATTTAATATTCCAAAGGTGCCACAAAATTGCATTTCATGGAATTTCAATCTCACTTTCACTAATCATGTTGGCAACAACTGTAAAGTCTAATCACATATGTTTTCCGTGTACTTTCTGAGTGCTTGGTCCTTGCATGAACCCTATCAGAATAACTGTTGGTGCGTGTGGGAAGCGCGAGATGGGAGGCATGTGTAGCCCTCAGCCCACCTGACTCTGCTGCACAGGAGCCTTTGGAAGCCCCTGGTGGTCCACCCCCAACTAATAGAGCAGCTTACTTGGTGTTGCAACTTTCCTGGTTTTGTGTCCCATTGTATGGATGTGTCACATTTTCTTTACCCATCGATCAGTGGGTGAACTCAGGTTGTTTCTACGTCTTGGCTGCTGTGAACAGTGATGCAATAAAGCTACGAGTATACACAGTGCTCCCCAAGACTAACTTCATTTCCCTGGCATGTATACCCAACCGTAGAATTGCTGCCTCACCTGGCAGTGTTATTTTTAGTTTCTTGAGAAACTTAGAAAATTTTCCATAATGGATGTCCCAATTTACATTCACATCAACAGTTTTTAAGGATTCCACATTGGTCACATCTTGGCCAGCATTTGTTATCTGTTGTTTTTTTGATGATTAGCCCCCATCTCATTGGTGTGAGGTGATGGCTCACCATTGTTTTGATTTGCATTTCACTGATTATTAGTGAGGTTGAACCTTTCTTCATGAACCTGTCGGCACAAGGGACTACTATTCCTTCATTTTTTTTTTTAAAAAGGATGAAATATTGTCATTTGCAACAAAGTGGATGGAACTGGAGGACATTAAGTGAAACTGGAGGACTAAGTGAAATAAGCCAAGCACAGAAAAACACTTAGATCATGAGCTCACTGATATGAGGGATCTTAAAGAATTCATCTTATATAATTTAAGAGCTTTATGGTAATTTCCCGATGCTGAGAGGAGTGGTAATTTATATATTTTTATTTATTTATTTTTGAGATTTATTTTATTTATTTCAAAGACAGAGTTACAGAGAGAGGTAGAGACAGAGAGAGAGGTCTTCCATACACTGGTTCACTCCCCAGTTGGCCGCAACAGCCGGAGTTCCACCAATTTAAAGCCAGGAGCCAGGCTTCTTCAGGGTCTCCCACGTGGGTGCAGAGGCCCAAGGACTTAGGCCATCTTCTACTGCTTTCCCAGGCCACAGCAGAGAGCTGGATCAGAATAGGAGCAGCCAGGACTAGAACTGGTGCCCATATGGGATGTCGGTGCTGCAGGCCAGGGCTTTAACCCACTGCGCCACAGGGCTGGCCCTGGGGAATGCTAATTTAACAGGGAACAAGTTATAATTAGCTAGAAGTAAGAAATTCTAGTATTCTGTTGCACATAGGCTGACTACAGACAATGATAATTTACTAAATCTTTTTCTCTTAAAAATCTAGAAGGAAGGATTTTGAATATTTTCACCATACAGAAATGATGAATGTTTGAGTTGGTATATATGCTTAACATGATTGGACATTACACAATTCAAATATATATCAACACATTGCATGGCATTCCAAAATATGTATAATTTTTAAAAAATATGTATTTATTTGAAAGGCAGAATGACGGAGAGGAAGAGAGAAAGAGACAGAGAGAGAGAGAGAGAGATTCCCAGTTTCTAGTTCATCCCCCAAGTACCTGCAACAGCCTGCTTAACCCATTGCACCACAATGTTTGTCCTAAATGTATACAACATTTATGTGTTAATTGAAAGTTTTTAAAAAGTAAAAGCAAACTCTTGGTTTATATGCCTCAGAATGCTTTGTATTAAAAAAACAAAAAAGTTATGTTAATCTATTCCTACCCAAACCTCAAAATATTTACTCTGAATAAAATATTTTATAGTTTCTCTTTACGCAGCAATGAGCAGCTCATATTTCATTGACCTTGTTCTGCTCTCAATTACCTTTGCAAAAAACTGAGAAATTGTGCAGAGAAAATTATTAAATATCAATTAAAGCTTTTTTCTATCAGAGATTCTGGATATTTATTATTTCTTATTAATTTTCATCTTAGAGAACATATTGACACATATTAATACATTTCCTGATTTGCTCATTTTAGGAAAAATACTCTAATTATAGAGATTTTAAAATTTTCACTGTTTTCCCTAGTCCCATTCTCCCTCTGTCAGTCCTTCCCACTGGTCAGCTCTTGCTTGCTCATCCATGATATGGGGTGTGCCTTCTGCTTGCTTGCACCCTGGTAAGCAGTGTCACTTTACCTATCAGAAACCAGTCCTTTACCTACCTCCCTTTAGGGCTTATCTCCCATCCTCTCTTTTTTATATAGGATTGACTATTTCCTAGATGTGATTTTAAGAGCATTGTAAATATTTTCAGATGTTGAATGACCACTAGATTTTTACTTATTACTGTTTCCATTTTATAGAAGAAGAAACCAAGGCGCAGAGAAGTTAATAATCTTTCTGGTGGTTAGTAATCTTTCTAGTACAATTAGATGAACATGTGAATGCTGCTTAGCATTTGGTATTTTTTTAGAAAAAAAAAAAGTGACAGCCAAATCTCTTGGACTTCTGTCTGTCTCTGGTTTTCCTGACATGACCCACTTATTGCAGTGCTAACACTCAGAGGTGAACTTCACCCCGCTGTGGGATTCTGTCAGATCTGGGAGGATCCTAGATACCCTGGATTCCAGATCTCTTCTGCATCCTCTGTAAATGTCATCTGTTTCTGGCAGTTGAATAATTTCCTGAATGCCCGTATGTGTCTAGTTACTGTAAGCCACTGTCATGTCCTGTTTTGAGAAGAGCTGCAGTCTTTGTCTGCCTTCTTTCTTTCTTGGTCCTCCTCCTGGTTTGCTCCAGCTCCCACCAGTTGCTCACTCTTCCCTCATCAAGTTCCATGATCCAGCTCATTCTGCCTCATTCTCAGGGAGGTCTTCCCTACTACCCTTTCGATAAATTCAGTTTCCTAACCTCTCCATTCCTGTTCTCTGCTTAGTTGTTTCTGAGAACTTATCACTATTTAACATACTTTCTTTTTTCTTACTTGCTTTGTGCATTAACCCTCTTCCTTCTCTAATTGACCACGCAACAGGAATTTGAGTCCTTTTTTTTTTTTTTTTTTTTTTTTTTTTTTTTTTTTTACTGCTTAATACCAAGCACTTAGAACAAGGCCTGGAACATAGTAGGTACTCATGAAACATTTATTGAATTAATGAAAGACACAATTTTTCTGGAATGCGTAGATTCTTTTCTGACCACTCTTCATCTTTTTCATATCATATTCTACCTCTACTTACCTCAAAAGTTAGTGTTCTTATTTTTCTGATATTAGTGGTTTATCTTTCATATTCTATTCTAAACAAGCCTGGAAAAAATTTTTAAAGTTCTTGTAGAAATCATAAAGTAAGATAAATAAAGCATCTCTACTGGGCCTTGGCATACTAGATGAAGTGTTTTTCCTTTAAAGACATACAAAATGCAGGAAATTGACATACACATTCCACAGGCAGAAAGTTCATACACATTTGCCCTAAATAACCACTAGAGATGACTTCAGGATCCTGTATTCTACTGAATTCTACTTCTCTGGGTTACAGGTTACCATGGCAACCGAATTTATGAATGCCCCCATCTGTCTAGTAGAAAATTGGGAAGAGCAGCTGACAGTGAATCCAAAAGCACTAGAGATTCTTCTCAACATCTCTCAACCTGTGGTGGTGGTGGCCATTGTGGGACTGTATCGTACAGGAAAATCCTACCTCATGAATCGCCTGGCAGGACGGAGCAGTGGTGAGTGTGGGCCTGGGGCAGGGGTCATTAGTGTGGGACCCGTGACAACACAGGCTGTATAGGCTGATCACTCCTTGTCTGAGGCCACCATAAAGAAGAGCATGACTCCTCCAAAGAAGAAAATTTCTCATTCCATCTCCAAATTTGTAACATTAACCTCACATGTCCAGAAAATCTCACTTTACACCATTTATAAAGAGTTCCCTAAGTCTTTCAAAAGTTCTACTCCAATAGTCTTCCTTTTCTTTACATTGTAAAATTTTACATTTATTTACTTGAAAGACAGAGATAGAGAGATGACAGACAGAGCTCTTCTGTCTACTGGTTCACTTCCCACATGCCCATAACAGCCAGGATATAAGTGGGTCTATGATGTTGATTGTAGCATTTCTAGTACTTGGTTGACCATTTGCTGCATCTCACAGTGAGTACTAGCAGGAAGCTGGATTGGAAGAGAGTTGGAACTCAAACCCAGGCAGCCTGGTATGTGATGTAGGTGTCCCAAATGGCATCTTAACAATGCACCAGTCACCAACTAGTATTGCTGGCCTATACACTCTCACATGCTTGAGAGCTGGGCTCGAGTTATTACTCCCTTTCTTCTTTCTACATCGGTTTTGCCCAGGCTACATATTAATTTCAAGTAGTGCATAGGTTTAATTTAATATGTCTTTTTTTCCAGTACTTCTCGTTGAACAAATGCCAAACTATTCAGAATTTCTAGTTTATGACACACCCTTCTACACTCTTCGTTTCCAAATTGCTTCTATATTTCTCAGTCCAGAAGACAGGTCCTGTCTGCATATCTGCACAAATCCAGAGCTTTCTGTTGGCAGTAAGGTCCTTCTTTTGTAAGTAGGATCATGAAACACTTACATCATGCTTCCTATATCAGTTTTGTCCCAGCTACATATTCTTTTCAAATAGTACATAGTTTTAATTTAATATGCCTTTTTTAAAGAAATGGATACTCAGAAGAATGAAAAGTAGAATTCCTGTATATCTAATATCTAAATTGGGCTGCTATGTATTTTATGTTGTATCACTTCATATTAAATCTTTGATAAATTACATCCCTTTCTCTTTCTCTACTTATCATATTTCAATATGCAAATTATAACATATACAGAAGAATACATAACACACATGTAAATGAAGTTAGTAGATATAAAGTGAATGCCTGTGTAATCAAGGTAAAAATTAAAACTTTAACAATACCAAAAAATCCATATCACAATCTCTAACACTCTCACTAGAGATCATCAATATATTGGTTTTCAGGGCACACGTCTTCCACTCTTGCTTTTTAAAAATTCTTCTAACGGGTTGGGAGTGTGAGTAGGAGGGGGGTTTGGGGAGGAAGAACCACTAAAGTTCTCCAGCACTTCCTGTGTATCATAATCCTTTCAATGGTGCTACGAAGTAGGTATTTTTAGCCCCAACTGGGAAGGAAACAGTGATTAAAATGATTTAAATAAATCATTTTGTTTGAATACATTTTGTTTAAATACTCCTAAATATTATACTCCTAAAGTTGTACCTATGAAATTTGCATTCATTAAGTAAAAGCTTTAAAAAATTAAAAAAGAATTGTGACATTGGGAATGCAGCAAACAAATATTTGCCAGAGGTCATGAGGTCAGGGAAATCCTGAGGATGCTTCCAGAGGCAGGTGGGGGGACTGCTCAGACAGTAAACACTGGATGCAATTCGGAAAGCTAAAAACGTTTAAACAAGATCTATATGTTGTAAAAATCTTCCCTACCTACCAAAACTAAGATCTCCATCTCTTGTCAAAGTTTTACCATAAAGAAAATGACTGATTTGTCCATTTTCATATAGTGGTACAAAAACAAAAACCCAGGAATGTCTTAAAAATTAAAAGTGAGATGACAAAGAATCAAAAGTAATAAAAAATATTTTTGAATGTCATGAACTGCATCTCTGTAGCATTCACTGTATGAATCTAAATACTTAGTAGTCATGAAGACATCTCTGAGTCTTTATATTCAACAGATCAGTAAGGTAATTAAAAATAAATTTGTTCATAATTGCATAATATTTAAATACTCATTGCTGTGAACTGAAGGCTTATGTCACTTCACAATTCATATGTTGAAATCCTAACTGCCAAAATGGTGACATTAGGAGGTGAGGGTATGGGGAAGTGATTAGGTGTTGGGGCAGAGCCCTCACGACTGGGATCCACATCCTTTTAAGAGAGCTCCAAGGGAGCTCATTGGCCCCGACACCATATGAGGAAACAGGGAGAAGACACCTACTGCGGACTTGAAAGTGGGCACCGCCCAACACTGAACCTGCCTGCAGCCTGATCTTGGATTTCCAGCCTCCAGCATGTGAGAAACAGTAAGTCCCCAGTTGGTGGTAGTTTGCCATTGCAGCCTGAATCAACCCAGACACAGACTCAGGTTTGCAAGACATGTTTTATTTCGGACAAATCATTTAAATCATTTTAATGACTGTTTCCTTCCCAGATGGTGCTAAAAATACCTGCTTCATAACAACATTGAAAGGATTATATGATGCGTATGAAGTGCTGGGCATAGGCTCTCAGAATTCAATAAATCTTAATCATTTTAGAAGCTTAACAAGGGCAGGGGCATTTTGGTTTGCCAATAACAGCTGTCTGTACAACACACAGAAAATTGTAATACATAGTTGGTGAGTAAATGAATCAATAGTGAATAACTATGGTTGCTATCGATAACTATTTTAATAACTTTTCATAAACTTAAATAACAGCCTAAACAGAATATAGTTGATTCTTAATCTTTGCCATAGGTATGTTGTATAAAGTTAGTTATGTTGTATAAATTAGTGAATACTGAGCCACTGCTCTTAGAAAAATAAGCAATTAAGCTCCTGTAAGCCTCTGGTCACATCATTTCTGCTTTGGTACCATTCAAAGATATCTTATTTAATGTACATTGTTGGGGCAGGTGCTGTGGCACAACTGGTAAAACCACCTCTTTGGACATGTGCATCCCATATCAGAGTGCCTAGTTTGAATCCTCGCTTCTCTGCACTTCCAATCTGGCTTCGTGCTGTTGCACCTGGGATGCAACAGATCATGGCCCAAGGACTTAGGTTCATGCCACACATGTTGGAGATCTGAATAGAGTTTTTGACTTTTGGTTTTTGCCTGACTTGGCCTCAATGATTAGAATTTGGGGAGTGGACCAGTGAATGAAGTATGTATTGGTCTGTCTCTCTCCATTATTCTGCTTTTCAAATAAATAAATAATTATTAAAAAAAATTCTTCTATGGTCTACGTATGCAATCTAATACCAGTTTATGTTGGCCTTTCTTTGCACTTTATTTAAAGGGATTATAGTGTATTTGTGTCTTTATTTGCTCAGCAAGACATTTCCAGAATTCTCTAGATGTCACATGTATTGGTAACTTATTTATTTTTACTACTTCATTTTATGCCATTGTCTGAAAATACCAAAATATTTATGTATTTATTGTTTACGGACATTGGCGTTATTTCCAGTTTCTGTCTTTCATGAACAAGGTTGCCATGGATGTCTTCGTGTTTGTTACATGGTGCACGTGTACAAATCTCCCCTTTAAAAGATATGCAGGAATGTAAATGTGGGATTGGAGAGTTTGTGTGTCTTCAGCCTTTCTAGATAATAATTAACAGTTTCATGTGCAGCTTACATGTTTGCTAACAATAATCAAGGATGCTACACACTCTGCAAAATCTTGGTGACATGAATCAAGGTTTTAACTTTTGCTGATCTATGAACTGAATATAGTTCAATATTATTTATCTCACAGTGAGAGATTTTGAATAAGTTTTCACATATTTATTTGCCATTTGTATTTCCTGTTTCAAGAAATTATCCACTTTTCCCCCTACTGGATCATCTCTGATTCTTATTCACTCATGGGACAATGTACCCATTACCTTGCTTGAACTTTCTGTCTTTAAGAATCTTATGTTTTTCTTTAAGGGATTAATCTGTCTATGGCTCAAAACCATTAGGGAATGATCTTCTTTCTATTAAACTTTGCAGATCACTTAGCCTGACTCTTACTCTCTGCCCACTTCTCATCACCTCTGTCTTTCTTTCCCTCCCACCCTACCTCTCCCTGTCTCTCCCTAAGCTAATTGATCTCTTTACTCTTTTTGTTTCCAATCTTGCAATTGTCTCCCAAGTGATGCACTTTAATTTTCTTTTATAGACATTCTTGATCATCAATTGGGGGTATACAATTCCCCTTGTTTGGATCACATAAATTTATAGTACACATTTTGAGAGATGAAAGAGTTGAGAATTCTGAGACAAATATCAGAAAGTCTTAAGAACATTTTTTCTCTTCCCCTCACAATAGCTTAAAGTAGCAAAAAGAAAATTCCCTGTGATTGTTAATGGGGCCTCATAATACTGTCAGCATGTAAGCTATTACTTCATTGCCATATCCTAGGAAAAGCAGAAAGAAAAAGATTCGCTCCCTATCGAGGTTCCTAAGCAAGATCAGATCACTGCTTTCTCTTTGGGACTGGCCCACTCAATTTGTTTCATGAGGAAACTTCAGAAAGTTTGCAGGACAGAAAACTAAAAGACAAGGCAATTTTTAAAAGGTCCACGAAAATACATCCTATGAAAAAATATGTATGAATTTCAAATAATTTTGTGCTGAAGTAAACTTACCATTTAATTTCATCTTTCGTGAACTTTTTGAGGTACTCTGTGCCTCTGCAGACCTAGATCGATCATGTGCAATCACAGCTTGTTCTTTCTCCGACTGGAAGCACTGAGCATTAAGTTGACTCCGTTTTTGTAGAAATGAAGCTCTGTGAAATGTACTCATGTATAGATATTGACAATTATATGTTAATCTATAAATTTTCAACATTTTTTCTTCTGTATGTGTTTATTGGTTCTTCATTATTTGAAACAGTTGTGCTATTTTGCTAGATTCTAAATTAGCTAAACTAAATCTTTGGCATATTAAAATAAGTGAACAGTAAGATATTACAATATAAAAAAGAGCAGAACATCTCGGGCTTTCTCTTCTCCCTGTGAGAACACACATGGAGTAGAAACGGAATGGTCTGAGCCATGCAGGCCATGAACTTCTAGCTACTCAATTGCATCAATTTCTTTTCTCAGTGGAAGGGAGCATTGTCAAATGGAAGATGATCAAAATGTTGAACTGCTGAACAGGAACTATCATCCACTGGTTCCTGGACATCATCTACAAATTATCTGCCTGTGCCTTTTAGACTTTGGAAAGGAAGATCAACTGGTCTCATAGGACTTTCACCATTTCCTTCACTTACATTTCCCGCCTGAGGCGAATAATGCTGGACTCGTAATTAGCTTGAAAAATAGAAAGCAGAAGAATAAAATGGCGGGGAGGTGATGGGTAAAATTACAAACGCTAATAGATCAGCTGAAGTTCTGGCCCAACACGCATTGCTCACACAAAGATAATTGAGGAGAGTTCAATAAAGGAACTACTTACAAGGGCATAGGTGAGGTACAGGGAACCAGTAAGAGAGACAAAGCACCCATACAAGGACAATACAATGGTCAAGTGGACATTACCATTCCTTTATCCAAGCAGACAAGGAATAAGTAGCTGCCGGAATGTGGCCAAGACCAGAACTATACAATGGAGCTACATGAAAGCACTGTGACCTGAGAGAGAACAGCAAGCCACTGGCACACTGTGGTCCAGCAAGGTAGAAACTGAAGGAAAAAATACCTACCTTCCTGTCTCCAGGTGATTCCCCTGATTTAACTCTGAGAAGTTAATAGACAGGAGAGCTCTCTGGTGTCAGATAAAATGACATAGTCTTGACTTGTATTAATTGTATCATGTGACATAATTTGGTTATCTGAAAGAATAAGGTAAACATGCAAAAAAAGTATTTCTTGAGAAAACCATATATATAATTGGTTTTCCTTGTGAAATTTAAGTGGTCTATTTCCTGACATCACTATTATCCCTGGTCATCTTGGTCAGCCTGCTCTCAGGGTTTACTATGTCTCCTCTTCCCTTCAGGCTTCCCTCTGGGCTCCACAGTACAGTCTGAAACCAAGGGCATCTGGATGTGGTGCATGCCCCACCCCTCCAAGCCAGACCACACCCTGGTCCTCCTGGACACTGAGGGCCTGGGCGACGTGGAAAAGGTAAGGCCCAGAATGTTCTCTACTCCCAATTTCCTCTTACATGTTAGTTTGCCACATTACTTCACCTTCTCTCACACATTTCTCTAAACTGTAAATCATGAAACTAAATTCTGTTTCATCAAGATTCCTTTGTAACCCCAAATACTTTGATATAAAATGGAGAGATATTCTTCTTATTGTTAATGTTGGAGGGAATGATTTAAAAGAAATATGAATGAGGCCGGCGCTGTGGCTCACTAGGCTAATCCTCCACCTTGCGGCGCCGGCACACCAGGTTCTAGTTCCTGTCGTGGTGCCGGATTCTGTCCCAGTTGCCCCTCTTCCAGGCCAGCTCTCTGCTGTGTCCTGGGAGTGCAGTAGAGGACGGTCCAAGTGCTTGGGCCCTGCACCCCATGGGAGACCAGGAGAAGTACCTGGCTCCTGCCATCGGATCAGCACAATGCACCGGCCGCAGCGCGCCGGCCGTGGCAGTCATTGAAGGGTGAACCAACGACAAAAGGAAGACCTTTCTCTCTGTCTCTCTCTCTCAATGTCCACTAAAAAAAAAAAAAAAAGAAAAAAAAAGAAAAGAAAAGAAATATGAATGAGCAAGTGGAATTCAGGGCTCTGCACTAAGTACGACAGATATAACTGTAAATAAGATAAA
Source organism: Oryctolagus cuniculus (assembly GCF_964237555.1). Taxonomy (NCBI): domain Eukaryota; kingdom Metazoa; phylum Chordata; class Mammalia; order Lagomorpha; family Leporidae; genus Oryctolagus; species Oryctolagus cuniculus. The sequence goes on from NC_091438.1 coordinate 81,377,478, forward strand.
GGCCATAGCCTAGTTGTTGTTTTAAGAAATATGGAGTGTAATCAGTACAGGTTATCATACATGCAAAATGTGGAAAAATTCCAATCATTTGAGGTAGGGAAAGCTTTCTGGAGAAACCTCTATTCTACTGAATCAATGGAATCTTCTAAGTGTGTGAAGTTGATGAGATTAGAGGTAGGGATTATGAAAATAGGGTTCCTGTGAAGAAATCTATAAATCATCTTTAGAAAAACTTATGTTTGTCATTAAGACTTTAATCCAAGTCCTTGAACTTTGGAGACAAATTCTTCATGGAATTCTTCACAGGCATATGCTAGATTCAACATACATATACATATATACATATGTATATGTATATAAAATTTTAGGCATTTTATCTTCACAGATGTAATCAATATTTTCTCTTTATTAGTATGAGAGTAAACTGAAAAAAGAAGCAATAGATCTTTGGCTTCCAGTTCTGCAAAAGGATGGGAAAGAAGCACAGACTTAGAAATTATTAACTAGGGGCCAGCGCCGTGGCTCACTTGTTTAATCCTCCACCTGCGGCGCTGGCATCCCATATAGGCACTGGTTCTAGTCCCGGTTGCTCCTCTTCCAGTCCAGCTCTCTGCTGTGGCCCGGGAGGGCAGTGGAGGATGGCCCAAGTGCTTGGGCCCTGCACCCGCATGGGAGAGTAGGAAGAAGCACCTGGCTCCTGGCTTTGGATCAGCGCAGCGCTGGCCATAGCAGCCATTTGGGGAGTGAACCAATGGAAGGAAGACCTTTATCTCTCTCTCTCTCTCTCTCTCTCTCTCTCTGACTGGCTATATCTGTCAAAAAAAAAATAAATTCTTAACTAAAATGTTTGGTTTTAAAGTTCTTGATTATCAACTCATACTTGACATGGTATCAGCGATATGGATTGATTTAATAAATTGCAGTTTATATGAACTTTCTAATTCCTCTAATTTCATTTCCCAAGGAATCAAAGCATACTAAAATATGCTGACCTTTTGGCTTGTACTGTATTAGAGCCAAACCTTTCTTGTCATGACACATATCTCATTTGCAGCCTCCTCTTCCATTTTAGCATGTACACTCACTGCTTCCATCAAGGAGGATACCTCTTTAACACCTTTGTATGACTGTGAACAAACAATTCTAACTTGAACTCTGTTGGTTCTTTGCCTACTTGATCTCTTCGTTTCCATAAGTTCTTTTTCTATCAACTCTAAAGCTCAGCTATTTTCTACTTCCTGCCATCATGTGCCGGTTATAGAGAATCCCTTTTGCTTTGAATTCAGAATAATTATTCACATACATAGGCCTCCATATCAACTCATTTTTTTGTTCTTCTGTTTGTTTGATTTTACTTTGTAATTCTGGGTTCCACTCTGGGCAGGCATTATCAATTGGCTTCATATATATATATATATATATACACACACACATATATATATATATACACACACACACATATATATACACACATACATATATATATATATAAGATTTATTTTATTTATTTGAAAGACAGAGTTACAGAGAGAGGTAGAGACAGAGAGAGAGGTCTTCCATCCACTGGTTTACTCCCCAGATGGCCACAACGGCCGGAGCTGAGCCGATCTGAAGCCAGGAACCAGGAGCTTCTTCCGGGTCTCCCATGCAAGTGCAGGGGCCTAAATACTTGGGCCATCTTTTACTGATTTCCCAGGCCATAGCAGAGAGCTGGATTGGAAGTGGAGCAGCCCATATGGGATGCTGGAGCTTCAGGCCAGGGCGTTAACCCACTGCACCAAAGTGCCGGCCCCTATTGGTTATTTTTATATACTGACTTGTTTGTTGCCCTAAAAAACCATCTTCTTGAAGGTGAGGATTGTCATAAGGAAGTTAATAATCAGAAAACAAATGCAGGGCCCAGGGCAGTGAAGCATTGTTGAACTTCATGGCATAGCATTTGTGTCCTTAGTGTAGTCATGATTGAGAATAATTTTGCAGTAGGATTCTTGTGCACTTATTAGTGCATAGCTATATTCTAAGCACTTTATTAAATATTTAATGCACAATGACAGTGTCATTATTTGTTTCACTAGCTAAACAAACTGATACCTTGAATGATGTCAATATGCATATCAAAGTAAGATTTCTTTTTCAAGACAATCTCCAAAGGTTAATATTTACCCTACTGTATAACTGAGGCAGGACCAAAAGAATGAATGAACATCCAAATGGATGAATGGGCTAATGAGTAGTAGATGTCCAATTCCCTTGTTCTAATGGGCTTCCCAGGGAGACCCTGAGAATGACTCCTGGATCTTTGCCCTGGCCGTGCTTCTGAGCAGCGCCTTTGTCTACAACAGCCTGGGCACCATCAACCACCAGGCCCTGGAGCAGCTGTAGTATCCTTCCAAAAACACAGCCCCCATGTTTCTCTGTTTAGGGGAATGGCAGCTGAGATTGCTGTTTCTTCCCTGAAATACAGTTTTTCTGGCTGAAGAACAGTGAACACAGGGGAAAAGGGAGTGTTTTTTTAAACTTGTTTGTAAATGAGATCTAGAATTTTTGCTGTAGTTTGAATCTCCTTAACTAATGTCCTAGCTACGTGGCTGAGCTATCACAGTTCATCAGGGCAAAATCTTGCCTCATATCTGAAGAAGTAGAGGACTCCACAGATTTTGTGAGTTTCTTTCCAGACTTTATTTGGGCTGTACGGGATTTCACCCTGGAGCTGAAGTCACACGAATGCCCCATCACAGAAGATGATTACCTGGAGAATGCCTTGAAACTGAATCCAGGTATCGGACTGTGGCTGTGGTTTGTGGTTCAATAGCAATGTGGTATTTTTTTTTTTTGGACAGGCAGAATGGACAGTGAGAGAGAGAGAGACAGAGAGAAAGGTCTTCCTTTGCCGTTGGTTCACCCTCCAATGGCCACTTTTATAAAGTTTAAAGTTCAAACTGTACATCCTGGAGAGTCCTTCAGAATAGAATCAGTTTCCTATCTTGAAGAGAATAGACAAATGAGGGAACAAGTCAGGCTTCCCAGATCACTTACAGTTATAATATCAAATGAAAAGTTAGCAGACATTTTAACTGTTAAACAACAGCTATGAAAACATTTACAAAAAGGTTCAATGCCTTCTATAAATTTCAAGAGTACATGTATTTGGAAACATCACTTAAATGTCTAACACAAATGTAACTTGTTTGACCAGCAAACCCAAGTACAAACATGCCAACAAATTTAAAACATCTGGTACAGAGATTTAGGTCATATGAATCAAAAAGGCATCTTTGATTGACTTAGCAGTTTAAATTGATGAGCAATATTTTATCTATAAGCCAATTTAAATGGAGCTCTTAATAAATAAATTTTCCCATGTATGTGCACATACAATATGTGCATATGCAGACACTTACTTTGAACATGATATATGCCACAGAATAATCTACAGGACAACGTCAAATCCAATATAATCTGATCTAGAGGAGTAGGGAGGGTCCCATTGATGTTGGAGATGACTCCCTAAAATCTATACAAGAATGTGGCCCCTTAAAGTTCCCCAGAAGCTCCACCTGGGGTGCCACATACACTACCAGAATATGGGGTGCCATATGATATCACCATATGCTTATTAATAAATCCCCAATATGAATAAGCCTGAGAGGGTTCTTGCCTAATATTTAGAGAAGAATTCTAAATACCAGCATCCATAAACGAGGCAGCATGGTACATTTTAGGCTTTTATTTAGTGAGAGAAATCATGGGAGAGTGAGAGCTTTATCTAAGAGAGAGGTAAATCTGGGTTCATAACGAGCACCAGGAACCAACCACAAAGAGGAGCATCTAGGCCAGGAAGCCTAGGGCACATGGCCTGAAGGCCACGAGCCCTGGAGGCACGGGGCTACAGCCAGCCCCCTCCTGGCAAGAGGCCAGGGCAAAGAAGAGGCCGGTACACACCATGTCACAGGCTTCAAACCCACTTCCAAAGGGGAGTGGTTAATTAACCTGATTGGCTGGTGGGCAACCAGGGGTGGCCAGGTAGGGGCATAAAGTCACACAGGGGCGTGGCAAAGGTATAGGGTAGGACGTGAGGTCACACAGGGGCGTGGCGAAAGTGTGATCTTCCAGCTCACAAACCTAATCGATTTTAACTTGTATGCCTGCCTACTTCACCATATTTTAGTTAGACTAACTTCACTTTGGAGATTTCCACTGAACTAATCTGTAAACATCATAATGGTGTGTGTGTTTGACTTTGATTTTGATTCATTTTCTTTACTGTATCATCTGCTTAACTTCTGACATGGTACTGCAATATTAGAAATGTTTTTCTGAAAATACATAATTGATTGAATATTCAACAGACAATTAAAATAGTCAATTTACCTCCCATAAAACAAGGACCAAGGACCCATGGTAAGTTTCTTCAGTTGTAATGGGTTCCTCCAATTCCGCTCAAGAGTACTTTCTTTACTCTCAGCTCTGTACACAAATGGATTCCCTGTGCTTTGGGTAGATTACCCTAAGGCTGCTTTGTAGGATTGAATAAAGAAAAACTTACAGACACAACAGTTGAAATAACACAAAGATTCCTTGAAAAGTCTTCAGCTCCTTTGCCTTCGAGCTGTCTCTTCAATAAATGCTCTTTTTTTAAATTCTACAGAAAATAATCCCAGAATCAAAAAGTCCAACATGTCTAGAACCTGCATCAGGTATTTCTTCCCAAAGAGGAAGTGCTTTGTCTTTCACCGACCTACGAGTGACAAAAATGTACTCGTGCATTTAGACAAAGTGCCAGCAAACCAATTGGAAAGGGATTTCCAGGAGCAAACAGAAAAGTTCTGCTCCTATATCTTCACCCATGCAAAGACAAAGACCCTGAGAGAGGGAATCATCGTCACTGGAAATTGTGAGTTTCTTCTGCCTCAAAGCATCTTTCTGTGGTTTCATGTGTGTGATAAAGCTATGGGTTTTCTGTACATTTGCTAGTAATTTGTTTTTCATTTGTAAAGGAATATACAGAAGGAGATGCTGCTACCAAGCTAAGAAATGCATGTTTCTGAAAGTTTCCCTGTATGAGTGTTCATTGAGTCCTGATTTATCTCACGAAAAAGTGATGCAAGCACAAAATGCTGTTAGAAGAATTTGCAAGTGGGAAATCTTATAGGAGAAGTGTTTCTCATGGAGGATACATAAAATAGTCTGTGAATTTGTCAGCCAAAACATAAACAGTAGGCCATAACCCAATGCACACTCCTGAGAGTATAAAAAAAAGGTTAAAACTAATCTTACATATAGGGCTGGCTTCCTGGACATATGAACATGTCAGTCATACAGTCCCTGTGCAGAGATCAGTTCATGTTTGGTTCAGTATGCTGTCTGGCTAGCTTCAAACTCCTAAAGATATTTTTAACCAAGGGACTAGCATTTTATTTGTAACTAAGACTCAAAAATTATGACATTTTCCTTCTTTGTCTAATAAGCTTTTCATTTATTTATTTATTCATTTTTCTTATTAGTAATTTAATTCAATAATTTGGTGAATTTGAAAATCATAAGTATGACAAGAAAAGACAGTCATGTTATTATACAGAGATAGATTCACAGAAAAAGATGGGAAATGAACAGAAGGAAAGGCAGGTACACATAGAGAGAAATATTACAGCAGAGAAGGAGAAGGATGGGGAGAGGTGTAGGAGAAGAGACAGTTGGTGGAGAAGGAGGAAAAGAAACAGAAGAAGTAGAGGAAGAAGAGGGAGGTGGGTAGGAGAAAAACCAAGAGAGTAAGAATTTTTGTCATTTTTAGAATGCTGATTCTTAAAGCTTGTGAAAACAATAAGCAAGAACTATCTACTCCCTAAACTATTAACTCCCTAAATATCTCCTGGCATTCAGGGCTTGGAAGACTGTTGGAGACCTACCTGGACGCCATCAACAGGGGCACGGTTCCTTGCTTGGAAAATGCAGTTACAGCTCTGGCTAAGCGTGAAAACGCAGCAGCTCTCCAGAAAGCAGCTGAACACTACAGCAGGCGGATGACCCAGCAAGTGAGGTTCCCCACAGACACGCTCCAGGAGCTGCTGGACGTGCACGCAGCCTGTGAGAGGGAAGCCACTGCAATCTTCATGGAGCACTCCTTCAAGGACGAAAAGCTGGAATTCCGAAAGAAACTTACCGTAGGCATCTTAGCATTTCTCCTTCCTGATTCCTGCCTTTCTGGAATGATGCCTCAAGTCCGCCTTTTGACCCCATAACCATCTCCCTACCATTGTAGAAGGCATCTGGATTCTTGAGAATGAAAGGGCTCTAAGGGCTACCTTTCACCCTTTTTCTAAATGAGGGGCACTTTATTTTTAAGGACTGCAAAATAAATTCCCATTAGTTTAACAGCTTAAACAACATATGTTACTATCACACAGTTCTGTAGGTCAGTCTTCCGTATGAAGGTGTCTTGGTCCTCTGCTAGTGGAGATGGACTGAAAGGTGTTGAATGGGTTTGGCCCACAAGTGAAGGCTTGTTGGGGGGAACCCCTTCATCTTTAAACTAGGAATGCTGCATCTTTCGTTACAAGTTGCTTTGGCTTCTTTTTTTGACACTAGCTAGGGAAGCTACTTTTTAAGTGCTCATGTGATTGGGTATTGACTGATAGGGTATTCTCCATTGTAAAGTTAACTTGTACAGACGAACATGACCTAATTATGGTAATACACATCATATTCACTAGCCCTGTGGCTGTGCAGTGTATGGACACCAAGAAGAAAGAAGTCTTAGGAGAAATCTGAATTTTGCCCTCCCCACCAGGCACCTGCATTGAAAGTTTGTCTTTCAGTCTGTCTAGATGTAATTTAAATAAACCTCAAAAATCTCTCAATTTGTATTGAGGAAACCCAGCTTGGTAGTACCTTTCATGTACAAACAAAAGCTCTGTTCGTATATGTTCACACATTCAAGCCACCATCAAAAGAATTCATGAAGAGTTCAAAAATCTGTTCAAAATACATTTAACCAATTCCTGGAGATTTATGTGCCTCTTCTATGCTAATATTTCTGTCCATAGCACCCCATGTGCTCTTAGGAAATTTTGATTCTAGCCAAAATACAAGTTTATATTATTTGATCTTGGTGGCTGGGTCCTTGTTAATCATACTATATTTTCAAGAGCCACAGAACTCAAATCTTCCAACCCATCCTTTTACAGATATTGATTGATCCTGTTCCCAGGAGAATTAAGGGGCTTTGCAAAGCTTAAAGAGATAATTGATCACAAGTGAGACTAAAACAAGTTTCCTGACTCCTGGTCCATGCTAGGTTCTGGTCCACTCTGAGGCCATCCACATGCTTCTCCCAAGTGCATCACAGGCAGGCCTTCCCTTCTAATAGCTATCATTTAATGTGTGTCTCTATGTTTCCCTGGCAGGACACCATAGAGAAGAAGAAGAAAGATTTCCTGCTGCAGAATGAAGAGGCCTCTGTCGAATATTGCCAGGCTGAACTTAGGCGGCTTTCGGAGTCCCTGATGGAAAGTATTTCAAGAGGAACCTTCTCTGTTCCTGGAGGACATCATTTTTACTTGGAAGCGAAGAAAAAGGTTGAACAGAACTATGAGCTAGTGCCCAATAAAGGAGTTAAGGTGAGGAGTATGGTGATATGGGGTGACACGCTGCTCCTTCTGAAAGTGAGGACCACAAATTCATTTGAGGACAGAGAGCAGAGAATGTCAGTAGCCGTGGTTTGGATGTGCTTTGTCCCTTAGTGGTTCTCAGTGTGACCATGTGAGTGGTGACGAGGCCTCTGGGAGATGGGGTCTAGTGGGAGGTTCTTAGGTCATTGGGAGCTGTCTTCAGAGGAGATTAGTTAAGGAAGTACTTAATTGGAATTAGTTAGTAGTACATTTAAAAAATGTATTTATTTGAAAGTTAGTCATTGGAATCCTGAATTAGTTCTTGTGAGATCAAGGTGTTATAAGTCCTGTGCTGACCCTGGAATCACCCTGTGGCTTCCTGTCTGGCAATATGATCTCTCTATTCTACACACCCCATTGCGATTCCATCCTCTGTGAAAGCCTGAGCCATCCTGGCCAGAGCCATGCTCAAGCAGGTGCTGGGCCCTTGAACCTCCAGACTATGAGCTAAATAAACCTCTTCTAAAGCAGCCTGCCTCACAAATTTATTTTCAATTATTGAAAATTGCCTCAATATTTTGACATTTCCGGTTTTTAAAAAATTTCATATTTAGTGAGATACTGCTAAATAAACCACACATATTTTTTCCTCAGAAAGGATCTGGAATCAGGAATCCAGGTTTAACAACCATTTCTTTTATTTATCAAGCAGAGGGATAGTTTTTGTGCTAAGAGCAGAAGACTAGTTTCCAGATGCTTCTCTTATCTGGACTGCACAAATTTGTAGTGCACTGTGTATGGTGTGGATGTGGTTACCCTACTGGCATGCACTCATACTAATGATGATGATGATGATGATGGTCTTCATGCCTAATACCCACTGCACATTCACTCCCTATCCTATGTATAGTTTTAGAATATTCTTATTGAATTATCTATTTCATTCTCAGAATGCTATAAATTAGGTACTAACATCATTCCCATTATGCAGGTAAGAGATGTGGTGCACAGAGAATTTAATACATTGCCTACAACTACAGAGCTAGCATATACAGAGCTGATAAGATTTTTCCATATACTTGAGGCCATTAGAAACTCAATTTTTTTCTTTGAGCTTTATCCTGTTTTCCATAATGCTTGTACCAATTTACATTCTACCCGTAGCTACACAAGAGTTCGCTTCTCTCCACGTCCTCATCAGCATTTGCTGTATCTCGAGTCATTGATAATAGTCATTCTAACTTTTGTGAACTGGCATCTCATTATGATTTGATTTGATATCCTGGGTGATTAGTGATATTCAACATGTTTTTATATACTAGTTACTCATTTGAATGTCTTCTTTTAAGAAATGTCTATAAATATATTTTGCCTATTTTAAAGGCAGATCCTTTATTTCTTGCTATTGATTTTGTATGAGTTACTCACGTGTGTTTAAAGCTAACTCCTTATGAGTTATGTCATTTGCCAACATTTTCTCCCATTCTTTATGTTGCCTTTTCATTTTGTTCATTGTTTTCTTTAGCTGCGGTAACATTTTAGTTAGATGCACTTCTGTTGTTGTTCATTTTTGTTTTTGTTGCCTGTGCTTTGGATGTCAAAGCTAAAAAAAAAAAAAAAGGCAAAAGCCAATGTCAAAGACTCTTTCCCTTATTTTTCCTTCTAGGATTTTACAGTTTCAAGTCTTATGCTGAAATCTTCAAATCTTAAAATAAGGGGCCAATCTCATTCTTTTGTATATCTAGACTTGAAGAGACTGTTGTTTCCCTGACGTGTATGTCTGATACCTCCTTTCAAATTAGTTGACCAAATATGCATGAGCTTATTTCCAGGCTTTCTGTTCTGTCCATTGTTCTATTATCTGCCTTTATGCTACTACCAGATTTAGAAATCTGATAACGTGATGCCTAATGTTTTGTTTTGTAATTCAAGAGTGTTTTGGCAGCTCAGTGTCTTTTGTGCTTCCATGTAAATTGTGGGATTGCTTTTATTATTTCTTTAAAAACATTAAAATGTATGGGACTGGCATTGTATCACATTGGGTTAAGCTACTTCCTGTGACACTACATCCCATATCAAGAGTGCCAGTTCAAGTACTGGCTACCCTGCTTCTGATCCAGCTTCCAGCTAATGTACATGGCAAGACAGAAGATGATGGTACAAGTCATTGGGCGCCTACCACTTATGGATGAAATGAAAATCCAAAATTCTTTCTTTGGCCTAGCCCAGCCCAAGCTATTGTGACCATTTGAGGCATGAATCAGCAGATGGAAGATGTGTGTCTCTCTTTCCCTCCCTCCCTCTCTCTGTCTCTCTCTCTCGCTCTCTGTCTCTCTGTAACTCTGTCTTTTGAATAAATAAATAAATATCAGAAAAGAGAAGTAAATAGATATCTTTCCCCCTCTCTGTTGTTCCATTTTTCAAATAAATACATAAGTTAAGTCTGCAAAAAATTGATTAAGATGTCATTGGAATTTTGGGAATTGTTTTGAACTTCATATCACTTAGAATAATGTGGATATTTTAACAATGCTAAGTCTTCTAACCAATTAACATGAGGTATCACTTTATGTGTTTTTTCTATTCTTCAATTTCTTTCAGCATTTTTCTATACAGATCTTTCACTTCCTTGGTAAATTTATTCCTAACTATTTCATTATTTTAATGTAGTTATGAAATGGATTGTTTCCTCACTTTTTCACATCATTAGTTGTTAGTGCAGTGGATTACTTTACATTGATTTTATGTCTTTTGACTTTATCAAGTACGTGTAATAATTTTAATAGTTTTCAGTGGGCTTCCAAGTATATGTACAAATGAAATATAAATCAGTGTCTTGAAGAGATATTTCTAGTCCCATGTTCATTACAGGATTATTTGTTGTAACCACTATATGGAGACAACCTAAGTGCTCATCAACAGATGAACTATTATGTGTGTGTGTGTGTGGTATACATATGTACATGTGAATATTATTCAGCCTTTTAAAAAATGTATTTATTTGAAAGTTAGTGACAGAGAGAAAGGGAGATTAGAGAAAGAGATAGGGAGAGATTGATCAATCTTCAATCCATTGGTTCACTGGTTCAATCCCCAAATGCCCATAACACCAAGATTGAGTCAGGTCAGAACCAGGAGCCAGAAATTCCATGCAGGTCTGTTAGTAGGGTGTCAGAGACCCAAGTACTGAGGTCATCATCCATTTCCTGCCCAGGCACATTAGCAGGAAGCTGGACGGGAAGTAGAGTAGGTAGGAGTTGAGCTGGTGCTCTGGTATGGGCTGCAGGTTCTCCAAGGTGGCTTAACCTGCTGTTCCACAATGCCTTCACTATTACAATGTTAAAAAGAAGAAGATCTTCCCATTTTTGACAAGGAGAATGAATATAGAGAACATTACACTAAATGAAACAAGACAGACAGAAAAAACAAACAATACATGATTTACTTTTATGTGGAAGACAAAGGAAAATTGAACTCATATTAACAGAGAGTAAAATGATAGTCACCAGGGCCTGGAAAATGACAGAAATGTGAATATATTGGTCAATAATTACAAACATTCAAGATCATGAGATGAATACATTCTGGACATTTAGTGTACATCAGGGTGAACACAGTTCAAAGGGTGTACACCTGTAATTTATAAGAGAGATCTCAAGTGTCCTCCCTACAAAAAAAATAAAATATATGTAAGGTTGTAGACATGTTAATTAGCTTTATTAACTCGATACAATACATTCATATATACATCAAAATGTCATTTGTATAATTCCATCATACTTCAATAAAACTAGGAAAGAAAAACTCAGAAGGCAGCTTAGAAAAGCTTCCTGCTGGTGGAGATAAGAACTGCATGTGTATGCATCCATGGATATATCCTAATTAAGACAGAGTAGAAGACCATCAATGAAGAAGAGAACCAATGTGCAAATCTTATAAGCAGAACAGGGTATGTGTCTATAAAACTGCAAATAAATCTCTGTGGTTCTGAAGTGGGATGGGGACAGCATTGCTGTGGAGAGGAGACTGGATAGCTAAGCAATCTGCTCTGCAGGGAGTCTAGTCCTCACCAAACAGCTTGAGTTTCTGCTGTGGTCTGAGAAGGTTGGAAAATTTACAGGGTCAGATCGGTGCTTTATTGAACAAAAGTGTCCACATCAGAAAACTAGTTGTTGATACCTAACATGCTTTTTACTCTCGGTTGGTTTCCCAGGCAAATGAAGTGCTACAGAGCTTCCTGCAGTCACAGGCAGCAACAGAGAACTCCATCCTGCAGGCAGACAACGCCCTCACTGATGGGGAGAAGGCCTTAGCAGGTACAGGGCCAGTGCTCAGCTCATGGTGGGTGGGTAGATTCCTGCAGTCCCCTCTTATGGATTGGACAGGGTGGTTTACCTGGAGCATGAGGCTTCGTCCAACTGTGGAGCCCATGCTCAGCTAAATCTGAAAATAGCAAGAGTAGTAGGTTGCACATCCCCCCAGTCAGTGCCTTTCTGGAGCATTCTGAAACGTGCTCTTGCAGCGTCACTAGTAGAAATTCAGAGCTTCCCCTTCCAGTGTTACTTTCCAAGCTGCTTGGTCTTGAACTCAGAGCTGTTCTTTCTTCCCTTGTTAAAACCTCTGTGGAACAGCTGAGCAGGCCAAGAGGGAAGCGGCTGAGAAGGAGCAGGAAGTGCTAAGACAGAGGGAGAAGGAGCAGCAGCAGATGATGGAGGCTCAGGAGAGGAGCCTCCTGGAAAACATGAGCCAACTGAAGGAGAAGATGGAGAAGGAGACAGCAAACCTCCTGAGCGAGCAGGAAGGCATGCTGGAGCACAAGCTCAAGGTGAGTCTGCAGGGGCCGGGTGGTGCCTGCGGTCAGTGCCCCGGAGCGCAGCAAGGGACAACCAAATCTGGAGCACAGGTGTGATCCCAGAGGGAACCTAACGCTTAACATTCCCCTGCAAACGCAACTACATCTGGATCCTACCAGAGTACAGAAATCTAGAAGATTCCAGTCCTTTCCGTAGTGGTGGACACTGGAGGGCACAAATGACATCCCCAGGGTTGGGGCTATTAGTTGTTGCTATTGTGGGATGGTCTCACTGAGCCCCAATTCCATGTGATGCTAGTTGCTAGTACTCAAGAGTTCCTGGCACAACTTTCAAGGAGACCCCACAGAGACCCAGCTGGTCTGAAAGGATTAAATTTGACTTGAGAGAAAGTGGCGAACCCTGAAAGCCCTGAGTCTGCTCCATGTGCTTCCAGATCTGCCCGATTCTTCCTTTACGACTAAAGTCACATGCATTCTTTGCCCCAGCATGACGCTCAATAAGCAGTGTCCTGTGCTGTGCCAACACTTCCACTCACTATTTGCTAGATAAGCTCAGCTGGGCTACCTCAGTGGAACTGAGAATTAATTAGAATTTAACCCACATTCCTTCCCAATGGGCTTTGTTGGTGCTGGAACTCCCCGCCCCCAGGGAAATGGTGCTAAGGAAATCTCACAAAAATATAAACCACGGGTTTTCCCACTATTTAAGTTAAGATCTCTGAACATATTGGATAAACTCAAAGATCACCCTGAAATGGTAGAAAAATAGACACATGTGCTTAACTGCTGACTTTGTTAAATGCTAAACATTGTCTCTTAATTGGGGATTTAAAGCATGGAGTTTTTCCATTTTATAGCTCCAAGAAGAAATGCTCACGGAAGGATTTAACAAGAATGCTGAGGCATTAAATAAAGAGATAAATCGGCTAAAGCAAGAGATTGAAGCAACTAAGAATCAGGGATCCTCATGGTTTTCATGGTTTCTTGATACCGTGGGCACTGTATTCACCATCGTATTACCTGGCCCCGCTAAGCTGCTTGGTTTGGCGATGCGATTTATCAGTTCACAAATTAAATAGGCTGAGAATTCCTGGTAAGGAAATTATAAAATATGGCTTCTTTTGATTTAATAGCATTACACTGTGGCTCATTGTAAAATATGTGCATTATTCTTAACAATTTGTTTAACAGAAGTGTAAAAGAAATTTAGAATTGTAATGAGCTATGGCTATTATTATTATATTAGGATATATCTTCCTTATCTAAGGAAGTTATCATTATCATACTAAGAATGAACCTTCCTCTTTCATTTTATTTTTATGATTTTGTAAATGTTTTAAAGATTGGGGCCAGTGCTGTGGCACAATGGGTTAATGCCCTGGCCTGAAGTGCCGTAAGATGAAAAGAGAAATATTTTTATAAAAAAAGAATGGGCATTTGGCCTAGCTGTGAAATAATGATATGCAACGTGTGTATATTTGTATGACTGAAATTTAGAATGTAATACTTACATGAATATATTACTGTCAAATTTGGATAAATATACAACATAAACTAGTCTTCATGGACAAAACAGGAAGGGATAAGAACAATGGAGAAATGACGGGATAATTGACTTTAATCCTATGTTCTTCTATGATGTTTACTAAAACTAAATCTGAAATGATAATACAAGGATGGGACAGTCCCCATGACAGATAACAGTACTGCATGCTACTAGACAGCATAATTCAGATCAATGGGAAAAGTTTGCAGTTCATTTTTTAATTTTTTAAAGATTTTATTTATTTATTAGGGAGAGTTACAGAGAGAGGGAGAGACAGAGAGAAAGTTCTTCTATCCACTGGTTTATTCCCCAAATGGCCGTAATGGCCAAAACTGAACCCATCTGAAGCCAGGAGCCAGGAGTATATTCCAGGTATCCCACATGGGTGCAGGGTCCCAAACACTTGGACCATCTTCCACTGCTTTTACAGGCCATAAGTAGAGAGCTGGATGAGAAGAGAAGTAGCTGGGACACGAGCCAGTGCCCTTATTGGATGCCGGCACCACAGGTGGAGGCTTAGCCTAACACACCACAGTGCTGGCCCTGCAGTTTATTTTTAAATAGTTTATGGAAATACTGAATATATACCAACAATGAATATTAGGTTACAAATAAATGAGTTTTTTGTCATGTGAACACACTGATAATTATCACCCGAGTTAAGAACAAAACATGATAGGAGGTTTTCAGTAAGGATTTAAGAAACTCATAAACTGCACTAATTGAATGTTTATGCTGTTGTCTATTGTTTCTAATGCTTTAAGTCTGTCCCCTTCAATTAAGGTATAACAAGTATTTTTTTATTTAAATGGATATGGCATTCTGTTGATAGCAGCTTCATCTTCAATGTTATCTTGTTCTTTTTAAAAATGAGTAAACTGGGTGAGCTCAAGGCCCTGGGTTGAGATACCTGTATCTCATATAGGAGTACCCAGGTTCAAGTTCCAGTTTCATTATCAATTACAGCTTCCTATTAAAAACACATGGTGGAGGACCGGCACTGTGGCTCACTTGGTTAATCCTCTGCCCGTGGCGCCGGCATCCCATATGGGTGCCGGGTTCTAGTCCCAGTTGCTCCTCTTCCAGTCTATCTCTCTTCTGTGGCCCAGGAAGGCAGTGGACGATGTCCCAAGTTCTTGGTCCCCTGCACCCTCATGGGAGACCAGGAAGAAGCACCTGGCTCCTGGCTTCGGATTGGTGCAGCGCCGGCTGTAGCGACCATTTGAGGAGTGAACCAATGGAAGGAAGACCTTTCTCTCTGTCTCTCTCTCACTGTCTATAACTCTACCTGTCAAATAAAAAAATTAAAAAAAAAACACACACACACAGTGAAAAGCAACAGTTTATAACCCAATTAATTGGGTCCCTGTCATCCACATGGATGACATAGATTGGGTTTCTAAACTCTGCCTCCAGCTTGACCCATCCCCAAATTGTTGTTGGCATTTAGCATCCTGTTTCTTAAATAAATTAATGAAGAATTTTAAAGATTGTAAATAATACAATACTTTCACAGAAAATAAATAAACTACTGAAGTTTTGGCAGCGTTGTACATACAAAGTTTTAAAAGTATCAGTGATTCCCCATTCTTCCACCCAAGATTCACTGTAAATAAGATGTTTATGTTTGCTTCCATTTTGGCAAAATTTATGTTGCTCTTATTGGGGATCTTTTCAAACTGTTGTATTATCCTTGTTAGTGTGTTATCCATAAACTAGATCTGTCTCAGACACATTATAACAAGTTAATATGGCTTTATTTGTGTGCAAAAAATTGAGATCATGAACATTTTGAAGATCTATCATACACATCATAATTTCAAGAAACATAGGCTTCCTCATGTAATTTTTTTTGTGTCAAATGGGATATGTTCACTGACAGATTCCAACATATTTTGCTGTTCTACAAAGTTAAGAATCCCAAACTTGATAAACTTCAATTCAGATCCAAGATGGCTGAATAGGGCACAGACACATTGACGCTGGGCTGACTTCAGCTGATCTGGAATATGAGTAGAATAAAGGACCACATTTCCAGGGATCTCACTGATGGGAATTTTTGACAGAAAAGTGACAATACAATGAAGACTGCAACAAGAAGAAAGAAGACAGATACACTGCAGTGGCCTGCCTTCTTGTAAGTGAGTCACCATCTAACCAAGTCAACTTGGAAGAAAATGCTCTGTGCTTTTCTCTTTATTTTGTCTGATCGAGTTATTTCAGATGTCTTGTCCTCAAGGTCAGAAATACTCTTCTCCATTTGATCCATTCTGCTCTTAAAGCTCTCAATCATATTTTTATTTCATTGATTGAAAATTTCATACCCAAAATAAGAAAGTCTATGTGAAATATGGAATACTATTATACAAAAAATATTCATATTTCAGGTATTCCTGAGGGAGAAGAAAGGAAAAAGGTTTTGAGAACCCGCTAAACAAAATAATATTTGAAAATGTTCGAGATCTTGAAAGAGATATAGAAATCCAGGTACAAGAAGGTTAATTGTCCCAAGCAAACTTGACCCAAAAAAATATTTTCCAAGGGATATAATAGTACAATTGTCAAAAGTTAAGGTCAAGTAGAGAATCTTAAAGACATTAAGAGGAAAAGCATCAAGTTACATATATAAACAAAAACCAACTTGATAAACATCAGACTTCTCAGGGGAAGTCCCTACAGGCAGAGGAGAGTGGGACAATATATTCAAGGTCTTAAAAGAAAAAACATTCCAACCAAGATTATTATATACAGCAAAGCTATCCTTTAAAAGTGGAGGATAAATAAGGAATTTCCACATAAGCAAAAACTGAGAGAATTCACTCTTACCACTCCTTTATAAGAAATTCTGAAGTAAGTCCTGAACTAAACATCATGGAAACACATGACATCACCAAATTCACTAACAAGCAGGTATAATAAGTATCTGATCATCAAAATGACAGATGTTAGGCCTTTTCTAGTAATACTAACCTTGAATATAAATGAACTAAACATTCTAACTGGAAGACTTAGATTGGCTGAGTTGATTAAAAAATCAATATCCCACTTATGCTGCCTACAAGAAACTCACTTCACAAATAAAGATGTATATAGACATAAAGTGAATAACTGGAAAAATATAAAGCAGACAAATAGAAATAAAAAACAAGCAGGAATAGCTATTCTGATATCAGATAAAAGACTTTAAAACAAAAACTGTAAAAAGAGTTAAAGAATGACATTACATTTAGATAGAAGGTTTGATTCAGCAAGAAGACAAAACAATCAATATATATGCACTCAACACAAAACCATCCAGATATATAAATAAATACTACTAGACCTAAATAGAGAGATAGAGCCCAACACAATAATGTGAATGACTTCAGCATCCCACTGTCATCAATAGACAGATCATCCAGACATAAAATCCATGAAGATGCATCAGAGTTAAAGCATACTATTGAGCAAATGGACCTTAAGGACATTTCACCCGAAAACTGCAGAATATACATTCTTCTCATTGGCACATGGAACATTTTATAGGCTAGATGACATATTAGGCCATGAAATAAGTCTCAGTTCTTTAAAAATTGAAATCATACTATATGTCTTTTCAGAACAAAAAGGAATAAAACTAGAAATCAACAATAAAAATAACAATAGAACACTCATAAATACCTGGAAATTAAGCAACATGATACTACTGAGTGATCATTGAGTCACTGATGAAATTAAAAATGAAAAAAACTTTCTCAAAATAAATGCAAATGAATACACAACATAGCAAAACCTAAGAGATGCAATATTAAGAGAGAAGTTTATAGCATTATGTGCTTACATTAAAAAAAGAAATGTCTTAAATTAAAGATCTAATGATGCATCTCAAAGACTTTGCAAAACAAGAATAAACCAAACTCTAAGTCAGCAGGTGACCAGAAATAATAAGGATTAGGGCAGAAACAAATGAAATTGAAACAAACAACAAATCTAAAAGCTCAACATAACAATAAGCTGCTATTTTGAGAAGATAAAGAAAATAAACAACGAGCTAGACTAGCAAAGAAAAAAGAGAAAAACTCAGATAAATACAATTAGAAATAATAAAGAAAACATTCAATCAACACCAATGAAATACAAATTATCATAAGAAACTACTTTGAAACACTGTATGCTAATAAACTGAAAAACCTCAAAGAAATGGATACAGGTGACTGACCAAGATTAAATCAAGAAGATATAGACAATCTAAATAGACCCATAGGAAGCAATGAAATTGAAGCACTAATCAAAAGTCTTCCATCGAGGAAAAGTAAGGAAAGTAAGGCTTTACTACTGAATCATACAAAACATTCAAAGAGGAAAAAACTGATATTTTTCAAACTATTCCAAAATATTGAATAGGATGGAACTCTTGCCAAACTTTTTTATGAGGCCAGCATCACTTTGATACCAAAATCGAACCACCAAGACATAACACAAAAAGAAAAGTACAGACCTTTATTCTTTATGAAGATATATGCAAACATTCTCAACAAAATACTAGCAAATTGTATCAAGAACCACATCAGAAAGATCATGCATCATGATCATGTGGGATTTACACCACAAATGCAAGTGTGGCTCAACATTCATAAATCAATAAACATCATAAATCACATCAACAGAATGAAAAACAAAAAGAATATAGTCATTTCAATAGAAGCAGAAAAAATAATTGATAAGATTCAATGACTTTCATGATAAAAAAAAAACCTCCAAAACTAGGTAGATAAGTAACATACCTCAAAATTATAAAGGCTATATATGACAAAACAACAGCCAATATCATAGTGAATAGAGAAAAGTTGAAAGCATTTCCTCTCAGACCTGGAACAGAGCAAGGATATCCAATTTAACTGCTGTCATTCAATGTAGTACTGGAAGCTTTAGCAAGAGCAATTAGGGACGAGACAGAAATGAAGGGCATCAAAACTGGAGAAGAGGAAGTCGAAGCATCCATACTTGCAGATGACAAAGTTGTATGTGGAAAAACCTACAGTTTAAATAGAATTTATAAGACAATTCAGTAAAATTGTAGGTTATAGAAGAGACACACAAAAAACAGTTGCATTTTATATGCTAATGATGAACTCACTGAAAGAAAGATCAAGAAGTTCCATTCTGCTATAGACTACATGCCCCATAATTTCTTTATCCTGTCTACTGTTGATGGGCATTTGGGTTGGATCCAGGTCGTAGCTATTGTGAATTGAGCTGCAATAAACATTAATGTGCAGACAGCTTGTTTGTTTGCCAATTTCATTTCCTTTGGGTAAATTCCAAGGAGTGGGATGGCTGGGTTGCATGGTAGGGTTATATTCAGGTTTCTGAGGAATCTCCAGACTGACTTCCATAGTGGCTTAACCAATTTGCATTCCCACCAACAGTGGGTTAGTGTCCCTTTTCCCCCACATCCTCTCCAGCATCTATTGTTGGTAGATTTCTGAATGTGAGCCATTCTAACTGGGGTGAGGTGAAACCTCATTGTGGTTTTGATTTGCATTTCCCTGATTGCTAGCGATCTTGAACATTTTTTCATGTGTCTGTTGGCCATTTGGATTTCCTCTTTTGAAAAATGTCTATTGAGGTCCTTGGCCCATCTCTTAAGTAGGTTGTTTGTTTTGATGTTGTGGAGTTTCTTGATTTCTTTGTAGATTCTGGTGATCAACCCTTTATCAGTTGCATAGATTGCAAATATATTTTCCCATTCTGTCGGTTGTCTCTTCACTTTCCTGACTGTTTCTTTTGCAGTACAGAAACTTCTCAATTTGATGCAATCCCAAATGTTAATTTTGGCTTTGACTGCCTGTGCTTCTGGGGTGTTTTCCAAGAAGTCTTTGCAAGTACCTATATCTTGCAGGGTTTCTCCAATGCTCTCTAATAATTTGATGGTGTCAGGTCGTAGATTTAAGTCTTTAATCCATGTTGAGTGAATTTTTGTGTAAGGTGAAAGGTAGGGGTCCTGCTTCATGATTCTGCATGTGGAAATCCAATTTTCCCAGCACCATTTATTGAATAGACTGTCCTTACTCCAGGGATTGGTTTTGGATCCTTGATCAAATATGAGTTGGCTGTAGATGTTTGGATTGATTTCTGGTGTTTCAATTCTGTTCCATTGGTCTATCCATCTGTTTCTGTACCATGCTGTTTTGATTACAACTGCCCTGTAGTATGTCCTGAAATCTGGTATTGTGATGCCTCCGGCTTTGTTTTTGTTGTACAAGATTGCTTTAGCTATTTGAGGTCTCCTGTGTCTCCATATGAATTTCAACATCATTTTTTCCAGATCTGAGAAGAAGGTCTTCGGTATCTTGATTGGTATTGCCTTGAATCTATAAATTGCTTTTGGGAGAATGGACATTTTGATGATATTGATTCTTCCAATCCATGAGCATGGAAGATTTTTCCATTTCTTGGTATCCTCTTCTATTTCTTTCTTTAAGATTTTGTAATTTTCATTGTAGAGATCTTTAACGTCCTTGGTTAAGTTTATTCCAAGGTATCTGATTGTTTTTGTAGCTATTGTGAATGGGATTTGTCGCTCCCCCTCTTTGTGGAGGAGCAACACAGGACCCTGCGCTGTTCTTTCTGTCTGCTCGGCCCTCCCCAGGTTTGCTGCTGGTTCTTCCCGGGTTGGCTACTATCCCTTCCACCTCCGTGGAAGGGCAGTTCCCCCTGGCCACATTCCCCACTTCCGCAGGGGAGCGGCACACCGCCGGCCGGCTCTTCTCGGGGGCTGCACAGGTGTTCCCTTAGATGTTCCCCATAGATGTTCCCCGGTGCATGCCGTCTCTCTCCTCCTTTATAGTCCTCCTCCGCCAATCCTAACTCGGCTGCCCACACGCCGAGTACGCTGCTCTCCTCCAATCAGGAGCAAGTCCTACTGTTTATTGGTTGAACTGGAGGCAGCTGTGCGGAAGCTGTTTACTTCTCTCCCAGCGCCATATTGTGGGAGAGCAGATGCATAGAATAAGTCTTAATTCCAGTAACAGTCTAGTCCGAGTTGCTCCCCACAGGATTGATCTTAGAAGTTCTTCCTCAGCCATGGCATTGCCTGTGTATACAAAGGCTGTTGATTTTTGTGCATTGATTTTATACCCTGCTACTTTGCCAAAATCTTCTATGAGTTCCAATAATCTCTTAGTAGAGTTCTTTGGGTCCCCTAAATAAAGAATCATATCATCTGCAAAGAGGGATAGTTTGAGTTCTTCCTTCCCAATTTGTATCCCTTTAATTTCTTTTTCTTGCCTAATAGCTCTGGCTAGAACCTCCAGAACTATATTGAATAGCAGTGGTGAGAGTGGGCATCCCTGTCTGGTACCAGATCTCAGTGGAAATGCTTCCAACTTTTCCCCATTCAATAGGATGTTGGCTGTGGGTTTTTCATAGATTGCTTTGATTGTATTGAGGAATGTTCCTTCCAAACCCAGTTTGCTTAGAGTTCTCATCATGAAAGGGTGTTGTATTTTATCAAATGCTTTCTCGGCATCTATTGAGATAATCATATGGTTTTTCTTCTGCAGTCTGTTAGTGTGGTGTATCACATTGATTGATTTGCGTACATTGTACCATCCCTGCATACCAGGGATAAATCCCACTTGGTCTGGGTGGATGATCTTTCTGATGTGTTGTTACATTCTATTGGCCAGAATTTTATTGAGGATTTTTGTATCTATGTTCATGAGGGATATTGGTCTGTAATTCTCTTTCAATGCTGCATCTTTTTCCGGCTTAGGAATTTAGTGCTGAAACTTAACTGAAAAGTGATCACTGTTAAATATAAGAGTGGGAATAAGAGAGGGAAGAGATGTGCAATGTGGGACATGCTCAAGCTGACTTACCTCAACGGTAGAGTTAGAAACATACCAAGGGATTCGAATTCAATCCCGTCAAGGTGGCATGTACCAATGCCATCTCACTAGTCCCAGTGATCAATTTCTGTTCACAATTGATCATAATGATAGGACTAAGAACCAAAGGGATCACATAAACAAGAATAGTGTCTGCAAATACTAGCTGATAGAATAAAAAAGGGAGAGAACGATCCAACATGGGAAGTGAGATACACAGCAGACCCATAGAATGGCAGATGTCCTAAACAGCACTCCAGCCTCAGAATCAGCCCTTAAGGCATGCGGATCCGGCTGAAAAGCACATGAGAGTATTTCAGGCATGGAAAGCCAAGACACTCTGGGGAAAAAAAAAAAAAAAAACCTAAATGAAAGCTCTCTGTGAGTGAGATCCCAGTGGAAAGAACTGGTCATCAAAGAAGGAGGTATCTTTCTCTGAAGGGAGGAGAGAACTTCCACTTTGACCATGGCCTTGTCTAAATATGATCAGAGTCGGTGAACTCAGGGGGCTTCCATAGCCTTGGCAGCTCATGACAAGAGCCTAGGGTGATTACTGATGCCATAAACAAGAGTGTCAATTTGTTAAGTCAACAATAGGAGTCACTGTGCACTTACTCTTCATGTAGGATCTTTGTCCTTAGTGTGCTGTACATTGAGATTTAATGCTATAACTAGTACTCAAGCAGTATTTTTCACTTTATGTTTCTGTGTGGGAGCAAACTGTTGAAATCTTTACTTAATGTATGCTAAACTGATCTGTATATAAAGAGAATCGAAAATGAATCTTGATGTGAATGGAAGGGGAGAGGGAGTGGGAAAGGGGAGGGTTGCGGGTTGGAGGGACATTATGGGGGGGAAGCCATTGTAATCCATAAGCTGTACTTTGGAAATTTATATTCATTAAATAAAAGTTAAAAAAATTAAAAAAAAAGAAGTTCCATTCACAATAGCCACAAAAAATCAAATATTTAGGAATAAATTTAACCAAGATGTGAAAGATCTGTACAATTAATTTTTTAAAAAAAAAGATTTATTTGAAAGTCAGAGTTGCACAGAGAGAGAAGGAGAAAGAGAGAGGGGGGATGGGAGAGAGAGAATATCTTCCATCTGCTGGTTTACTCCTCAATTGGCCACAACAGGTGTACCTGAGCCAATCTGAAGCCAAGAGCCAGGAGCTTCTTCTGGGTTTCCCATGTGGTTATAGGGCCCCAAGGACTTGGGCATCTTCCACTGCTTTGCCAGCATCCATATGGGATGCCGGAACTGCAGGCAGCAGCTTAACCTGCTACACCACAGTGCTGGCCCCTTTGTTTATTTATATTTTTAAATATTTATTTATTTATTTGGAAGTCAGAGTTACACCGAGAGAGGAGAGCCAGATGAAATTATCAAACATTGATGAAAGACATCATCAAGGCCCCCCAAAAAGGAGATATTCCTTGTTAATAGATTGGAGAAATCAGTATCATTATTAGGTGTGTGCTACTTAAGGCAATCTACAGAGTCAATGAAATCCCTATAACAATACTAATGACATTCTTGACAGAATTAGAAAAAAAGTTCCTAAAATTCATGTGGAATTTTAGAAATTCTAGGAATTTCCTAGAATAGGAAACATGATCCTGAGGGGAAAAATATCAAGGTGGAGGCATCACAACATCTGACTTCAAAGAATACTACAAAGCTATAGTATTTAGTTATAACATAAAAATACATAGATTAATGGAACAGAATAGAAAGCCCAGAAATTAATTCATGTACATACAGCCCACTGATTTTTGGCAAAGGTGCTCAGTCAATATAGTGGAGTAAGAATAATCTCTAAAAATAAAAGGTAATTACAAAACTGGATGTGTCTCTGTGTGTGTCTGTGTCTGTGTGTCTATGTGTAGAAGAATGATATTAGATCCATACTTCTTACTATATACAAAAATCAAATCAAGATGAACAGAAGACCTAAATTTTAAGACCTGAGAATGTAGGGGAAACACTCTGAGACATTGGTATATGGGAAGACTTCTTGGACAGGACCCCCAAAGTATAGGCAACAAAATCAAAACTCAACAAATGGGATTATATCAAACTCAGAAGCTTTTGTCAGAAAAGTAAGTGATCAATATAGTGAAGAGACATCCAACTGAATGAGAAAATATATTGGCAAACTACCTATCTGACAAAAGATTAATATACAGAATATACTAGCAACTTAAAAAACTCAACGGCAACAACAATAAAACTCATAATCAATCCAGTTAAGAAATAAGAAATAGGCAAATGACTTCAACAGAGAGTTCTGAAAATAAGAAATACATATGTCCAACAAATATATGTAAAGAATGTTTAACATCACTAGCTATCAGGGAAATGAAAATCAAACCAGGGTGAGATAGCAACTTACCCCTATCAAAATGGCTAATATCCATGACAAAGAATAACAAGTGCTGATGAGGATATGGAGAAAGGGGAAGGCTTACACACGGTGGGTGGGAATATAAATTAGTGCAACTACTGCCTAAAATAGTGTTGCAATTTCTAAAAAAATGAGAAGTAGACTTACCATATAATCCACCAATCCCAATACTGGGTATATATCCAGAAGACGAGCACATTTAATTAAAGAGATACCAGCACCACCATGTTTATAGCAGCACTGTTCACAATAGCCAAAATTTGAAATCAACCAAGGTGTCCATCATCAGACAGATGGAAAAAGGTAATAAATATATAAACAATGGAATATTATTCAGCTATAGGAAAGAAATAAAATCTACCATTTGTATCAAAATGGATGCAACT
Organism: Oryctolagus cuniculus; assembly: GCF_964237555.1. NCBI lineage: Eukaryota > Metazoa > Chordata > Mammalia > Lagomorpha > Leporidae > Oryctolagus > Oryctolagus cuniculus. The sequence goes on from NC_091438.1 coordinate 81,402,111, forward strand.
GGAGAACATAATGTTAAGTGAAGTAAAGCAAAGACAAAAATCACATGCTTTCCCTTAAATGTGGAAGATAAAATTTAAAATAATAAATAAAAAAGCAAAAGCAAAAAGTGAGAAATGCCTGCATGTATCAGTATTTCTGTAAATACTGTTTTGTAAAACTTTGTTTTATACTTAGTCAAACCAATGGTTAAGAATGTTATAGTACCAAAATGTTAATGATCTGTGATTGCTTTAAAATTTACTGTATATGGGTCAAATGATCATTTGTTCATTCAATTATTTATAGCCATTGCTGTATTCTCACAAACTAGGATCCTTTTGCCTTTATTTGGTAAAATTCTTATTTGGTGAAGAAATAAGCCTTTTTACTATAATGTAATTTTTTTTTTTTTTTTTTTTTTTTTGGACAGGCAGAGTGGACAGTGAGAGAGAGAGACAGAGACAAAGGTCTTCCTTTGCCGTTGGGTCACCCTCCAATGGCCGCTGCGGCTGGTATGCTGCGGCCGGTGCACCATGCTGATCCGATGGCAGGAGCCAGGTGCTTCTCCTGGTCTTCCATGGGGTGCAGGGCCCAAGCACTTGGGCCATCCTCCACTGCATTCCCTGGCCACAGCAGAGAGCTGGCCTGGAAGAGGGGCAACCGGGACAGAATCCAGTGTCCCGACCGGGACTAGAACCCGGTGTGCTGGCGCCGCTAGGTGGAGGATTAGCCTAGTGAGCTGTGGTGCCGGCCAACTATAATGTAAATTTAAAATATATTAAAAACTAAAGGAAGGAAGGAAGGAAGGAAAAGGAAGAAAGGAAGGAAGGAAGGAAAAGAAAGAAAGAAAGAAAGAAAGAAAGAAAGAAAGAAAGAAAGAAAGAAAGAAAGAAAGAAAGAAAGAAAGAAAGAAAGAAAGAAAGAGAAAGAAAGAAAGAAAGAGAAAGAAAGAAGGAAGGAAGGAAGGAAGGAAGGAAGGAAGGAAGGAAGGAAGGAAGGAAGGAAGGAAGGAATTATTTTGGTAGAAAGTGTATTCGTCAATATTTCAACACCATAACTAAAATAAGTGAGAGGAATCACTTAGAATTCTTTAATTTTTAAATTAACTTATTTTTCAAAGATTTATTCATTTATTTAGAAAGGCAGAGATGCAGAGAGGGAGAGACAAACAAAGAGAGATCTTCCAAATAGAGATAAGTGGGAGATAGGCCAAGCAGAATTCAGCAGCCTGGAGTTTCATCTGGGTCTCCCATGTGGGTACCGGGGCCCAAGCACCTGGGCCATCTTACAATGTTACACTGTTTTCTTAGGTCATTAAGATGGAGCTGGAGCAGAAGTGGAGCAGACAGGACACTAACAATTGCCCATATAGAATGCTGGCATTGCAGGTGTCTTCTTTACCTGGTTTTACCCACTTTGCAACAATGCCTGCCCCAGGAGAAGGGTTTTTATGCCTTACACTTTGGAAGTTCACAGTCCAAGACTGGGCAGCCTTACTGGTTCAGGCACCAGGTGAGGTTCGAGGATCACAGAGGGATAATTGCCTGGTGAGCCAAGAATCAAAAGAATAAAGCCAGGTTAAACTCTGTTTAAAAAATCAACCTTTCATGACAGCTGAATTCCAAGGTAAGCTCCCAATACCTAAACTCTCCCACTAAGCTTATCCTGGAAACCATAAATTGGTCAAGTCACCATCCTCATTCATCAACAATTATGATTAATCCATTAAGCATGAGAGAACCAAACCCTTAAGAGATTAACAGAAACCTTTTTATGTTATCACACTTTAAGACATAATTACTTTAAAGTGGTGTATTTGTAAACTTTGATCTAAATCCCCCTTTAGTTAAGCCATGATTGAGCTGGACTCCCTGATGCTCTTGGATCACTGGGCACTCTGTGTTTTACACTGTCCTTGACATTCTCAGGGGCTCTCTTGAACTTTACCTTGGTCCTTTGCATACACATGTGTAGAAGATATGTGGCCATTGGCAGGTATCAGATTATTTGGGTAATAAGAGTATCCTTGGTGGTTGTGTAGGGAAAGAGGGCTCTTGAGTTGGGGTCAAAAAAAAGAGTGGACTTGGGGTGCATTCCAGGATTTTAAACCTCTCCCTTGAAAAACAAAACTGAAGGAAACACAGTTTAAATAGACCAAAAAAAGAGTAGTGGTATGATATATAAGATATGGAAAACACTAACCAATTATCAATCTCTTCTGTGCTCCTAAACAGAGGCAGGGGAGTAAATCCAAACAGGACCCCTACTGCATGCACTAGTGAGGGGCCAGTACATCACAGATAATGGGGAGGGAGAAGAAACAGAAGAGACCAGCCCACCTGGGGCAAGGGACTCCCAGCCATGGGGGGCCCCTTCTCTGTGCTGGGAGCTTTTGTTGCTTATCAAAGATGAGTTCAGTCAGTGCTTTGCTTTTGTATTCTCTCTGTAGGACTTTTCCCTTTATTTCTATATTGAGCAAGAGGTCCACAGACAAGGGGAAGCAACTCCTCAGCCAGGACAGGACAGTTGGAAATCAGGAAGCCAAACTTCCCACAGCCACAAATTTGAACTGAGGTTTTGCAATACAATGAAAAATCCCTATATCAGATTCCATGCTGTGTGTTCATTGACTGTAGCAAGGAGACAAGAACTTTTAAAAGCCTGCCTGCCCCTGGGGAGGTCTGCTGGGTGAAATGGGAGTCACAGTGGGGTTCTGTCGGGAATGCTGGTCTGGGTGTTAAAGAAGGCAGGAGTCTCTGCACTGGGCATACGGAGAACAACAAGTTCTACCCTGGCACTCAGCACAGCTGGCAGAGGCTACTGGGCCAGCAGTTGCCTATGCCTTGTTCCTTTAAGGAGTTCTATCCTATTCACATCTTCTTACCCTTCCCATATTGTTAACCCCACTGACTTCATTATTTATACCATCTCTTAACACAACTAACAAATGTTTTGTTATCCATTCAGAGGACGCTATTCTGCAAACTCTCCAGGTGATTATTCTAGTTAGGAGCAAATCTAGTGTTCACTAATCACCCCATGATTGAAAATTGGGATCACCATCTACATACACACAGCACACTGCTGAGATGTTCTGAAATGTGTTAAGCAAATTATCACACAAATACATTAATAATAGCCCCAATTCCAGTCTGCTCGTGTCATTCAGTTATTTCCCTCTGATATATCAGCAAGAGAAAGTATTTCTTTTTTTTAAGATTTATTTATTTATTTTAGAGGCAGATTTACAGACAAAGAGAGGGAGAGACAGAGATAGAGGTCTTCTATCTGCTGCTTCATTCCTCAGTTGGCCGCCAAAAGCCTGAGCTAGGCTGATCCTAAGTCAAGAGGCAGCAGGTTCATCCTTGTCTCCCACATGGGTACAGGGGCTCAAGCACTTGGGCCATCTTCTACTGACTTTCCCAGCCATTAGCAGGGAGCTGGAATGGAAGTGGAGCAGGCAGAACTCAAACCAGAGCATGTGTGGGATGTTGGCATCACAAGTAGAGGCTTAACCTACTATGCCACAGCACCAGCCTGAAAGTGTTTCTTCTGTCTTTTGCAACTCTGTCATAATCTAGCTTTTATCCAAGCCTATAGACAAAACCATCCCTCATTCCAAAAGGCCCTTTCCATCTAAATTTTCCTTATATGAATAGTTCTTCTGTGCCCAGTGAACCCTAATACAACAGTGCCTTGCCTATAGCAGGTGCTTATGAAACATATGTGTAACAATAAATGGCCAGTTGAAAACAAACACCCAATAAATAAGTTATCTAGAAATGATTTCTTTAAATAAATGTTTTTTTCTTAAAATGGAAAACTCTCCACAGTCATGTATGTGCACTTCTATAATTATAAAAATAGTTTATACTCATGAACTGACATTCATGACTCACAGAAAATAAGGAAAAAATCATTAATCCACTCAATGAGAGAGCAACACCTTTAATTTTGAAGTATTGTGGTCTATACAAATTACAGATTTATAAGCATAGCCCTCAAAACTGATATGCTCAATGTTAAATCACTCTGAGCCAATGTTTCCAGTTATATACAGGAACAGATTTGCTTACTCTGGAAAGGGGTTTGATGGTAAGCAGGAAGTTCCGTTATTCCATAAACATTCACCAAAGTGTCCAGTTGTTCCTGGACCATGTTTTGGTGACCGAAGTAAACAATAGATTTGATTGGTCAGAAGAACAGGCACCTGATTTCTGAGCATTCGTTCCTTCATTTGTTCCTTTTCAAAGAAACCATTCCTGCTTTCCCTATCATTTTCATTTGTGAAAGGATATAAAGTTTCAATCTGTGTCCCGAAATAGATACTAGAGTTCAGCTTCCTGGAAAAGCTGCAGATGGCTTTACTTCTTGTGATTTAAAAACACTGACAGTCTGTTCATCAAAGCCTCTGAAAGAACTGTGTTTTTCAAAATCTGATCATTTACAGCTAAATGGATGAATTTGGGAAATATCACACTTAATGAAATAAGCCAGTCCCAAAGGGATAAATATAATATGTTCTCCCTGATCTGTGACAACTAAAGAGCACCCAAAAGGAAAGCTGTAGAAGTGAAACAGACACTATGAGAAGCAATTACTTGAACAGCCATTGTCCTAACTGTCGAGGCACACTTTATTATTTCACTTTATCTATATTTTATTCTTTTTTTCCTCTACTTATTACTATTGGCTGAACTCCTTACTTAACATAGAATTAATCATAGATATATTAAGTCAATTGAAAATAGATCCCAGTTAAAAATAAGAGTGGGAATGAGAAAGGGAGGAGCTGTACAGATCAGCACACATTCCCACAGACTTACCCCTAAGGGTGAAGCTAAAAATTTGTCATGGAACTCCAAATCCCACTTAGCTTGGTGGCACTAATCCCATCTTATGTGATAAAGTGATCATATTAAGTATGGAATTGATCATATACATAGGACCATCAATCAAAGGGATCACATAAATAAGACCAAGTGCCTGGTAATCACAATAGATAAAATTACAAAGGAGAGAAAGTTCCAACGTGGGAAGCAGTCCTCACAGCAGACTCATAGAATGGCAAACACCCTAAACAGTGCTCTGACCTCAGAATCAGCCCAAAAGGCCTGACTGAAAACACCATGAGAGCATTACAAGCATGAAAAGCCAAGACATATTGGTAAAAACAGTTCTGCATGGAGGGTCTCTGTGAGTGAGACCCCAGTGGAAAGAAGGGGTATCAAAGAAGGATGTGCTTTCCTCTGAAGGGAGAACTTCCACTTTGCATATGGCTCTGTCTAAAAACTGAAGGAGTTTGTGAACTCAAAAGGCTTCCATAGCCTTGGCAGGTCATGTCAAGAGCCTTGAGTGGTCACTGACATAAAAAATAAGAACGTTAATTGTTAAATCAACAAGAGGAGTCACTCCGCACTTACTCCCCCTGTTGGGCCTCTGTCCTTAATGAGGTATACTATGAGAATTATTGGTAAAACGTGTCTTCAAACTGTACTTTATATTTTGTTTGTTTGTGTGGGTGCAAATAGATGAAATCTCTTCTTAGTAAAGAGCTGGTCCTCTGTTTAAAAAGTCAATTAAAAATGAATCCTAATGGAAAAATGGAACTGGAGAGGGAATGGGAGGGGGGATTGGAGTGTGGGTGGAAGGAGGAATTGAGGAAAGAAACACTAGATTCCTAAAAGCTGTACACATGAAAATTTGTATTCATTACTAAAAACCTTCACAAGAAAACTGTGTTTTTGCATCATGCTTAAAGTAGCCCATAGGGTCCAAATGCTGCCAGACAACCATGATCTAAAAGAGCCAACCATTCTGCCTTTGACCTCAGACCTCAGGTTTGAAGGCTGCTGGCAACACAACAGGGACCAATATCAGCAGAGTCATTTGAAAAAAAAAAAGGGAGATTGAAAAGCAGAGTTAGAATAGAGGGAAAAGATCCAGGACAAGAGGATTCAGTATAAGGCACCAAATAAGAATACGTCACTTCAGGCCAGAGCTGCACAGGTTTCCCATCTTTAATATCCAAATAAATCCTGCAAGGTAAGGGAAGACAGGTCCTCGAGGCAGATGTCTGCTGTATTTCCTATGGCTGTGCTTTGTGGTATACGTGTAGCACCCTAACGCTCCGTTTCTACTGTGTCTACTGGGGACCTGCAGTGCAGGTGAGAGAGGGAGACACTGCTGATGTAGTGCCCAGATCCCAGAGGCTTGAACTAACCAGCAGCAGGGAGTGACCATACTTGCAGAAATTTTCTTACTCCCTCAGCTCTTCCACAGGCCCCATGTGCAAACAGCTCGGTGCTCACTCCTGGGTTGGGTGCTGCTGTCCCTCTGGCACAGTATTGATGGACAGCTCGCCTCTGCCCACCTCAAACACTGAAGTCTGTCACCTTTGAATATGTGAACGCTGTGACATCTAAGGAATGGAAAGAATTGTCCTTTTCAGTGGGAACCTAGAAGGTCCGGAGTGGGCGCTCCCAGGGAAAACTGAGACACATTCTTCAGCTTACCTGAGCCACCCTCCCAGGGCCTGGGAGGTGTGAAGGGGCCCTTTCTGAGGCCTGCCTGGAACACAGGGTGCTTGCCTGTGTCTCCTCAGCAACTCCCAGCAGCAGCCAGGGTGGGCGCCCCCTCCAGCAGCCCCTTGCCAAGCATTTCCGGATTGCATCTCAGAGGACACAGCGCTTGTCCCTGCCAGGCCTTGGGCAAGCCCCTGGACCTCTTCTCCGGGGGCAGTCAGCTAGCCCAGGAGTGTGCGGTGTAACCCAGGCGATGCCTGCGGTGGCCACCAGAGATGTGGCAAAGATGCTGTTGTCTGAGTGAAGGGAGGCCGTTTGGACACAGACACAGGGGCTCCAGCTGGGAGAAGCAGGGGCAGAGGTTCAGAAACTGGCAGGCAGCCTGGACCTCCCTGGAACCGCATTCCACAAACCAGGAAAAACTTAGCAAGTGTGGTTTCGATTTCGATTCTCCTTCTACTGACTCTTAGTTGAAAGGTGAGGTGTGGCTTATTTTCGTCTCATCAAGAGTGTTTACCAGGAGCCAGACCGGGAGCAGAGCCCTAAAGGTGAGCCTGGGCAGCAGAGAACTTGGCCTTGACTGGGGCGCCCTGGCCGGTGAGTGCGCGGCAGTGCTTGGTCGTCCTTGCCCCTTCCCTTCACTGACAGCGACCACCACGGATTCCAGCTTAGGCTCTGCGCCGGCAGCTGGCGCGGGCGGGGCGGCGGGAGGACAGAGTCCAAGACCTTAGCTTGTGGCCCGCGGAGGCTTTCTCCCGGAGGCCCCGCGTCTCTGCCTGGGCCAAAGGTCTTGCCCCGACTCCCCGGTATGCGCTGAACCTGCCGGGGTTCCACCTGAGGCTGCAGCAAAAGTTCCAGAGCGGGGCTTGGAGGAATGGATCCCACCCCCCTTTACCTAAAGGGCCGCAGAGACCCACCTTCAGCCCCCTGCGGAGGCGCTGCTCTGGTTCACTTCCTGCAACCCTGCTTCTCTGCTCACTCCTTTCCTAGCTGCCTGCCCCCTTCTGTGCATTTGGAGAAACTCAAAGATTCCCACCTTAGACAATTCTAATCTCTAAGTTTGACTTTTCTATATCAGTGACAATTTTGTAAAAAAAACAGAGAACCTAATTCTTGCTTTGGGCGTTCTCAGAATACTTTGCATTAAAGAAACTAAGAAAAATTTAGAAACTAAAAAAAAAAAAATTCTTTCCCCAAACTATTATTTACTTTGAGTTAAAAAAAAATCCTGTAGTTCATTTTGTTTTGTGCATAGCAATGAATAGCTCTTGTTTCACTTCCCAAATTCTGCTCCCATCTACCTACAAAGCCATCTACCTACAAAAAAAAAAAAAGAGAAAGAGAAATTGTATAGTTAAAGGTTCTTAAAAAACAACTTGCTCGTTTTTTTTTTTAACAGATATCCATGATGTTTATGATTTCTTGGTAATTTTCATCTTAAATTACAAATTGGAATATATTAATGCATTTTCTATAGATTTATTAATTTATATATTTGGCAGGTAGAGTTTACAGACAGCGAGAAGGAGAGACAGAGAGAAAGGTCTTCCTTCTGTTGGTTCACCCCACAAATGGCCACTATGGCCATCGCTGTGCAGATCCGAAGCCGGGAGCCAGCAGCCTCCTTCTGGTCTCCCATGCAGGTGCAGGGGCCCGAACACCTGCTATCCCAGGCCACAGCAGAGAGCTGGACTGGAAGAGGAGCAACCGGGACTAGAACCCGATGCCGCAGGCTGAGGATTAACCAAGTGCGCCATGGCGCCGGCCCATATATTAATACATTTTAACTTGCTTGTTGTAGGAAGAAAATATTATCCCTGAAAATTTAAAAATATTTTCACCGAGGTTCTGTTTTTCTCAGCATCACATGAATGAATCGGGCAGTCATCATTGCTTTCCTGTAACACTGATAAGAAAGTCTACGCTTACAAAGGTGAAGTCCATTTCCAGGCAATGGGTGTTTGAACCCTAAGGTTGCATCCTGGCAGTCCAAGAGCAGCATCTGTGCTGTGACATCCCGGGACAGCTCTGGGTTCCTGTTGCCTGACCCATTCTCTCTCTTCACCAGGATGAGGGATTCTGTCATAGCTGGGCAGATCCCAGATACCCTGGCTCCTGCATCTCTTCCCCATCACTGACAGCCAGTATCTGTTTATCCCAATTACAGGAATTCCTGGTCCCAGTATTTATCCAATTATTCCAATCCTTCATCTTTCGTGCTCATGCCACACGAGTCACTGAACCGGACCTCATCGAGGTCTGGGATCCAATTCACTGGGAGACTCTCAGGGATTTCCAAAATATATACTCAATCCCCAACCCTCCCCATTCTTATTCTCTGTATATTTTCTTCTGAGAACTTATCATACTTAACCTGGTTTCTTTTCATTTCCTCTGTGTATTATATGTCTCCCCTCACTAGGGAGAGCTCCAAGAGACAGGAATTGATATCAATTCAGCTCACTGCCTAACACTGAGCACTTAGAACAAGGCCCAGTAAATAGCAAGTACTCATGAAATATTTGGGAAATTAATGATAGACACAACTTTTCTGAGATGTCTACAATCTTTTTCTGAGCACTCTTCTTTTCCTTCATGTCATAATCTGTCTCTATTTACCCCCAAAATATTATATTAGTGTTCTTAAGGTACTGACATTAGCAGTTTGCCTTTCTTGTTCTATTCTAATAGAACCAAGGCAGAGTTTTTAGAGATCTTGTAGAAACCATAAGACATTGTTCATGAGGCATGTGTCCTAGGCCTTGACATGCTGGAGGAAAGATTTTTCCTTTAGAGATACAGAACACAGCAAATTGGCATACATATTCCACAAGCGGAAACCCTATATACATTTTTGTCAAATAAATACTAGCTATGACTTCAGGATCTTATTTTCTAATAAATGAATTTTCTGGGTTATAGGTTACCATGGCAACTGAATTCACCATGAAGGCCCCCGTGTGTCTGGTCGAAAATAGGAAAGAGCAAATGATAGTGAATCCCAAAGCACTGGAGATTCTTAACCAGATATCTCAACCTGTAGTAGTAGTGGCCATTGTGGGATTGTATCGTACAGGAAAATCCTACCTCATGAATCGCCTTGCTGGACAGAAACATGGTGAGTGTGGGCCTGGGACAAGGGTCATTTACTTGGCACCAGTGACAACACATGCTGATAACACCTTGTCTAGTGTCACTTTAAAGAAGAGCATGACTCCCCCCCCCAAAAAAAAAAAAAAACCATCTAATTCTCACTTCCTAAGTTTTACCTCAACCACGTGTCCAGTGAATCTCATTCTTTGGTCCATTAATGAAGAATTCACCAACCCTTTCAAAAGATCCACTCCACTTCATTTTCTTTGCATTTTTACTATTTATTTATATTTATTTGAAGAGCAGAGAGACAGAGAGACAGACAGAGATCTTTCATCTTCTGGTTCACTTCCAAATGCCCTCAACAGCTAGGGCTGAGGGAGGCCAGAAGCACTTAGAAGCCTATCCAGGAATCACAGGTGCCTGGCGTTCCACAATATGTGCTAGTAAAGAATTTATCAGAAACAGAGGTGGAACTTGAACCTAGCCACTTTGATATGTACTAAATTTGTCCCAAATTGCGTCTTACCCATTGTTCCAACCACCTGTTGGTCACCTTAATCCCTTCCACTATAATGCCTAGGAGGTGAGGTGCAGTAATTACTTCCTTTTTCTTCTTATATCCATTTTTCCATAAGCTATATATTTAGTTCAAATTGCACATAAAATTGTAAAAGTTTTAAAAAGTAAATATTCAGGAGCATGCATAGTAGAGTTACTGTATATCCAATACTAAAATTGAGCTACAATGCCTTCTATTTTGCTTCATGCCATCATAAGTTTTTCCCCTTCTCTTTCCACTTTAAACATTGCAAAATGTAAACCAATACATATAGAAGAATATATAACATACATATGTACATAAAGTTAATAAAGATAAAGTGAATGGTGCGTAATCAGTATCAAGAAATAAAACTTTATCACCATCAAATGGTCCAAATAATACCCCCTTACACTCTCACTATTCATCAAAATATTCATCAATATTTTGGTATCTCAGGCACACTCCTTTCACTTTTGCTTTTTAAAAAAATAGTCTTACAGCCTATTGTATACACTCTAACATCAGTACACTTTGGCGTTTCTTTTGGTACTTTATATACAAGGAATTATAGTGTTTGTAGTCTTGGGTATCTTTCATCTTTCTCTTAGCAAAAGCTTTAAGAATCCTTTACATATGATATATATAATGACAACTTACTTATTTATGCTATGATACTTTGTGCCATTGTCTGAGAATACTACACCCTATTTATCCATTTGTTGTTAATGAACATTGGTATTATTTCTAGCTATTATCATTCATGCATGAGGCTGTCATGAATGTTCTTGTATTTATATTCTGGTGAATATGTACAAATCTTCCCTTTACAAAATATCCAGGAATGCAATTGGAGAATCATAGATAATGTGTGTCTTCAGTCTTTTCTGATAATATTAAATTTCTTTCTGTGCAATTTCTGTGCTTTTTAATAGCAATGGACAATAATACATATACTACATAAGTTTAGTAACATGAGACAAATTTAAAATTTTGGCTTATCTCTAGACTGTGTAGTTATATACTATTTATCTCATGATGACTGAATGTGAGCATGTTTTCACATTGATTTGCCATTTGTATTTCCTGGCTTATGAAATTTCTTTTTTTCCCCTACCAGTTCTCTCTTTGGTTTTACTGACATTTGGGACAATGTGGTTGTTCTTCTATTTGTTGTTTCTATTGTAAAAATTATGCAAAAATTTCTCCCCTAATAACTGACTTCCTGCCTGGCTCAACATCATTAAGGACTGAACTTCATTCAACTGAATTGTGAAGATCCTGAATTGCTTTCCATCTCTGTCTCTCTCACATACTCTTTCCCTCAATTGCTCCCTCCCAACCTTCCTCTCACCTTTTTCTTTTTCCTCTCTTATTCCTTCTCCCCTTTTTACTTCCAATCTTCCATTGACTCCTAAGTAATTCTCATTAATTTTCTCTTAGAGACATTCTTCATCATCAGTTGGTAGAATACACTTTAATTTGTTGGAATTCCATATGCTTTTTTTAACTTTTATTTAGTAAATATAAATTTCCAAAGTACAGTTTATGGATTATGATGGCTCCCCCACCCATAACTTCCCTCCCACTCGCACCCCTCCCATCTCCTGCTCCCTCTCCCAGTCCATTCACATCAAGATTCATTTTCAATTAGGTTTATATACAGAAGATCAATTTAGTATATATTAAGTAAAGATTTCATCAGTTTGCACCCACATAGAAACACAAAGTGTAAAATACTGTTTCAGTACTAGTTATAGCATTATTTCACATTGGACAACATATTAAGGACAGATCCCACATGAGAAGTAAATACACAGTGACTCCATCTGTTGACTTAACAATTTGACACTCTTGTTTATGGCGTCAGTAATCTCCCTAGGCTCTAGTCATCAGTTGCCACGGCTATGGAAGCCTGTTGAGTTTGTCGATTTCGATCTTATTCAGACAGGGTCATAGTCAAAGTGGAAGTTCTCTCCTCCCTTCAGAGAAAGGTACTTCCTTCTTTGATGGCCCCATTCTTTCCACTGGGATCTCACTCGCAGAGATCTTTCATATAGGTCTTTTTTTTTTTTTTTTTTTTTTCCCAGAGTGTCTTGGCTTTCCATGCCTAAAATACTCTCATGGGCTCTTCAGCCAGATCCGAATGCCTTAAGGGCTGATTATGAGGCCAGAGTGCTATTTAGGACATCTGCCATTCTATGAGTCTGCTGTGTATCCCACTTCCCATGTTGGATCGTTCTCTCCCTTTTTGATTCTTCTATCGGTTAGTATTAGCAGACACTAGTCTTGTTTGTGTGATCCCTTTGACTCTTAGACCTATCAGTGTGATTAATTGTGAACTGAAATTGATCACTTGGACTACTGAGATGGCATTGGTTCATGCCACCTTGATGGGATTGAATTGGAATCCCGTGGCACATTTCTAACGCCACCATTTGGAGCAAGTCCAATTGAGCACGTCCCAAATTGTACATCTTCTCCCTCTCTTATTCCCACTCTTATATTTAACAGGGATCACTTTTCAGTTAAAATTTGAACACCTAAGAATGGGTTAATTACAGAGTTCAACCAATAGTACTAGAACAAAAAAAAATACTAAAATGGATAAAGTATTACATTGTACATCAACAGTCAGGACAAGGGCTGATCAAGTCACTGTTTCTCATAGTGTTCATTTCACTTCAACAGGTTTCCCCTTTGGTGCTCAGTTAGTTGTCACCAATCAGGGAGAATATATGATATTTGTCCCTTTGGGACTGGCTTAATTCACTCAGCATGATGTTTTCCAGATTCCTCCATTTTGTTGCAAATGACCGGATTTCATTGTTTGCTGTTTTTTTTTTACTGCTGTATAGTATTCTATAGAGTACATGTCCCATATGATAGAGTTGATAACTGTAAGAGACAGATATCAGAATTAAAGGATCAACAACATTGTTCTTATTGTTCACTCATGACATACTTAAATAGCAATATAGCAAATTCTCTGTACTCTACTAAGAGAGTCTGTGGTTCAAAAGGCTTTAAACATCTGAACTGTCCTGGTCCAGGTTCATAAGCAGAAACAGATCACTATTTCTCTCTCTTACTCTGTGACTCTTTGTGTATGTGTGTGAGTGAGTGCGTGTGTGTTTGTGTGTTTATAGGAAGGAACTTCAGAAAGGATATAGAATATAGAACTAAAAGGTAAGTTACTTTTGGTGCACAATTTTTCAAATTCTTGTGATTGAGATTCTTCAAAATGTTCATGGAACTTGTGTATTATGAAAAATGTGAAGAGACTTAAACACTCAAATTCTTTTATCATATGGAGGAAACATTGGCCTAAGACAGATGGTCAAAATGCTGCTGGGCAGAAAATACCATCCACTGGTTCCTGGGCATGAACCTCAAATCATCTCCTTCTGGGCGTCAGCCTGTGGAAAGCAGGGCCAACAGGACTCACAGCTCTGTGCTGCTTTCCCGTAACTTACATCTCCCTCCTGAGGATAATGACACAGGACTCATAATTAGCTTGAAGAAGAGAAAAGAATACAAAGCTGAAGGGGAAGAGAAAGGAGTGAGAAAAACACAAACCCTAATGTGTAGAATAAGTTGTGGCAGGAAACGGACAATCTTCTGGCAGGAAACGGACAATCAATTCAAAAATAATCGAGGAGAGTTCCATGGAGGGATCTCCCGGGGACTGTGTGGGGTAAAGAGAGACACTGCAGCATCAGAGAGCACCAGGGAAGGGCAACGACAATGTCCGGGTGGGCGTCATCATCCCTCCAGCCTGAAGAGACAGGCAAGAGTTGATGCCAGATCATGGTCAAGACCACACCACTGGATGCAGCCACATGAAGGGAGGACTGAGGCCCAGCAAGGTGGAAGCAGAAGCAACATGTGCCTGCCTTCCTGTCTCCTGTGAGGCTTCCCACTGATGGAACCCTAAGAGAAGCTGGGAGGCAGGAGAGCTCTTTAGTGTCAGATAAGATGACGTGGGGTAGTAGACTTCTACCAGCTCTACCAAGAGATGTAGTTTGAGTCTTTTAAAGAAAAAACATTTCTTTAGAAGATAATATATATATGATTAATATATAATCATATATTATACAATTTTATGTGATTATATAAGCTTGTTATATGTAATGATTATATTATGATACATATTTATACAATTATATATATGTATATATATACATAATTTGTTTTCAGAGAATGCCTATTTTCCTGACCTAGCCTGTATTCCTACAGGTTTAATGAATATAACCCCTGGCCACCCGTGTCAGCCTGCTCTCAGGGTTTTTTAATTGTCCTCTTCCCTTCAGGCTTCCCTCTGGGCTCCACCATAGAATCTGAAACCAAGGGCATCTGGATGTGGTGCGTGCCCCACCCCTCCAAGCCAAACCACACCCTGGTCCTCCTGGACACTGAGGGCCTGGGCGATGTGGAAAAGGTAAGCCAGACAATGTTCTCTGCCCTCAACTGTGCTCTTACAGTTTAACTGGCACATCACTTCACTTTCTCTGCCACATTTCTCTAAACTGCAAATCCAACAATGAGCCAGGAAGTTAAAAATCTGTTTCTTCAGACTACCTTAGTAGCCTCAAGCACTTTGATATGTGATGAAGAGAGATGTGGAAAAGGTAAGGTCCAGAATGTTCTCTACTCTCACCTGTGCTCTTACATTTTAATTTGCCATATCACTTCACTTTTTCTGACACATTTCTCTTAATTGCAAATCCAATAATGAGCAATGAGGTTAAATTCTGTTTCTTTAAACTACCTTAGTAGCCTCAAGCACTTTGATATATGATGAAGAGAGATTCTTCTTACTTTTAATGCGAGAGCAAATATTTAAATTAATGATATGAATGAACAAGTTAGTTCCAGGACTCTGCACTAAGTACTAAAGATAAAATTGTAAATAAGGTAATGGGTCTAGCCTACTTGGAGAGACTACAACACAATCTACCCAGAGTAGCATCAGTGCAAAAAGTGGGAAACCAATCTAATCATTTGAGTTAGCAAGAGCTTCCTGAGAAAGCTCTATTCCATTAGATCAATAGAATCTACAAAAAAATGGGAGGTTGATTGAGTCAGAAATAATGACTATGAAAATAAGGCCTCTGTGAAGAAATTTAGTTATATCATCTTTAGAAAAACTTCTGTTTATTATTAGATTTTTAATCCCAATCTCTCAGCTTTGAAGATGAATTCTTTGCTGACTTCTTTGTAACATGAACTGTTCAAAACCACCCCCAACGTGTAATGGGTGATTTTATGCATTTATCTTTATAGTTTCAGGGGCAATCAATATTTTCACTTTATTTATGAGTCTCAGTCTAAATTACAAGAAGCAGCAATAGATCTTTGACTTCTCTTATGATGGGAGAAAAGCACCAACTTAGAAACTGATTTTAAAAATTCAGTTTTAAACTATTGATCTTTATGTAATTATAACCAATATGGACTATTGATTTTAAATAAATGATACTTTCCATAAACCTATTCATGTAATTAAATTTGTTAAAGGATCAAAGCAAAACAAAATATAAAGTGGTGCAAAAGATACTACTGGCTGACCTTGTGACCCATACTGTGATAGGGTAATGCTTTCTACGTCTTGACAGGAATCTCATTTCCAGCCTCCTCTCCCACTACAGCCTGTGTACTCAGAACTTCTATCAGGTGGGATAATTTTGTAAGGCCTTTATGTGACTGTGAGCTAAAAGTTCCAACTTAACCTCTGTTAGTTCTTTGCCTGCTGGATCCCTTCATCTTCACAAATCCTTTTTCTATCTATCAACTCTTCAAATCTCAGGTATTTTCTATTTACTGCCATAACATCCCAGTCACACAGAATCCCTTCTCATTCTGAATACAGGGTATTTATTCACATCCGTAGGCCTCCATATCTTCACCTCTGTTTTATTTGTTGGTTTGGCCTCAGACAACGTTGTATTCCACTCATGGGAAGGATTATCATTAAGGTTACATTTATAAAGTGACATATATTTGCTCTACGTCCCATAAGTTTTGGTATGTTGTGCTGTTATCCTCATTTACTTCCAGAAAATTTTTGATTTCTTTTTTAATTTCTTCTATGACCCATTGTTCATTCAGGAGCATGTTGTTCAATCTCCATGTGTTTGCGTATGCTCTAGGGATTCCTGAGTTGCTAATTTCCAACTTCATTCCTTTATAGTCTGAGAAGCTGCATGGTATGATTCTAATTCTTTTGAATTTGCTGAGACTTGCTTTATGGCCTAGTATGTGGTCAATCCTAGAGAAGGTTCCATGTACTGCTGAGAAGAATGTAAAATCTTTAGCTGTAGGATTGAAAGTTCGGTATATATCTGTTAGATCCATTTGGGCTATAGTGTCGTTTAAATCTACTGTATCCTTGTTGATCTTCTGTCCTGTTGATCTATCTGTTTCTGAGAGTGGAGTATTGAAGTCCCCCAGTACTATTGTATTGGGGTCTAAGTCTCCCTTTAAGTCCCTTAACAAATCTTTTAGATAAACCGGTGCCCTGTAGTTAGGTGCATGTACATTGATAATTGTTATATCTTCCTATTGAATTGATCCCTTAATCATTATGTAGTGTCCCTCTTTGTCTCTCTTAACGGTTTTTGTGGTAAAGTTTATGTTGTCATCCGATATTAAGATGGCTACGCCTTCTCTTTTTTCATTTCTGTTGGCATGGTATATCTTTTTCCAGCCTTTCACTTTCAGTCTGTATGGATCTTTGTTGGAAAGATGTGTTTCTTGTAAGCAGCAAATAGATGGGTTTTGTTCCTTAAGCCAATCAGCCAATCGGTGTCTTTTAACTGGACAGTAGGCCATTAATGTTCAATGTGACTAATGATAAGTGGTAACTTTGCCCTGCCATTTGCCAAAGATAAGTTCTAATATATGCTTTGAATTCCCTGTGATCTTTTGCTGTGAGCTTTCCTTCCTTTACCTTCTTTCATATTGATGACCGTGTTTCTGTGTTTCTGTGTGCAACACATCTTTTAAGCATCTTTTGCAGGGCTGGACGAGTGGCGACAAATTCTTTCAATTTCTGTTTGCTATGAAAAGTCTTTATTTCACCTTCATTCACAAATGAGAGCTTTGCAGGATATAATATTCTGGGCTGGCAGTTTTTCTCTCTTAGTACCTGTGCTATATCTCGCCATTCCCTCCTAGCTTGTAGGGTTTCTGATCAGAAGTCAGCTGTGAGTCTGATTGGAGATCCTCTGAGAGTAATCTGACATTTCTCTCTTGCACATTTTAGGATCTTTTCTTTATGTTTCAATGTGGAGAGTTTAATTACAATGTGTCGTGGTGAGGATCTCTTTTGGTCATGTTTATTAGGGGTTCTATGAGCTTCCTGTACTAGGATTTCTCTGTCCTTCTCCAAACCTGGAAAGTTCTCTGCTAGTATCTCACTAAAAAGGCCTTCTAATCCTTTCTCCCTCTCCATGCCTTCAGGAACTCCTAGAACCTGAATGTTGGGTTTTTTAATAGTATCCTGAAGATTCCCGACAATATGTTTTAGATTTCTAATTTCCTCTTCTTTTCTTTGGTCTGACTGTATCCTTTCCTGTTCTCTGTCTTCTAAGTCCGATATTCTCTCTTCTGCTTCACCCATTCTGTTTGTAAGGCTCTCTAATGTGTTTTTCATTTGATCTATTGAATTCTTCACTTCATTATGATTTCTTGTCACTATCACAGTTTCCTGTTGTACTAGTTGTTTCATTTCATTTTGATTCCTCCTTAATATTTCATTTTCACGAGAGAGATTTTCTATCTTGTCCATTAAGGATTTCTGTAGTTCAAGAATTTGTTTTTGAGAACTTCTTAATGTTCTTATCAATGTTTTGAGATCTGCTTCTTGCATTTCTTCTATGTCATCATCTTCATAATCTTGAATTGGGGTATCTTTTTCATTTGGGGGCGTCATAGTGACTTCCTTGTTTTTATTACCTCGGTTTTTGCGTTTGTTATTTGGCATATTGGAGATATTTGGTTTCTTCACTGTGGTGCTTTTTCTTGTTATACTATGACTCTAGATTAAGTGGACTGTCTGTTTTTGATGGAGCCTTAGAGGCTTGAGATGGGTGTGGCCTGAGAGCTCTGTTTGGTGTGCTAAAGGTGACACTCCCAGGTTAGGCGTGGTAGATCTCTCTCTCTCTTTCTTTCTTTTTTTGATTCAAAAGGGAAGTAATTCTGCACAGCTGAACGAAGTTGGAGGTAGTTAGCAGGCAAATGATATACCCGCAGGAGCCAGAGATCAGAAGCTCTTTCCCAAGGACCACACAGGGAATCTGTTCGGCCCTCAGAGTGGGCTCAAATTCTCCTTCAGTCTCCCACTGGGTTGCCAAAGTTATGGAATTGTAGCGTCTCTGGAGAGTACTCACGTGAATTCCGTGAGTTCTCTCCCCCACCGTCTCTTTTTTCACAGTCTCAGTTCAGTAGCACCACAAATTCACTAGGTCCTAATCTCCTGTTAATTCACCCCGCCCAGAGTCAGGTTTTTCTGCTAGGCTCAGGGCCGGTGCAGACCTGAGGTCGCTCTGCTTATGACATATGTCCAAGATGGCACCTGCTCTTTGTCTTGCTCGCCTTTGAGAGGTGAGCGGAGAGAGAGAAACCCGTGTCCGTATCAGTCACTTTTTTTTTCTGTCTCTCTTCTAGTTAGCCTGGTGAACTTTTCCCCTCGGGGTCGTTCCCTCTAGTCTCCTCTTTCAGCTTGGCTGCCGGTGTCTCGGGCTATTGAGGTTTGGCTCACCTCGCGTTCCAGTGCTGGTGTGTTGAGTCTGCCGCTGGTGTCCCGAACTGTGGGCTCCCACGCTCTCCATGCAGGTCCACTGTGAATCACTTGTTCCGGAAGAGTTTCTTCTGCTGTTTCTTCCCCTACTCTTCCTTGAACCTGCAGTATCTCCACTTTTATTAAACTGTCTCTCCCCGGACTATCAGTGTGCTCCCTTCCTATTCCGCCATCTTGCTGCCTCCCATGTATTTGCTCTTTAACATCATCCTTTTGTGGTTAGAAATTGTCATATGGAACTTTATAAGCACAAAACAAATGCAGGGTCCATCCTTGTGAAGAGTTGAACTTAATTTCATAGGATCTGTGTCCTTATCATAGTCATTATTGAGAAAAAAATGTTTACAGTGGGATACTTCTACAGTTACTAGTGGACACCTATGTTTAAGCACTTTATTAAGTACTTCATGGATAGTAACAATGTCTATCATTTATTTGAATATCTATACAAACTGAGTGTGGTCATAGTATATCAAGACTGCATTTCATTTTTGAATTATATTTGAAATTTGTTATTTACCCTAATATTCAGTTATAATATAGCCACAGTGTGAACAAGCAACCAAATGTATGATAGATGAGTAAATGAAGAGTAGATGTATAAGTCCCTTGTTTCAATGGGTTTTCCAGCGAGACCCTAAGAATGACTCCTGGATCTTTGCCCTGGCCGTGCTTCTGAGCAGCACCTTTGTCTACAACAGCCTGGGCACCATCAACCACCAGGCCCTGGAGCAGCTGCAATATCCTTCCAGAAATGGAACTTCCATATTTCACTGAGTTTAGGAGAATGGCAGTTGAGACTATTTCTTCTTTATGTAACTAAATTTTCCTGGGTCATTAAGAGTGGACACAGGGAAAAGGAGAGTGTTTGTCCAACTTGTTTCTAAGTGAGATGTAGAGTTTGTGGTGTAGAGTTTGTGGTGTAGAGTTGTTTTTTTTTTTTTTTTTTTTTTTCCTTAACTGAGATTTCAGCTTTGTTACTGAACTCACAGAGTTAATCAGGGCAAGATCTTCTCCCCCATCTGATGAGGTAGAGGACTCGGCAGAGTTTGTGAGTTTCTTTCCGGACTTTGTGTGGGCTGTGCGGGATTTCACCCTGGAACTGAACTTGAAAGGACAGCCCATCACAGAAGATGAGTACCTTGAGAATGCCTTGAAGCTGATTCCAGGTATCAGAGTGTGCTCTGGGGATGGCTGATTTAGTTACAAGGTTGGGTCAAGCAGGACTTCCAATGGCAATTGAAATATTTTTTTTTTTCTGAGACAAGATTGAAGCCCAAGGTAATGATGACTGGTGATTGATGGATGGGTATGATTTTAACAATTATTATTGAAAATTTTTAGAGTTTGAGATTTAAATTCAGTGGGGAAATTTGGAGTTCAATATTGCATCAACCATTTTAGTCCAATCAGTAAAATTTAAAAAAAGAGAGAACTGCAATAACTGCTATTACTTCTAAGACTCATATTTATGATACTTAATAAGCTTAAGCATTCCTTTTACTCTATTCTTAGAAAAATAGATACACTAGGAAGTTAGTAAACAGAGAATCACTAGGAAGTCACATGATCTGTTCGTTGAAAATAATTTTCACTAGGTATGTTTTACTTGCTTTGATTGCTGTATCCTTCATAGAAGCATAGTTATATCCTCAATACTACAATGGGGAAAATAGTGCTATGTGCCTGCAATAATACAGTCATTTTGTCTTTTTTTATAACACCAACTTCTTTATCTTTAGGCAATGTGTGATCAGTTTATTATTAAATACTTATTACATAGGTAATATTTAGAAGAATAGAGAAGTAAAAGCACTTAGAAGAACTATACATTTTATTTCCTTCTTTTATTAGTTCTATCAATAGGCATTAATTCAACAAAATATATGCCTCAGTATCCCTCTTCAGTTACTGTATTCTAGTATAAGCTGACTTTGAGAGTAAGTGAGATCTCCAAGTTTTAGTGAGATTAGCTTTATTTTGAAGCTTACTTCTTTTTTTTTCTTTTCAACTTTTATTTAATAAATATAAATTTCCAAAGTACAACTTTTGAATTATAGCAGCTTTTCCCCCCATAATCTCTTTCCTACTCACAACCATCCCATCTCCCACTCCCTCAGCCATCCCATTCTTCATCATGATTCATTTTCAATTATCTTTACATACAGAAGATCAACTTTGTATATACTAAGTAAAGATTTCAACAATCCACACCCACAAAGACACACAAAGTATAGAGCACTGTTTGAGTAGTAGTTTCACCATTAATTCTCATATTATAACACACTAAGGGCAGAGGTCCTACATGGGGGGTAGGTGCACAGTGACTCCTGCTGTTGATTTAATAATTGACAGTCAGTAATCACCCAAGGCTCTTGTCATGAACTGCCAAGGCCATGAAGCTTACTTCTAATACAGTGTATAAACATAGTGAATAGTGCATATGTTTTTTGGTTATGTTTTTTAAGCATTTTTCACTACTGACTTGAATGTTTTCTGTTCTCATGCTGCTTTTAAAATATCACATTCTTATTTCCCAGCATTACTTTAAAGTTATTGTTCATTTCTTAATGGGACTGTAATATTAGAGATATACTTCAAACAAATTTGATTCTTCAGAATCGTGTGAGTATAGTCACTCTACCCACCACAACAAGTGAACAGGATCCATGATGAATTTCTTCTCTTGAAATGAATACCTTTCATTCCACTTTAAAGTAATTACTTGAGGCTCATCTCCATGCAGAAAAGGATTCCCCATTCTTTGCGCATATTAGAATGACTACTTTGCACATTTGGAAGGCAAATTTACAGACACTGGAGCTGCCATATCACAGAGATTCCTGGAAGTCCTCAGCCCTTTGTTTGCTGTCTCTTCAATGAATGCTCTGTTTTATAATTCCACAGAAACAAATGCCAGAATCCAAAATGCCAACAAGCCTGTAATGTGTATCAGGTATTTCTTTCCAAAACGGAAGTGCTTTGTCTTTGATCGGCCCACAAATGATAAAAATCTCTTAGCCCGTATGGAAGAAGTGCCAGAAGACCAACTGGAATTGAACTTCAAGAAGCAGTCAGAAAAATTCTGCTCTTACATCTTCACACATGGGAAGACAAAGACCCTGAGACAGGGAATCATTGTCACTGGAAACCGTGAGTTTCTTCTGTGTCAAAATATGACTTTCTTTAGATCAGTGTGTGTGATGAAGCTGTGATTCTTCTGTGGGCTTGTCAATCGTTTCGTTTGCTTCTGTATAGGAATACAGAGAAGGAGATGCTCCTACCACACCTGCAAATGATGTTTCTTAGTTAAATTTTCCCTCCATGCGGAATTACTGAGGCCTCAGTTATCTCTTAATATGAACCTACAAATGATGCAATCACAAAATGCTGTCACATGGCCGGTGCCCCGGCTCAACAGGCTAATCCTCTGCCTAGCGGCGCTGGCACACCGGGTTCTAGTCCCGGTCGGGGCGCCGGATTCTGTCCCGGTTGCCCCTCTTCCAGGTCAGCTCTCTGCTGTGGCCTGGGAGTACAGTGGAGGATGGCCCAAGTACTTGGGCCCTGCACCCCACAGGAGACCAGGATAAGCACCTGGCTCCTGCCTTCGGATCAGCGCAGTGCGCCAGCTGCGCCGGCCATTGGAGGGTGACCCAACGGCAAAAGGAAGACCTTTCTCTCTCTCTCTCTCTCTCTCTCTCTCACTGTCCACTCTGCCTGTAAAAAAAATGCTATTACAGAAAGAAATCTGCATGTGAGAAGTCCTGTAAGATGAGTTTCTCAGTGAGAAAGCACAAAATGTTGTAGGATTTTAAACCAGTCATAACATAAATAAGAGATAGTAATCCAATGCAAGCTCATCAAGAGTTTGAGAAAAAGAAATAAACTTGAACCTACACACAGGGCTGGCTTCATGGACATATGACTGAGTCAGTTACACAGATTCCATGCTAATATCAAGTCACACATACATCCACATGCTGTGTGCCTGGCGTCAAAACCCAGAGGGTATTTTTAATAAGTGGGATAGCATTTTATTTGGAATTAGAATACAAAAATTATGTGATTTTCCTAGATTGATAAACTTGTAACTTATTTAAATGGAGAAGTACTTTCCTAGAAAACCCTATAATATTTCTTATAATCAGTATTTTAATGTCACAAATTGGTGAATCTGAAAATCATAACAGAAAGGGTGAACAGAAACAAGAACCATGTTGTAATACAGAGAAGTATTCCCAGAGCAAGATGGGAAAGGAAATATAGAAGGAAAAGCCAGAGGGGGAAGAGAGAAGAAAAGGAGGAAGAAGGGAAGGAGGAGGAGCAGGAAAAGAACACTTCAAGATAAGTAGAATGGATTTGATGTTTGGGATGCTGATTGAAAACAATGAATGTGAACTATCTGTTTATTCCCTAAAATTATGCGCTATTCAGGGCTGGGCAGTCTGGTGGAGATGTACATAGACACCATCAACAGCGGAGCCGTCCCTTGCTTGGAGAACGCAGTGACGACTCTGGCCCAGCGTGAGAATGCTGCAGCCGTGCAGAAAGCAGCCGAGCACTACAGCAGGCAGATGGCCCAGCGACTGGTGCTCCCCATAGACACGCTCCAGGAGCTGCTGGACGTGCACGCAGCCTGTGAGAGGGAAGCCATTGAAATCTTCATGGAGCACTCCTTCAAGGACGACAACGGGGAATTCCAGAAGAACCTTTTGGTAAACATCTGAACATCTATCCTTGCCAGTGACAGCCTTTCTGGATAACACCTAAAGTCTGTCTTTTCACCCTGTGATCATCCCCCTACCATAGTAGAAGGCATCCTGATTCTAGAGAATGAAAGAGCTCTATGGACTACAGGTCACCCTTTTTTTAAAAGACAGACACTTAATTATTTGGTAAAGCAAAATGAATTATCATGAGTTTTACAGCTTAAAACAGCACACATTATTATAATAATTATCTGTTTGCAGCTATGCATGTCAGGGTGTCTGTGTCCTCTGCTCAGTGTAGACAGATGGAAAGAAGGTGCCAGATGGGCTTGGTCTTCAAATGCAGTCTCCAGGGAACCCCTCCATCTCTAAACTAGTTATATTTTATCAAATAATTCTCTTGTTTCTAATTTTCTGGTTTCCTTTCTGACACCAACTAGAAAAATCTACCATTAAGATTCATGAGATTGGATAATGCCAGATAGGCTTCTTTCCATTGTAAACTCAACTTGTGCTATTTATCATGATGGAATCATAAGAGTAACAGCCATCATATTCTCAGACCCAGGAAATATGGGGGATATGGACATCAAGAGTAGAGAAGTCTTATGGAAACTCTTAATTCTATTGACCACAGTCATAATCATTAAAAATTTAGCTTTCTATGTGTCTAGGCCTGAAGTGGAAAAGCAAGAGTCTCAATTTGTACTGAGGAAACCCAGTTGGATTGTGACTTCCAAATACAAACAAAAAATTCTTTTCTTACATATTCACAAATTCAAGACATCATCAAAGCATTCATAAGGGTTCAAAAGTTGGTTCAAAATACATCTAGACAATTAGTAAGATATTAATGGCATATATTCCTATAAATTCATATTTCTGTCCCTAGCAATCTACATGTTCTGAAGAAATTTTAATTGCAATCAAAATTCACCTTTCTATTCTTAGTCTTGAGGCCAGGCCACTGTTAATCATATTATATGTTAAAGGACCACAGAGCTCAGGGCTTCTGACCCTCATTTACAGATACTGAGCCTGGGCCTCTCCCCCATGAGAAATACGTGGCTTTGCATAGGTGAAACAGGCAATGACCAGAAGTAACAGTGAAGTAAGTCTCCTGACTGCAGGTCCATTCTTTGTTCTGGTCCACTCTGAGGCCGTCCAAATCCTCCTGCCACGTGTATCACAGGTGGACCTTCCCTGCTACTCATTCCTTTCTAATGTGTGAACCTACGTTTCCCTGGCAGGAAACCACAGAGCAGAAAAAGGAAGACTTCCTGCTGCAGAATGAAGAGGCCTCTGTCAAATACTGCCAGGCTGAGCTTACACGGCTCTCAGCGTCCCTGATGGAAAGTATTTCAAGAGGAGTTTTCTCTGCGCCTGGAGGCCACAGTCTCTACTTAGAAGCAAGAAAAAGGATTGAAGAGGAGTATGAGCTGGTGCCCAGGAAGGGAGTGAAGGTGAGTAATAGGGGGGAGAGTTGGACAACAGAGTAGAGTTGTAGGATCTTTGGTGCTTGTTTTGAAAATGAGGAGCACAGCACCACGGCGGAGGGAAACATTTGCTATGTTCTGGATATTAGTCCTCCAGGGTTGATGTTTCTGAGACATCGTCCTCACCCTCTCTGTGGCCATGTGAGAGGTGATGAGAACTTTGGGAGATGGAGCCAAGTGGGAGGATCTTAGTTCATGAGGGGCTGCCTTCAGAGGATATAAGGTCATAGTTCCCAAGGGACCTTGAGTTAATTCTGAGATCGATTTGTTATAGAAACCAGGGCTGATCCCTGAATGACTCTGTTGCATCCTAATATCTTCATTCTACCCATACCAGTGTGATGCTATCCTCTCTGAGAGTCAGAGCCATGTTGGTCAGAGCCATGCTTAGGCAGGTGCTGTGCCCTTGAACCTGTAGACTGGGAGGAAAATCTGCCTCTGTAAAAGAACCTGCTTCAAGGATTTTGTTAGAATCATGGAAAGCAAACTAACACAGCAATTTTTGACATTTTAAGTGTTTTAAAATCCATATATAGTTATATACTCCTAGGTAAAGTGGAAGATTTCTTCCCAGAGAGGATCTGGAATCAGGGATTCAAGTGTGATAACCATTTATTTACTGCTCTTTCTTTTCATTTTTTAAAAATCAAACAAAGAATAGGCTTTATGCTTAGTGAAGAAAACTATTCTCCAGATGATTATGATCTTATCTTGGGTGGACAAATTCATACTGTTTAGACAGGGTGCAGATATAGTTACCATAGTGGTGTGCACTGATAGTAATAATGATGATGGTGATGACCATCATGACATTCACTCCCTATACCAAATATAGTCTTATGTTAATTTTTTAGATTATCATTTTAATTCTCAGAATACTATAAATCAAGTATTAACATCAGCTCCATTGTGCAGGTAGAAAACATGATGTATAGAAAAGCTAATAATTTACCTTTATTTTTATTTTAATTATTTTATTTTATTTTATTTTATTTTATTTTTTGACAGGCAGAGTGGACAGTGAGAGAGAGAGACAGAGAGAAAGTTCTTCCTTTTTGCAGTTGGTTCACCCTCCAATGGCCGGCGCGGCCAGCGCACTGCGGCCAACGCACCGCGGCCGGCGCACCGCGCTGATCCGATGGCAGGAGCCAGGTACTTATCCTGGTCTCCCATGGGGTGCAGGGCCCAAGCACTTGGGCCATCCTCCACTGCACTCCCTGGCCACAGCAGAGAGCTGACCTGGAAGAGGGGCAACCGGGACAGAATCCGGTGCCCTGACCGGGACTAGAACCCAGTGTGCCGGCGCCGCAAGGCGGAGGATTAGCCTAGTGAGCTGCGGCGCCGGCCAATAATTTATCTTTAAATAACCCATTCAGTAAGTAGCAGGATTGACAAGGCTGTTCCATCTACCTGACCACCAGAAATTCTTTTTCTTTTTTGGGAGCTTCATTTTGTTTCTATAATGATTGAACCAATTTACACCCTCCCAACAGTTGAGTAAATGTTCCCTTTTCTCCAAATTTGTTAACTTAATCATAAGTCATAGCTCTTCTTTTTAAAAATTCATAGATTTATTTTTATTTATTTGAAAGATAGGGTAACAGAGATAATGGAGAGGTGGAGAGAAAGAGATTTCCATCTGCTGGTTAACTCCATAAATGCCCACATCTGCCACGGTGGTCCTTGCCAAAGCCAAGAGCCTGGAATTCCATCTGGATCTCTCATGTGGATGGCAGGGGCCCAAGTATTTGGGCCATCTTCTGCTTTTTGCCCAACTACATTAGCATGGAGTTAGAATGGAATCAGACCAACTGGGACTTGAACATGTTGTGATATGGGAAGCCAGATTTGCAAGTGGCAGATTTACCCACTGCACCATAACTGTGATCCCAAATAATAGCCATTCTAACAGTGTGAACTTATATCTCATTATGGTTTGATGTATTTCCCAGATGATTAGAAGCATTGAACGTGTTTTTATATGCTGGTTATTCTTCTGGATGTCTACTTTTGAGAAATGTCTATAAAAGGAATTTTCCCTTTTTAAAAGATTATATATATATATATATATATATATATATAATTGCGAGGTAGAATTACAGACAGAGGGAGACACTGAGAAAGGTCTTCCATCTACTGTTCACTCCCCCAAATGGCCTCAATGGCCAGAGCTGTGCCTGTCTGAAGCCAGGAGCCAGAAACCAGGAGATTCTTCCCCGTCTCCATGTAAGTGCAGGGACCCAATCACGTAGGCCATCTTCCACTGCTTTCCCAGGCCATTTGCTGAGAACTGATTTAGAAGAGAAGCAGCTGGGATATGAACCTGCACCTATTTGGAATGCCTGAACCAAAGGTGGAGGCTTAGTCCACTATGCTACAGTGCCAGCCCCTATTTTGCCCATTTTTTTTTGACAGGCAGAGTGGACAGTGAGAGAGAGAGAGAGAGACAGAGAGAAAGGTCTTCCTTTGCTGTTGGTTCACCCTCCAATGGCCAGTGCGGCTGGCGCACTGTGCTGATCCGAAGGCAGGAGCCAGGTGCTTCTCCTGGTCTCCCATGGGGTGCGGGGCCCAAGCACTTGGGCCATCCTCCACTGCACTCCCTGGCCACAGCAGAGAGCTGGCCTGGAAGAGGGGCAACCGGGACAGAATCCGGCGCCCCGACCGGGACTAGAACCCAGTGTGCCGGCGCCGCAAGGCGGAGGATTAGCTTAGTGAGCCGCAGCGCGGGCCTATTTTGCCCATTTTTAAGTCAGGTCTTTGGTGTCTTGCTATTCCATTGATTTATGACTTAATTACATATTTTGGATATTAGCCTCCTATGAGGTATATAGCTTGCCAATATTGACTCTCATTCTGTATATGTCCTTTTCATTTTGTTGATTGTTTCTTTAAATGCACAGGAACTTCCTAGTTTGACATAGTTCCCTTGATTCTTTTTGTTTTTATTGCTTGTGCTTTTGGTATCAAAGCAAAAAAAAAAAATCACTGTCAAGGCTACTTTGTAACATCTTTTTTCTTATTTTTTCTTTTAGGAGTATTATGCTTTCCAGTCTTTGGTTGAAGTTTCGATCTTTAACATGTAGTTAATTATTACATATGATGGAAAATAAGGGGCCAATCTTAGCTATTGTGAATTGTGCTACAATGAACATGGAGGTACAGATAACTAACTCTTTCATAGGCTGATTTTTTTTTTTTTGACAGGCAGAGTGGACAGTGAGAGAGAGAGAGACACACAGAGAGAAAGGTCTTCCTTTGCCGTTGGTTCACCCTCCAATGGACGCCGCGGCTGGTGCGCTGCGGCCAGTGCACCGCACTGATCCGAAGGCAGGAGCCAGGTGCTTCCCCTGGTCTCCCTTGGGGTGCAGGGCCCAAGGACTTTGGGCCATCCTCCACTGCACTCCCTGGCCACAGCAGAGAGCTGGCCTGGAAGAGGGGCAACCGGGACAGAATCCGGTGCCCTGACTGGGACTAGAACCCGGTGTGCCGCCGCTGCAAGGCGGAGGATTAGCCTAGTGAGCTGCGGCGCAGGCCCCTGATTTCTTTTGATTTGGTCAAATTACCAGGAGTGGGATGGCTGGATCTTACGGAAGGTCTATATTCAGATTTTAAGGTATAACCATACTGTCTTCCATAGCGGCTTCACCAGTTCACATTCCCACCAACAGTGGATTAGGGTACCTTTTCCCCCATATCCTTGCTAGCATTTGTTGTTTGTTGATTTCTGAAAGCCATTCTAACTGGGGTGAGGTGAAACCTCACTGTGGTTTTGATTTGTGTTTCCCTGATGGCTAGTGATCCTGAACATTTTTCAGGTTTCTGTTGGCCACTTGAATTTCCTCTCTTGAAAAATGCGTGTTAAAGTCCTTTTCCTATTTCTCAACTGGATTGTTTGTCTGGTTGCTGTTGAATTTCTTGAGCTCTTTATAGATTCTGGATATTAACTCCTTATCAGTTTTGTAGTTTGCAAATATTTGCTCCCTTTCTGTTGGTTATCTCTTCACTTTGCTGAGTGTTTCTTTTGCAGTACAGAAGCTTCTCAATTTGACATAATCCCATTGTCAATTTTGGCTTTGATTGCCTGTGCTTCTGGGATATTTTCTAAGAAGACTTTGCCTATGCCAAAGTCTTGCAGAGTTTCATGAATGTTTACTAATAATTTGATAGTATTGGGTTTTAGATTTAAGTCTTTGATCCATTCTGAGTGGATTTTTGTGTAAGGTAGGGGTCCAAATGCATATTTCTGCACATGAAAACCCAGTTTTCCCAGCACCTTTTGCTGGAGACACTGTCCTTGTTCCAGGGATTGATTTTAACTCGTTTATCAAAGGTAAGTTGAATGCAGATGTGTGGATTGATTTCTGAAGTTTTATTCTGTTCCAATGGTCTACATGTCTGTTTTTGTGCCAGTACTAGCCTGTTTTGATTGGAACTACCCTGCAGTATGTCTTGAAATCTGGTATGGTTCTGCTTCTTGCTTTGTTTTTGTTGTATAAGGTTGCTTTAGCTATTTGGGGTCTCTGGTGTTTCCATTAAATTTTAGCATCATTTTTTCTAGATCGGCAAAGATTGTCCTTGGTATTTTGATTTGGATTGCATCGAATCTGTAGCATGGACATTGTGGTGATGTTCTTTCTCTCAATCCGTGAACATGGAAGATTTTTCCATTTTTAAATGGCTTCTGTTATTTCTTTAATGTTTTGTAATTATTATAGTAGATATTTTTGACATCCTTGGTTAAATTTATTCGAAGGTATTTAATTCTTTTTGTAGCTATTTGTGAATGGGACTGATCTTAAAAGCTCTTTGTCAGCCATAGTAATGTCTGTGTATACAAAGGCTATTGGTTTTTGTGTGTTTATTGTATATCCTGTTACTTTACCAAACTCTTATGAGTCAGACAGTCTTTCAGTGGAGTCTTTTTTGGTCCCCTAAGTATATAGAATCAATTCGACTTCTCCTTGCCAATTTGTATCCTTTTGATTTCTTTTTCTTGGTTAATGGCTCTGGTTAAAACTTCAAGGACTATGTAAAGTATCAATGGTGATAGTTGGCGTCCTTGTCTGGTTCCGGATCTTAGGGGGATGCTTCCAGCTTTTCCCCATTCAATAGGATGCTGGCTGTGGGTTTGTCATAAATTGCCTTGATTGTGTTGAGGCATGTTTCTTCTATACCCAATTTGCTTAAGGTTTTCATCATGAAAGGATACTGTATTCTATCAAATGCTTTCTCTGCATTTATTGAGATAACCATATGGTTTTGTTCTTCAGTTTATTAATAAGATGTATCATATTTATTGATTTGCAAATGTTGAACCATCCCTACAAACCAGGGATAAATCCCACTAGGTCCAAGTAAATTATCTTTCTGATACGTTGTTAGATTTGATTAGCTAATATACAATGAGGATTGTTGCATCTGTATAAATCAGGGATATTGTCTATAGTTTCTTTCTCTGTTGTATGTTTTTCAGGTTTAGGAATTAAGGTGATGCAAGCTTCATGGAAGGAATTTGGGAGGATTCCCTTCCTTTCAATTGTTTTGAATAGCTTGAGAAAAAAATGGAGTTAGTTCTTCTTTAAATGTCTAGTAGATTTCAGCAGGAAAGCCATCCGGTCCTGGGCTTTCCTTTGTTGGGAGAGTCTCTGTTACTAATTCAATTTCCATCTTGGTTATTGGTCGGTTTAGGTTTTCTATGTCTTCATGGCTCAATTTAGGTAGGTTGCATGTGTATAGGAATCTATCTCTTTCTTCCAGGTTTCCCTATTTGTTGGCATACAGCTCTTTGTAGTAATTCCTGATGATTTATTTTATCTCTTTGTTATCTGTTGTTACATTTCCTTTTTCATTTCTGATTGTGTTGATTTGAGTCTTCTTTGTCATTTTTTTTGATTAGTTGGAACAATTGTGTATCAATTTTTTTTTTATTTTTTCAAAAACCAAACTTCATTACACTGATCTCTTGTACTGATTTTTAGTTTTATATTGTTTATTTCCTCTCTAATTTTATTTCTTTCCTCCTACAAATTATTTGGGGTTAAATTTGTTGTTGTTATTCTAGGTCCTTGAGCAGCATTGATAGCTCATTTATTTGGTACCTTTTCAAATTTCTATGTAGGTAACAATTGCTATAAACTTCCCTCTTAACACTCTTTTGCTGTACTCCATAAGTTTTGAAATTATGTATTGTTGTCTTTATTTGTTTCCAGAATTTTTTTGATTTCCCTTTTGATAAATTTTAGGACCCACTGTTCATTCAGGAACATGTTGTTTAGTATGCATGTGTTCTCATATGATCTAGGGAGTCTTGAGTTGTTGATTTCCATGTTCACTCTATTGTGTTTGGAGAAGATGCATGGTCTGATTTCAATATTTTTTGAATAGGCTGAGACTTGCTTTATGGCATAGACTATGGTCTATTCTAGATATAGTTCCATGCACTGATGAGAAGAATGCGTATTCTCCAACTGTGGGGTGAAAAGGTCTGTAGATATCAGGTATGTCCATTCGGTCCATTTATATTCAAGGTGACTATTGATAAGTAACAACTTGGCCCTGCACCTTTTCCAAATATATTCCTCTTGTTTACTTTGGATTTCTTTTGTACTTTTGCTAGGGGATTTTTGCCTTCAAATTCTTTCATAATTATGACCATGGTTCTGTGTTTCTGTGTGTAGCACATCCTTAAGAATCTTTTGTCAGGCTATATGAGTGGTGACAAATTCTTTCAATTTTTGTTTGTTATGAAAGGTCTTTATTTCACCTCCATTTATAAATGAGAGCTTTGCAGGGTACAGTATTCTGGGTTGATTTTTTTCTCTTAAGACTTGGAATATATCTCGTCATTCTCTTCTATCCTGTAGCGTTTCTGATGAGAAGTAAGCTGTGTGTATAATTGGAAATCCTCTGAAAGGAATCTGGCATTTCTCTCATGCACATTTTAGAATCCTTTTTTATATTTTACTATGGAAAGCCTGACTACAATGTGTCATGTTGAAGATCTTTTATGGTCATGTCTGTTAGGTATTCTATATGCTTCATGTACTTGGATGTCTCTTTCATTCTCCAAATTTGTAAGTTTTCTGTAAGTATTAACTAAATAGGCCTTCTAGTCCATTCTTTCTTTCTACACCTTCAGGAACTCCTAAGACCCATATGTTAGGTCATCTGATAGTATCCCATAAATCTCCAACACTATTTTTGAGTTTTCTAATTCCTTCTTCTTTCTTATTTTTAAGTCTGAAAGATTTCTATCTAGGCAGAGCTGGCTCAGGTAACATCTGCCTCTCTTGCAGCTCAGATATTTTTCTTCTTCCTCACCTAGTCTGCTGTTAAGGCTACCCACTGAATT
The DNA here is from genome assembly GCF_964237555.1 of Oryctolagus cuniculus. Classification (NCBI taxonomy): domain Eukaryota; kingdom Metazoa; phylum Chordata; class Mammalia; order Lagomorpha; family Leporidae; genus Oryctolagus; species Oryctolagus cuniculus. The sequence continues at coordinate 81,434,608 of NC_091438.1, forward strand.
TTTTAATTTGACGTATTGAATTCTTTATTTCAAATATTTCCTTTGGATTTCTCTTTAAAATCTCAATTTTATAGGAAAATTTTTGATTCATGCCATGCATAGTTTTCTTTAGTTCGTTGATTTGATTCTGATTGCTTTGGAATAATCCTATGATTAACTTTTTGAATTCCATTTTCAGCATTTCATCACTCTCTTCATCTTCACATTCTAATATTGAAATGTTTTGTGTTCCTTTGTGGGGGGCATGGTCATGATGACTTCCTTATTCTTGTTTCTTGAATATCTGCACTTTCAGTGAATACCAGGAGATGTGTGGTATGTGTAGCCACATACCTTTGGTTAGTGCTCCAGGGTGGGGTGAGTATCCAGGGTAACATCCAAGTTGGATATGGTAGATTTCCTATTGTTAGCAGACTGGGGTTTGGGGAATGGTCACATCTGTTTCTGTGATCACCCGCTCACCTCCTCTCCCCAAGTGTGTTCAACACTCATCCATGCCACCACTTGAACCACGTAAATTATCTACACAGTCCTCACTGTGAACACAGTCCCCTATGAAATGCCCCACATGAGGCAACCAAGCAGCTCCAAGTGTGTAGAGCCACACCCAGTGATTGTCCAGAGACCCAGATATACCCCACACCTTCTCATGTAATCTCTAAATCCCCAAGGTCTCAGCATACAAGGCTTCCACAGTCACTGAATGCAGAGATTATACTCTGCCTGCCAACCTATCCAGTCAACAGAGAGGCAGATGTTACCCAAGCCAGCTCTGCATAGACGTCTTGATCCTGGGAGCTGAGAGTATCTCACAGTCCTACACGAGTGACCAGCCCCCTGCGATTCTTCCCAGCCAGTCTCAAAGTCAGTGGGACCTTCAGATTTTTCTTTCTGATAGAACCTCTGGATCATATGCATACACAACCACCACTGGCTGAATGCTGCTCTCTCCCCGCTACTGCCAATGGTAGTGCCGAGAAAATGGCATCCTGTCTCAGCCAATTGCTGTGCATGTGCACAAAGGCTTCTGCAGCTGCTGCTGCCCAAACCCAAAATGGTGCCTGTACTTTCTCAGCTGGGCAGCAGGCGCTGCTTTGGTGAGGTTGGGGTGAGACAAACATGCCACCTCCTCTACTTCCACTGCATTTGTGGGCAACTACTAGCCCCCAGGGCACTATTGGACGCATGCCATGCTCTCTCTCTGACTATATCACCATGGGCTGCTGCAGCCTTCTCTCACCTCCGTCTCCAAGCTGCCACACAGTCAAGCTCTCAGCTGCTGCAGGCGTGTGTTGTGTCAGTGTTCCTGCTGCACATCCGCACCCTCCACAGGTTCACGGCATTCCTTGTGTAGGATTTCCAGTGTGGTTTTCTCTACAATTCTCCGCTGAGGGTGCACTTCCTGCAGTTTTTTGGTTTGTTTTTCTGTTCATTTTTGCTGTTTATCCCTGTTTTGCGCAGTATGTCATTCCCTAGTACACCATCTTGGAATCCACCACAGCAGCCTTTAATTGGGGGCTAGTCTGTTAATTATCTTAATATTAAGAACTGTAGAGTACACTCACATATACATCGACGCATCATGTTTTATCCTTTAAACATGCACAATTGTGATTTGCCAAGCATAATCCCAAAGAAACTAGGGAGAAAACCTCAGAAGGCAGCATAGGAAAGCTTCTTGATGGGGGAGGTGACAGCTACATGTTGACGTATCCACTTAAGTTATCCTTGCTAGATGGTAGAACAACATGCGAGCATAAGAAAGACAACATGCCAATCTTGCAAGCAAACAAGATATGCTGGGGGATGGTGGGTGGTGGTGGACAGCATCCCTGGGAGAGGAGACTGCACAGCTAGGAAGGAGGCTGCTCCACAGGGTGCCTATGCCTCAGCAAAGAGCTTGGAGTTTCTGCCATGGCCTAAGAATGATGGAGAAAATACACAGTCAGATTTGTACTTTTATCAAACAATAATTTCCACATCAAAAGACTAGATCATTTCTCCCTAAAGTACTTTTCCTGCTTGCTGGTCTCCAGGCAACTGAGGTGCTCCAGAGCTTCTTGCAGTCTCAGGCAGCAGCAGAGAACTCCATCCTGCAGGCAGACAAAGCTCTCTCTGATGCACAGAAGGCCTTAGCAGGTACGGGGCCGGGCTCAGCTCACAGGACGGTGGGGCGGGGCGGGGAGATTCCTACGATGCCCTCTTATAGATTGGTCAGGGTGGCTTTTCTGAAGCAAGAGGCTTCCTCTGACTGTGGAGCATGTACTCCGCTAGACTTGAACATAACAAGGGCTGTTGGGCTGCACACCAAGCCTGTCAGTGCCTTTCTGGCACATTCTGAAACACGCTCTTGCTGTTTCAGGGGAAACAGCATTGCTGTCAAAGCTGCCTGGTCTTGAACTCAACAGTTTTTCTTCCCTTGTTAATGCTTTGTGAAACAGCTGAGGAGGCCAAGAGGGAGGCCGCTGAGAAGGAAAAGGAAGTGCTAAGACAGAGGGAGCAGGAAATGCAGCAAAAGATGGAGGCTCAAGAGAGAAGCTTCCAGGAGAACATCGCTCAACTGAAGGAGAAGATGGAGCGGGAAAGGGAGGACCTCCTCAGAGAGCAGGAGAGGATGCTGGAGCACAAGCTGAAGGTGAGTCTGGGGGCTGGGCAGTGCCTGATGGGCATACTCTGTATCCTGGGGAAGGGTGAGACCAAATTATAGCGCAGGCATCATCCTAGAGAGAATCAAAAAGATTAGTGTTCCACTACAATCTCAATTACACCTGGGTCCCCCTGAAACACGAAAATCTAGGAGACTCCAGCCCTTTTTGTAGAGTTGGACTTTGGAGGCACAAATGACATTCTCCTGGGTTTGGGGCTGCAATTGGTGTTGCTATTATAGGGTGGTCTTACCAAGCCCCTATTCAATGGGACCTTAGCTACTGGTGCTTGAGATTTCTGGAACAATTCTCAAAGAGACTGAAATAGGTTTATCTGGTCTGATAATATCAAATTTGACCTGAGAGAAAATGGAGGACTCTGAATCTGGTCCATTGTTTCCAGACCTGCCTGATCATCCTTTATGACTAAAGTAACATACACATCCTTTGTCCCAGCGTGGGGTTTGATAAGCAGTGTCCTGTGAGGTGTCAGCACTTCTCACTAGTTGCTAGATGAGCTCAGCTGTGCCACCTCATGGAAATGAGAGCCAATTAGAATTTAATCCACATTCTTTCCCAATGAGCTTTCTTTGTGCCTACACAAAACTCCCCGCTTTCCCCTGGGGAAATGATGCTAAGGAAAACTCACAAAAGTTAAACCATGGATTTTCTCCTATTCAAGTCAAAACTTCTGGCTATGTTGGAAGACAAATTCCACAAAAAAACACTCTAACATGGTAGAAAAATAGAACTATGTGCTTAACTGCTGACATTGTTAAATACCAAACTTTTATTCTTAATGATGAGGGTTTTGAAAAGTGGACTTTCCATTTTATAGGTTCAAGAAGGCATGCCTACAGGATTTAAAGGGAATGCTTTTAAGTTAAGTATAGAGATAAGTTGGCTAATAGAAGGCATTGAAGAAACAGTAAATAACGCACCAAAATGGATTAGACCATTCCTTGATGTCATAGGTAAATTGCTTGCTACAGTACTAACTTTGCTTTCAGAATTTTTTGTTTCAAGGATTATAAACCAGACTTTAACAACTGCATAGGCTAAAATTTCTTGGGCAGGAAAATATAAAATGGGCTTTGTTTTTGTTTTAGTAATATTGCAATGTTCTTCATTGTGAAAAGTATGTGTGTCATAGTAATTTCAGTAAAAATTTTTTAAAATAAAATACAATTATTACAGTCTACCAGGGCCTAGCTTCCTAAAAAGATAAACTTAATTTTTATAGAATAATTATGATGAATTGGCATACAAATTGGAAAATAATGAAATTTTTCATAAAAAGTGATTTGAATGAATTTGTAAGACATGGGAAGATTAAGAAAAGATGTTCAATTTGTACTTCTGATACAGGCATTTGATTTAAGTTGTGATGAACCCTAGTATATCAATGAGAGTAGAATTGCATCCACATTTTCTAAATAGCCATAATAAAGAGCGAAAATGTTTAACTTTACTGATAATAAAAGATGTGCAAAGGAAAACTGTGTGATCTCTTTTTCACTTCTAGAAAGGGCAAAAAATTAGCTTTGACAGCACACTGAGCAAGCAAGGGATTTGGGAAATTGAGAGTCTCTCTGATTTGCTAGTGTGAGTATCAACTCTTATAATTATTTACCAAAAGTTAAAATGTAGGTGTCTTTTCATAAACCAGTTGCACATTTTGCAATTTCTCTCATAGAACTGTATACCCAAGTTGAAGTGCTATGTATGTAATAGTCTATTGGTTGCAGGATCATTGTAATTCCAACACTTAGATGGCATAACTTATGGGGTCCTCATCGTCCAAGGGAGTACTAGATTGACTGCCAGGCCCTTGGCTGCCAGTTATGCAGGCAATTGGGAATTGAAATTGAATAATATTCCTTTCTCTCTATCTCTCTTTGCTTTCAAATAAATAAATGATTAACTTTTTAAAAATTTAAAAATAACAACAAAAAAATGGAAGTGAAATATTTATTGAGTCTAATATAAGAAAGTCTCCAAAAATTTTCTTTGGTAAAAAAGGATATGCAAAATCTATATATTTATATGATTATGTGATTATATTATTGTCTATATACGAAAAAACAAAACATGAACTCGTATCCATGGGTATAAAAGGAAGACACAGAAATGGTTGAGAAAAGACAGGATAATTCATTTTAATCCTATATTCTTCTGTGTTTCTTCATTTTGTGTGATTTTCTTGCTCATTGGAACACACAAAAAGCAATTACTAAAATCAAACTTGACATAATAACACAAGAATGAAAAAGTCCCAATGATAGGATGAAACCCATTCATGCAACTAGACACAGCATAATTCAACTCAACATGAAAGTCCATTCATTTGAACATTGAAATAAACAGCATGAGACACATATGCTAGTTTGGTTTTCACTGGAGCCATTCAGTGAGTATTTAAGTGACTCTTCCAGAATGTATTTTACATATGAAGTCCCTGGTATACTGAAGTGAATGACCTCTCTATCCAACCCCACAATTGTAAAGATGGGGAATTAGAATGAAAATTTTCTTTGGGGTAAACATCATATTAGAAATTCTTCAGACTTGTAGCTAGAGTAAGCTCCTTACAATTGCACGAGCTGGGCTTGGCTGGGGCCTGGGTGCACAGGACACAGAATTCTTCATCCCTTGTAATTATTTACCAGTCTCTGCTCTTCCTGAGGTCTCCTATTCCTGACTTCCTGAGATTCGCTGTGGTCCCTCCTCTGTGCTGCCACTGTGCCACGGTGCCACTCCCAACAGAGAACTTTTCACAGAACTGTGAATCCAGATTGTGCATTTTCTCTGTCTGCCACCTCAGCATCTCAGGTACTTCACTGTCTTCACTGTAGAACCAGGTACAAAGTCTACCCCATAAATATTGACATATGATTAAACACATGGACTGCTCTCCAGTGAGGCCCTGAATTACCACATCTTCTCCCTCTATTCCCTGATCTCCAGAGTCTCCAAACAAAGGACACAATCTTAGGAAGCAGTGCAGAAGGGATTCGCTGAGGCAGAAACAGCACACAGTGCACTTGACCCTGCTGCCCTGTTCCCTCTGATGGACTGCACAGCCCCCATGCTCAGTGTTCTTCAGTTCTCACTCATCTTAATTGGCCAGGAAAGAAATGGTCATCCCTGGCTCCCAACACAACTATGATGTTTAAATTCCTACAGTGCCAGAGTCAGGCAAAGCTCTTACTTCTGTCAAAGCTCTTCCAATAGTTCAGGCTATCTCTGCTGAATAAAACCAAGCTTCCCTCTGAAGCAGAGAGAGTACCACTGACTTTGTCCGGGGTCTGGAAATAATTTTTCATCACCTTCCAGTTTCCCTAACCAAGCCACTAACATGAGAAGCCCTGCAGCTGAATACTTTGAGAAGAATTGGAGTTAGTTCTTTAAATATCTGGTAGAATTCAGCAGTGAATCCATCTGGCCCTGGGCTTTCCTTTATTGGGTGGGACTTTATTACTGTTTCAATTTCTGTCTCAGTTATGGGTCTGTTTAGGTTTTCTATGTCTTCCTGGTTCAATTTAGGTAGGTTGCATGTGTCCAGGAATCTATCAATTTCTGATAGGTTTCCCTGTTTGCTGGCATACAAGTCCTTGTGGTAATTTCTGATGATTCTTTTTATTTCTGTGGTGTCTATTGTTACATTTCCTTTGTCATCTCTGATTTCATTAATTTTGGTCTTTTCTTTCTCTTTTTTTTTTAGTTAGTTGGGCCAATGGTGTGTCAATTTTGTTTATTTTTTCAAAAAATGCTCTTCGTTTGGCTGATTTTTTGTAATTTTTTTTTGGATTCAATCCTGTTGATTTCTTCTCCGATTTTAATTATATCTCTTCTCCCACTAGTTTTGGGTCTGGTTTGTTGCAGTTTTTCTAGATTTTTGAGATGCATTGAAAGCTCATTTATCTGGTGCCTTTCCACTTTCTTGATGTAGGCACCTATTCCTATAAACTTTACTCTTAACACTGCTTTTGCTGCGTCCCATAAGTTTTGGTATGTTGTGCTGTTATCCTCATTTACTTCCAGAAAATTTTTGATTACTCTTTTAATTTCTTCTATGACCCATTGTTCATTCAGGAACATGTTGTTCAATCTCCATGTGTTTGCATATGCTCTAGGGATTCCTGAGTTGCTCATTTCCTTCTTCATTCCGCTGCGGTCTGAGAAGCTGCATGGTATGATTCTAATTCTTTTGAATTTGCTGAGACTTGCTTTATGGCCTAGTATGTGGTCAGTCCTAGAGAAGGTTCTGTGTACTGCTGAGAAGAATGTAAATTCTTTAAGTGTAGGGTGAAAAATTCTGTAGATATCTATTAGATCCATTTGGGCTATAGTGTCAATTAAATCTGCTGTTTCCTTGTTGATCTTCTGTCCAGTTGATCTATTTCTGAGAGTGGAGTATTGAAGTCCCCCAGTACTATTGTATTGGGGTCTAAGTCTCCCTTTAAGTCCTTTAACATATCTTTTAAATAAACCAATGCCTTGTAATTAGGTGCATAAACATTTATAATAGTTACATCTTCCTTTTGAATTGATCCCTTAATCATTATACAGTGCCCCTCTTTGTCTCTCTTAACAGTTTTTGTGTTAAAGTTCATTTTGTCTGGTATTAAGATGACTATGTCAGCTCTTTTTTGGTTTCTGTTGGCATGGAATATCTTTTTCCAACCTTTCCCTTTCAGTCTGCATGTATCTTTGTTGGAAAGATGTGTTTCTTGTAAGCAGCAAATAGATGGGCTTTGTTCCTTAATGCATTCAGCCAGTCTGTGTCTTTTAACTGGAGAGTGGAGGCCATTAACATTCAATGTGACTATTGATAAGTAGTAACTTTGCCCTGCCATTTTCCCAAAGATATTTTCTAATACATGCTTTGAACTTCCTGTGATCTTTTATTGGGAGTTTTTCTTCCTTTACCTTCTTTCATATTGATGGCCATGTTTTTGTGCTTCTGTGTGTGACACATCTTTAAGCATCTTTTGCAGGGCTGGCCGAGTGGACAAATTCTTTCAATTTCTGTTTGCTATGAAAGGTCTTTATTTCACCTTCATTCTCAAATGAGAGCTTTGCAGGATATAATATTCTGGGCTGGCAGTTTTTCTCTCTTAGTACCTGGGCTACATCTCGCCATTCCCTCCTAGCCTGCAGGGTTTCTGATGAGAAGTCTGCTGTGAGTCTGATTGGAGATCCTCTGAGAGTAATCTGACGTTTCTCTCTTGCACATTTTAGAATCTTTTGTTTATGTTTCATTTTGGTGAGTTTGATTACAATGTGTATTGGTGAGGATCTCTTTTGGTCATGTTTATTGGGAGTCCTATGAGCTTCCTGTACTTGGATGTCTCTCTCCTTCTCCAACCCCAGGAAGTTTTCTGCTAGTATCTCACTAAAAAGGCCTTCTTCTTCTTCTTCTTCTTCTTCTTCTTCTTCTTCTTCTTCTTCTTCTTCTGACAGGCAGAGTGGACAGTGAGAGAGAGAGAGACAGAGAGAAAGGTCTTCCTTTGCCGTTGGTTCACCCTCCAATGGCCGCCGCGGCTGGTGTGCTGCGACCGGTGCACCACGCTGATCCGAAGGCAGGAGCCAGGTGCTTCTCCTGGTCTCCCATGGGGTTCAGGGCCCAAGCACTTGGGCCATCCTCCACTGGACTCCCGGGCCATAGCGGAGAGCTGACCTGGAAGAGGGGCAACGGGGACAGAATCCGGCGTCCCAACCGGGACTAGAACCTGGTGTGCTGGTGCTGCTAGGCGGAGGATTAGCCTATTGAGCTGTGGTGCCGGCTTAAAAAGGCCTTCTAATCCTTTCTCTCTCTCCATGCCTTCAGGAACTCCTAGAACCCAAATGTTGGTTTTTTTTTTAATAGTATCCTGTATATTCCCAACAATATATTTTTTTTAAATTTCTAAGTTCCTCTTCTTTTCTTTGGTTTGACTGTATACTTTCCTGTGCTCCATCTTCTAAGTCTGATAGTCTCTCATCTGTCTCACTGATTCTGTTGTTAAGACTCTAAAATGCATTTGTCATTTGATCTATTGAATTCTTCATTTCATTTTGATTTCTCTTCAATATCACAGTTTCATGTTCTACTAGATTCCTCATTTTATTTTGATTCTTCCTTATGATTTCACTATCATGAGAAAGATTTTCTATCCTGTCCTGTGGGGCTCCATGGGATGCGCAGCCATGGAGCCCCCACGTCAAGGTCTGTCTGATAGCTGTTGCTGTGTCTTTATCACAAGGCGGATGTTGCTAGTTTCGGTTAGGGCAATGCTTTCCCACGGTTGGGACTTTCCAGAGGCACTGAGCCTGTCTCGTAAACAACAAGATGGTGCTGAGGACTATGCGGTGAGCCTGCCTGCTGGGTGACACCTCATCTGATTGGCCCGAGGACATGTGCACACTGCGTGAACAGACAGCGGATTGGTGTGTTCCATGCATGGACTTGAGCCCACTTGCAATTGGCCGGATTTTGTATATAAGCTGTGTGCTGAGGAAGGAGGGAGCTTTTCTGTCCACTCTCCTCCCTTCGTTCTTTCTCTGTCACTGTTATTTTCTAATTAAAAGTCTACTGAAGACTGATAAGCTGTGAACAGTGTCATTCCTTTGCGGGCAAGGGAGCAACAAGTGGTTCTGTGACTCGGATTCGGACCACTTTGCTACACGCAGGAATAGGTAAGGAACAAAAGGTAAGCATGCCTGTGCATGGAAATCCAGCTGGGGAAAGAATAGAAACCACGGTTCTGTCGAAGAAAGACGGGGAAATTAAGCGCAGAAAAAAGGGTAAAGGAATCCCTTAAAAGGCGGGAGTACAAAGTGTTCAGAAATGCCAGGAAATAGGCGGAAACTTCCTTTTTACCTCCAAATGGACAATACTCCATCCACCACTAGGTTGCTCATGCTGTTGAGCTGCTTGTTAAAAGCTGCGGGGACGCCCGTTAAGGCAGCTACAGTATGCACATTCACTAGGGCCGTTGCCAAGACGTCACCATGGTTTGTGGAAGGTGGCCAATTAGATGAGCAACAGTGGTGGAGAGTAGGGAGACAGTTGAGAGCTTCCAGAGAGCCGGTAGAAATACTTAGATTATGGCAACTCATTGAACAGACACTTCAGGACCCCACTGAGAGCATAGGGCTTTTGCTTGATGAAGGATGCGAGCTCCTAGAAAAGGTTCAGGAGGAGTCTCGGCATGATGGTCAGTCTAGTGACTGTGGTAGTCAGTGGGACAGGAAACAGACGGACAAAGGTCCCTGTAGGGACAAGCCACTGGATGAGACAGAGGAAAATTCAGTGAAGGACCATCCCCCATCGAGTGCGCCCCTGCGCTTGAGGGAGCCATCTCATTTATATCCCAGTTTGACTAGGCTAGCAAATTTGTCCTTAGAGGATGAACCGCCGCCATGCTATCGTCCATTGACTCTCCCTAAATCGGCCCCTAGAAAAAAAAAAAAAGCTATAAAGACTCCATTACAGATACAGGGAATAGGGTTAAAAAAGGCGAGCCATAGAACAGTTCATTAATGCTATAAAAATAGTCCTTGGTTAGCAAAAGGAGTCATGAATGAGCAACATTGGGATTTGCTCGGAAAAAAAACTTAAATGTGCATTTAAAAAAAAACAAAGCAAGCCATGACAAAGGCTGTGAAAACTTTGTTACAGATGTAGAAAATAGGGTTAAAGAAACAAACCGTAGAGCAGTTTATCAGTGCTGTTGAAACAATTAGTCCTTAGTTTGCTAAAGAGGGTGTTATGGATAAGAAACACTGGGAGTAAAAAATATAAATCAGTGTACACTGGACAGCCCTCACCTTGCATTTAAATATTTCATTTGAAGTAAATGTTCTCTGTTATAAAGTTCATATTACTATGTGAAATGAGAAATTGTGGTAACAAAGTGTCCGGACTACCCATTCTGTTTTTGTTTTATGTACTAACTCTACCCCTATTATTGATAGGAATGCTTGAGCAGATTATGCTTGGTTTGCTTTACAAAAAAAAAAAAAAATGTAAGTCAAATATGCCACAAGTAGTTAAGATTCCACAAACCTGCAAAAATGTAATAATTACAGATAATAAGAGGCTAGTTCCCTCAGATATGTTTCAATTTACCCTTAAAACATATTGAATATTATTGTGTTTGATTGCTGGATGTATACTTGTATAGAAAATTTGTATTGTATTCTTATGATGTGTTAATTATGCCTATACCTTGGTGCAACTCTAGGGCCAAATGTAAGGACAGATTTTTGGGATGGAGAGGCTTGTGTCTTTGTTTGGCTCTGATAAACAAGTAACTTGTCTGCCGGATGACCTTCTCCTACTCCTTGGGAGCCTGTCCAGCTCCTGGGGAGGGGGATAAAGGAATGTTTTCTGATAAACAGGTGGGCATACTTCATGTCTCGGCTCTCTGGCCAAGACCCGGGACGGGACACACTGCTTGCCTAACATCTTGGCAATGAGCCACCCTTGTCCTTGGGGGCTTTAAGGGGGAGCCGGAGCAAGCCTCTGCTGCTGCTGTTTCATCCCGGGGGAACACACAGTCAAGCTGAACGTTAAACGTGCCCGTGATGATTACTAATAATGTTTAATTCTCAGTATGGATCCTTTTCTGGTGCTGTGTGAAAATTGCCTAGTAATGCCCATAGTACTGTAAATTCTACAAAACATAAGTACAATGCAGATATGAATCGATTGGCTATTGTGGCTGAGGTGTTCTGTAACAGTCCCTTTAATAAAAAATTAACAAATTAAATTAATTTAAAAAACAAAACATTCAGGACCTGCCACTCTGCTTGGTATGTCATTACAAAGATCAACAAGGAGGACTATGCCTGATAAATGAGGATGCTATCAATGTGGGCAGCAGGGACATGTACAAATATTGTCCAAAAGTCAAACATCAAAAAAGCCCCTCCTCCTGGGATTTGTCCCCAGTGCAAAAGAGGAAGGCATTGGGCCAATAAATGTCACTCCAAAACTAATAAAAAAAATTTCATTAAATAAATAAAGTTCAAAAAACTAAAAGCGGGGCTGGCCCCAGGCCCCATCCCAACAAATTTTGGGGGCCATGACATTTGTTCCTCAACAGAACACCCTAAATCCATCAATTTCCTCCACGAAGCCACAGAGGGTAGTACAGGACTGGACCTCAGTGCCACCTCCTATACAGTATTGACCCCTGAGATGGGCCCACAAGGCCTCCCTACTGGGATTTTTGGTCCTTTGCCAACTGGGTTTTTTGGTCTCCTACTGGGCAGAAATAGTATAACTATGAAAGGGTTACAGGTTTTTCCTGGAGTTATAAACACTAACTTTACTGGTGAGATAAAAATTATGACTCAAGCCAATAATGTAACGTTAACTCCAGGACGATGCATTGCTCACTTGATTCTGTTCCCCTTCTCTTCAATTGGTAAGTCTTTTTTAAATAAAAGAAAAAATAACGGTTTTGGATCTTCTAATGCTTATTAAATACAACCCATAACTGAGGACCGACCCAAATTTTTCTTAAAATTAAATAAATAGTTATTCAGTGGTCTTTTAGATACTGGAGCTGGTGCCTCTGTTATTTCAGCAGCAAACTGGCCCACAAATTAAAAAAGAAGAAAATTACCATAACTCAATTGCAAGGTATTGGTCAGAGTCAAAGATTAACACAAAGTTCCATATTGCTACAATGGGAGGATAAAACAGGTAATGCTGGAGCCTGTTGCTCATATATTTTGGCTGTATTACTTGTTAATCTATGGAGACGTGATATTCTAACTCCAATGGGGGCTTTAATACATAGTCCAAGTAAGATTGTTACCATTAACATCCTTCAACAAGGTCATTTGCCAGGTAAGGGTTTCGGCAAACAACAACAAAGCATCACATCTCCAGTTGCTTTAACTGTCAATCATGACCAGAGAGGCTTGGGTTTCCCTTGATGGCTACTGGCCAGCCTGTGCCCCATACAAAAAAGCAAATAAAATAAAAATCAGATAATCCCGTGTGGGTGAATCAGTGTCCTTTACTGCAGGAAAATATAAATACTGCACAGATATTGGTGGAAGAACAATTAACATCAGGACATATAGTTCCTTCTAATTCTCCTTGGAATAGTCCTATTTTTGTTATCAGAAAGAAATCTGGGAGATAGTGATTGCTTCAATGCCTTAGGGCTGTTAATGCTACTGTGGAAATTATGGGGGCTTTACAACCAGGTTTACCATTGCCTACTGCAATTCCAAAGGACTCTTATATTGTAATAATAGATTTAAAAAATTATTTTTATACTATACCTTTACATTCAAAAGATTGTCCCCAATTTGCTTTCAGTGTTCCATCAGTAAATTTTCAAGAACCTATGCAAAGATGCCAATGAAGGATCTTACCTCAAAAAATGGCTAATAGCCCTACTTTGTGCCAACAATTCATTGATGCTGCTCTTCAAAAAATTTGCAAAAAATATAGCAATTTATATATTATACACTATATAAATGATATTTTAATAGCTGGACCCGAGGAATTTTTGGTAATACAATGTCTGACAGTAATAAGAGAACAATTATCTGCTTTTGGTCTTATCATAGCCCCTGAGAAAATGCAACTTCAATATCCTTATCAATATCTAGGCTTCCAATTGTACCCATGAAAAATACTTCCACAAAAAGTCACCTTACAATTGGATTCTTTACAGACTTTAAATAAGTTTCAAAAACTTCTAGGGAATATTAATTTGCTTTCTCCACATCTCCACCTCACAACAGGAGACCTTAAACCGTTATTCAATATCCTAAAAGGAGGTCAAGCTTCTGTAATTTGTGATGGTCACCGTACAGTTATTAACACCTCTTTTTCATCTCTACAGCTAGTTAAATTAGCTGCTGTTGCACTTGCATTGCAGTCTACTTTGGATGTAGCGGTTAACATATACACCGATAGCAAATATGTGTTCCTATCAGTGCCTCAATTGGACACTTGTTCATTCCTTCCTGGATCCTCAGCTGCTTCTCCTTTGTTTTCTCGCATTTGCACTGTCATTCGACAGCATACCTGTCCTTTCTTTATAGGTCATATTCGAACACATTCCAATCTCCCTGGACCATTGGTAGAGGGCAATCATTTGACAGAATCTGCTCTATGCATATACTCTATTGATACAACAATAAAAGATCATGTTTTACATCATCTAATTGCTCATACGTTACGCTTAATAAATAATATTACTCAAGAACAAGCTCGACAAATTGTAAAATTCTGTTCTACTTGCTCCATCCAGTTACCAGTACCTCACTTTCGAATTAATCCTCGTGATTTATTCCCCCAATCAACTATGGCAAATGGATATCACCCACTTCATGAAATTTGGTAAACAAAAATATATACATGTGTCTATTGATACTTGTTTTAAATTTATTTTTGCTTCCTTACATACAGGTGAAGCTACAAGACATGTTATTGCCGTTGCTTACAAGCTTTTGCTTCCCTAGGAACTCCAGAGCAAATTAAATAATAAACCTACTTATATTTCTGCCTCTTTTAGAAATTTTTGTGTAACTTTCTATCTCATGTTACTGACATTCCTTATAACCCTCAGGGTCAAGACATTATTATACGTACACATAACACTTTAAAACAATATTTTAATAATATAAACAAAAGGGGGAGTTTAGGGTTCTTGCCCATTCTCCTAACAAATGGCTCTCACGTGCTTTATTCATTTTAAATTTTTTCACATTGGATAAAGATGGTCGTTTTGCAGCTGATCAACAGTGGCATCCACAAACAGCTGGGGTAAGAACAATGGTAAAATGGAAGGATCCTATCACCAATCAATGGAATGGACCTGATCCAGTACTGGTATGGGACATGGGCTCTTAAGGGATGGGTATTTTTATGCAACCAATTTGCTTTTACATTGTTAGCCCCTGATTATTTTCACAACTGCTCATTGGGCCGTGTGGCCCCAATGCTAACATCTATATTTCCAAAGGCACGTCAGCGACACTCATTACCTGAGAACTGTGATGATGATATCATCTTAATTGGAGACCTGCTTTCACCATGGCTATACAGCTAGTGGGAGTTCCTGGAGTGGCTTATGGAAATAATTGTGGACTACAAAGGCTTACATGTTTGGTGACCAAAACAATCAATCTTACTGCTACTGCGCTATCCACTATAGCTGAAGAATTGGATCAAGTTCATTCAGGAGTACTCTTAAACCGAGCAGCTATCGATTATTTGCTGTTAAAAGATCATATAAGCTGTAAATCTGTTCCAGGGGAATGTTGTTTTAACATTACTAACAATGTGCCATATATAGAGTCTGTTATTGATAAACTTAAAAGAGTAAAATGCAACATATATTTATTGCTAACCCACTATTCATTTGAAGGGTTTCAATGGATTCATTGGTTATTAATGCGGGCTGGATTGTTACTGCTTTTCATACTTTGTATGGGATGTTTTCCGTGTGTTCTGCAATTTGTGCTATCTTCGCTACAGTCTGTATGGACTGACATTCATCACTTAAAACTTCGTACCAAACCTCCTTTGTAATCAAAAATAATTAATATTTGGCTGTATGTTTCATCTCTCACCTAATGTTGGGCTAAAATGGTACTCAAAAATGGGTAAGACACTCCACATCCTGTACCTACCTAAGACAGGGCTCAAGTTAAAGAATGGGTCACTATTGGTTGCTTGTTTGTCATGGTACTACTGGGCCTTGCCTTCATCACCAGATGGATCAGAGCCTTAGCACTCCGTCAGCAGAATACCAACTTGATAATCCAACAGGCTATGCTGGCCACCTTACGATCTCACCCCAATAAAGAAGTATGGCTTAGCATGATGGAGCGGTAGTCAAAGATGGGTAAACACTGGTGGGCGCTCCTAGCAACCTAAGACAGAGGGTAGGACAGGCTTCCTATTACCTCCATGACGGGTAAGCAGGTAGCGTGCCATTGGGTACCTAAGACAGGCACGTTTCCATGCCATTTAAATAATAAAGAAGGGGGAGATGTGGGGCTCCATGGGATGCGCAGCCATGGAGCCCCCACGTCAAGGTCTGTCTGATAGCTGTTGCTGTGTCTTTATCACAAGGCGGATGTTGCTAGTTTCGGTTAGGGCAATGCTTTCCCACGGTTGGGACTTTCCAGAGGCACTGAGCCTGTCTCGTAAACAACAAGATGGTGCTGAGGACTATGCGGTGAGCCTGCCTGCTGGGTGACACCTCATCTGATTGGCCCGAGGACATGTGCACACTGCGTGAACAGACAGCGGATTGGTGTGTTCCATGCATGGACTTGAGCCCACTTGCAATTGGCCGGATTTTGTATATAAGCTGTGTGCTGAGGAAGGAGGGAGCTTTTCTGTCCACTCTCCTCCCTTCGTTCTTTCTCTGTCACTGTTATTTTCTAATTAAAAGTCTACTGAAGACCGATAAGCTGTGAACAGTGTCATTCCTTTGCGGGCAAGGGAGCGACACTGTCCATTAAGGATTTCTGTAGTTCATGAATTTGTTTTTGATAACTTCTAAATGTTCTTATCATAAATTTTTTTGAAATCGGTATCTTGCATTGCTTCTATCTCATCACCTTCATAATCTTGAGTTGGGGTTTCTTGTTCATTTGGGGGCGTTATAATATCTTCCTTGTTCTGTTACCTTAGTTTCTGCATTTGTTGCTTGGCATTGTGGAGATATTCTCTGGTTTCTTCTTTTTTTCCTCGCTGTGGTGGCTTTTCTCATTATGTTATGACTCTAGATTAAGTGGACTGTCTGCTTTTGGTGAATCTTTAGAGGTTTGTGGTGGGTGTGGCCAGGGAGCTCTGTTCAGTTTTTCAGGGTTAAGGGTGTGCCAAAGGTGACACACCCAGGTTTGGCATGGCAAATCTTTCTCTCTCTCTCTCTCTCTCTTTCTCTAATTCAGAAGGGAAGTAATTCCACACAGCTGAGCTATTCTCCTTGAAGGCAATCAGTGTCTGAGTGCTAGCCCCTGTGTGTATAATATTTGTCTGTTCTGTCCCAAGGACCACACAAAGGATCTGTGTAGTCTTCAGTGTAAGCTAAGATTCCCCCACAATCTCCCACCAGATTGCCAAGGTTACCGAGTTTCTGGGGTCTCCCATGGAGAGTATGTCTCAGGCACTCTGTGAGTTCTCCCACACACCCTCCATATTTTTTTTCACAGTCCCAGTTCATAAGCTCTAGACATTCACTAGGTCTTAACCTCCTGTTATTTCTCCCCACCAGAGTCAGGTTTTCCTGCTTGGCTGAGGGTGGGTGCAGCCCTGAGCTAGCATAGCTGTTATATATGTCCAAAATGGCATGTGCTCTTTGTCTTGCTCACCTTTGCAAGGTGAGTGGAGAGAGAGAATCATGTCCGTACCAGTGCCTTTTATTTTTTTTTCTCTCCTCTAGTTAGGGTGGTGAACTTTCCCCCATGGGGCTTCAAGCCTCATTCCCTCTAGGCTCTTCCTGCTGTTTTTCTGCCAGTGTCTCAGACTACTCCAGTTTCGCCTCACCTCCCTTTCCAGTGCTTGTGCCTAGACTCTGTGGCTGGGGTGCTGAGCCGTGGGCACCCGTGCTCTCCACATAAGTCCACTGTGCCCCACTAATTCCAGAAGAGTTTCCTCTGCAGTTTTTCCCCTAACTCTGCCCTGAATTTACAGTATCTCAACTTTTATTATAGTATCTTTTCCCAGACTATCGGTGTGCTCCCTCCCTATTCTGCCATCTTGGAGCCACCCCTGGAAATAATTTTTCATCACCTTCCAGTTTTCCTAACCAAGACACTGACATGAGAAGCCCTGCAGCTGAGCCAGGATCCAAAGGTCCATTCCACTCAAGGGAATGTTCTATGTCTGGCAGATTTAGATGATCTTGTGAAGGGCAATGGGTGGGAATGAGCACACAAGAAACTCTGCTTCTCCTTAAACATTCCCAACACACACAGCCAGCAATGGGAATGTGAAACAGTGAACCAGAAAAATTTTGGTCTAAAGTTATAGCCACTTATACAGATCAGGAAAGAATCAGGAATGAGGTGCAAGGACATAAGCAGAGTACAAGGGATCGCCACATAGTCTGAAGTTCAAGTACACACTGTCATCTGCTGAAATAATGTTTATTTATATACATGTATACAATACAAGACTCAAGGCAAAAGGTCTCTCATATATTGAGCATTGATTGTGGGGAGCAATTCAGACTAGACTGTTACTGGAATTAAGACTTATTTTATGCATCTGCTCTCCCACAATATGGCGCTGGGAGAGGAGGAAACAGCTTCTACACAGCTGCCTCCAGTTCAACCAATAAACTGTAGGACCTGCTCCTGATTGGAGGAGAGCAGCGTACTCGGCGTGTGGGTAGCAGAGTTGGGATTGGTGGAAGAGGACTATAAAGGAGGAGAGAGACAATATGCACCAGGAACATCTATGAGGAACACCTGAGCAGCCCCCGAGAGAGCCGGCTGGCGGTGTGCCACTCCCCCGCGGAAGTGGGGAAAGTGGCAGGGGGAACCGCCCTTCCACGGAGGTGGAAGGGACGGTAGCCAACCCGGGAAGAACCAGCAGCAAACCCAGGGAGGGCCGAGCAGACAAAAGAACAGCGCAGGGTCCTGTGTCGTTCCTCCACGAAGAGGGGGAGCGACATAATGGTGCCGTGACTTGGATATGAAGCCTAGGCAGGATTCAGTGTTGCTCCTCCATGAAGAGGGGGAGCAACAATTGATAATTATTAAATTATTAAATGAATAAAGATCTATTTCAGAACTTATTCAACATTTTCTGTGAAGACAATTTGACAAAAAACCTTTCATGTGGAATTTTGAAAAGTAGTGAGTCAGCTGCTTGGCCATTTCTAATATCATTTATCCATTTTCAGAGATTTTGTCTATAGCCTGCATTGCTTGTGCAAACTTTATAATCAACTGAAATGATCTTGAAGCACTGTCTCAGAATTTACTTATTTATTTTATTTTAATTAAATAATTAATTCATTAATTTGAAGCCAGAGTTACAGAAAGACAATGAAGAGACAGGAAAAGATATCCTTCCTTTGAGGGCTCATTTTGCAAATGGCAAACCATCCTGGGTTGGGCCAAGCCAAGTGCAGGAGCCCAGAACTCCATCTAGCTCTCCCACTTGGTAGGTAAGGACCCAAGGACTTGTGCCATTTCTTGCTGCTTTTCCCAGGCCATTAGCAGGGAACTGGATCAGAAGAGTAGTAGCCAGGATCTAAATCAGTTCTCATTAGAAATGGCACCGTTGGAAATGGCCGGTTTATACACTGTGTCTTAGCATACCCCCAGAACTTATTTCTGAAGAAAACTCTTCAGTGTTGGAGTGGTTCCTTAGTGTGGGAACTTGTGTTGAGTACAAAGAAAAAAGTAGAGCATAGAGCCTTGAGTTTTGGTGCAGTAGGTTAAACCACTGCTTTCATCCCATGTAAGAATGCAGGTTCAAGTCTAGGGGGCTCCACTTCCAATCCAAATTCATGCTGATGTATGTGCCTAGGAAAGCAATAGAAGATGGCCCATGCACTTAAGTCCCATGCTACCCAGCTGGGAAGCCCCAGTGGGGTTACAGACTCCTGGTTTCAGCCAGGTCCAGACCCCTAACTCTCTTTCAAATAAATAAAATCTTAAAAAACAAAAATAGTGCATAACTCTTTCAGAGCTTGCAGGAAATACCTTCAAGAAGTGCACGGCCCAGGAAACAGAATTCGCTGATTCCTTCTGCCCTTCAGTCAGATTAAACCATGCCACACATGCAGCCTTTAATAGAAGCAGGAAGCAGGGATTTCAAACCAGTCTCTGTGCATCTAGCCTGATCTCCCTTCTGTGAAGCAAAGAATGTTCCTCAGTGGACACAGTGAGGTAATGTGAAGTGTCTTTGTCCTTGCTATTAGATCAGCATCAGAATCCTCTTTGGAGGGAGTGGATTAAGGTGGCAATAGCAAACCCTGGAACACAGCACAGCTGCCATGAGCTCCTGGGCTTGTCATACATGACATGTTCATCAAAATGATCTGGGGGCCAGCACAGTGGTGTAGCAGGTCAAGGACTGCCTACAGTGCTAGGATCCCATAGGGGCGCCAGTTTGAATCCTGGCTGCTCCACTTCCAATCAAGCTCTCTGCTATGGCCTGGGAAAGCAGTAGAAGATGGCCCAAGTCCTTGGGCCCTGCAGCATGTGGGAGACATGAAGGAAGCTCCTGGCTCCTGGCTCCTGGCTTCAGATCGACACAGTTCCGGCCGTTGCTGCTGGGGAGTGAAGCAGCGGATGGAAGACTTCTCTCTCTGTTTCTCCTTCTCTCTCTCTGTAATTCTGACTTTCAAGTAAATAAATAAATCTTTTTTATAAAATGGGGGGATCTGGAACCTATTCCCAACTATCACACACTTCAGGTTCCACTGACTTCACTGTATCTTAAGGTCATTATCAAACCATCTAGTGTTAATACAGCAATGAATGCTTCTTTATCTGAATCACTAACTTGTAAGGTGATCAGTAAACATTGAGACAATTTACATGTTCATTAACCATCCACTGGGTTTAAATCTGACTCAGCTATTAAACATCCATAGCAAATAGTTCATTCTGTAAAATAAACTGAATGTTTATGTACCCTCAAAATTCATATGCTGAAACACACCCTCCAAAGTGCTGTTTTATGAAGCAGAACCTAAATAAGTGACTGAGTCACAGGGAGGAGCCCTCATTAGATCAGAGTCCTTAAAATGGGCTAACAAGAGATCAGAATTATTCCCTTCTGCCACGGGTCCACGTGACAAAAAATGCTATTTATGAACAAAACACTGAATCTCTAAATCTGATGCCTTTATCCCACACTTCCCAGGCTCCAGAACAGTGAGGAATATATGTCAGTTGTATAGATATTAAAAATCCAGGGGAGAAGTTCCAAGAAGGTGGAGTAGGAAGGGAACTTACTGCTCTAATCTAGGAGAAGATAGTTTAAAAAAAAAGTGGAGAGAGTGCGGTCTCCGGGAAGAGTTAGGGAGAAAACGGCAGAGGAAACTCAATGCAAAGTAGAGGGACATGGTGTACTTATCTGGAGGGAATGGATGCCAACAGCTCAGACTCCAGCAGCCGAGAGCCTACACTCCGGCATTGGAGAGTGAAGTGAGATCAGACTGCAGCAGCCCAAGCACTGGCATTAAAGCTGCAGGAAGAGCCAAGAGGAAACCTGGCTTGGAGCCCCATGGGAGATAGTGTACCTGCCAACTAGAGGAGACAATAAAAGGAAGGACACATTTCTCTCTTCCCATCATTTTACAAAAATGTCCTGTAACAAGCTGATAGAACGGGCATTATTTTGGACATAAGTAACAGCTGTGCCAGCTCATGTCCATGCCCAGCAACCAGCCAAATGAAGACTCCTGACTCTGGTAGGGAGAGCTAACAGGGGGCTGGGAGCTCAGGACTGTGGGAGGTTTCTGTGCTGGGAGTGTGAAAAAAAAAAATGAGGCTGTGTGGAAGGACTCACAGAGTGGTTGGGATTTGGACAGTCACGGTGGGAGATTCCACATGCTCAGGGCTTCCTGGTTCCTGGTGAGGGACATTGCTGGGGAATCTGAGCTTACACAGAGGACTGTGCAGATCCTTTGTATGGTCTTGGGAAGAACAAATAAATATTGTACACAATGGGCTAGTGTTCAGGCACTGGTCTTCTTTGAGGAGAGGAGCTCAGCTGAGCAGAATGAGCTTCCCTTCTGATTAAAAAAGAGAGAGAGAGAGATTTACAGCACAAAACCTGAGTGTGTCACCTTAGACACGACCTTCACCCTGGAGAACTAAAAAGCGATCCCTGGCCACAACTACTAGAAGCCTCTAGTTATTCATTGAAAGCAGACACTCCACTTATCTACAGAGGCACTCTTCCAAGAAACAAGAATAAGGAAGACAACATGATGCCCCTAAAAGAACACACACTTCAATACTAGATTTTGAAGATGATGAGATGGAAGGAATGCAAAAAATGGAATTCAAAAAATGATCATAAGATTACATAGAAGTAATCAGAAGCAAGTGCACAAACTACTGAAATCTGTACAGGACATGAAAGAAAATTTCTCTCATGAAATTGAGATCTTAAGGAGAAATCAAAATGAAATGAAGAATTCAGTAGAACAAATAAAAAATGCAGTGGAAAGCCTTAACAACAGAATTGTTGATGCAGAAGAAAGAGTATCTGACTTAGAAGACAAAACGGGCCGGTGCCGCAGCTCAATAGGCTAATCCTCTGCCTAGCGGCGCCGGCACACCAGGTTGTAGTCCCTGTCAGGGCGCCAGATTCTGTCCTGGTTGCCCCTCTTCCAGGCCAGCTCTCTGCTGTGGCCCGGGAGTGCAGTGGAGGATTGCCCAAGTCCTTGGGCCCTGCATCCACATGGGAGACCAGGATAAGCACCTGGCTCTTGCCTTCGGATCAGCGCGGTGCGCCGGCTGCCCTGTGCCGGCTGTGGTGACCATTGGAGGGTGAATCAATGGCAAAAGGAAGACCTTTCTCTCTCTCTCTCTCTCTCTCTCTCTCTCTTTCTCTCTCACTGTCCACTCTGCCTGAAAAAGAAGAAGAAGAAGAAGAAGAAGAAGAAGAAGAAGAAGAAGAAGAAGACGACGACGACAAAACACAGGAAATTATACAATCAAACCAAAACCAAAAGGAGATATTAGAAAACTAAAAAACACTGTTGGGAATTTACAATATACCATCAAACGACCCAACATATGGGTTCGAGGAGTTGCAAAAGGCAGGGAAAGAAACAAAAGATTAGAAGGCCTTTTTAGTGAAATAATAAGAAAAAATTTGCCTAATTTGGAAAATGTAAGGGACATCCAAGTACAGGAAGCACATAGAACTCCTGATAGATATGATCAGAAAAGAAAGATCTTCACCACGACATATTGTTATCAAACTCACTACAGTAAAACATAAAGAAAAGATTCTAAAAGTTGCACAAGAGAAATGCCAGATAACTTTCAGAGGATCTCCAACTGGGCTCACATTGGACTTCTCATCAGAAGCCCTACAGACTAGGAGTTAATGGCGAGATATATTCCAAGTCTTAAGAGAAAAAAAAACAACCCAGAATATCGTACCCTGCAAAGCTCTCATTTATTTTCTTTTCCAGACTAAGAAAGGTTTTATTTTTAAGACAAAACAAATAGCATTAACATACATCCAAATGCCAATGCAAGAGTTCACTGGGTTTTATAAAAGAGAAGATTACACTTTAGTATCAACTGGAAACAAGAACCACTGAAAAACCACCAGTGCTTCTAGTGACATGGGTACAACATGTGCTTGTCTAAGTAGTCATTCAGTGTGCTTCTTTGTGAAATATATGACAAGAGCGAAGCAATGCAAGGCAAAATGGAAGGTGGGCAATGCTTTAAGACCCTTTTTTCTGCTCCAATGTGCTCTTATTCTGCTTTGGAGAACTCAAGTAATCAGCAGGTCATTTTACAAAGAGTTTGAGTATCAAAGAACACTTTAAAAGTCTGAAATAGATTAGAGGCCATAACTAAAATTATGTAGGGAGGTCAGTGTGGGAGAAAATAGTTTGTGTTCTCAAAAGCCAGATTTTACACAATGGCAGGCACTAAATCTAGTTAGGTGTGCTTGCAGTAGAAAAGGCGACATGGATCTTAGTAAAGGCTGGTCTTTTTCATGATGCGCAGGAACTCTTGCTCATTGACTTCTCCATCTCCATCTGGATCAGCTTCATCAATCATTTCCTGTAGCTCATCACCTGTCAAGTTCTCGCCCAACTCCTTGGCCACGCGTTTCAGATTTTTGAATGATATCTTCCCAGTTTCATCATCATCGAAGAGCTTGAAAGCTTTCAGAATTTCTTCTTTGGTATCTTTCTCAGACATTTTCTGAGTCATCACAGTCAAAACCTCACTAAAGTTCATTTTTCCAGTGCCTTCCTTATCAATTTCACTTATCATTTTCTTGATTTCTTCTTTCGTGGGTTCAAACCCCAGGGCCTTCATTGTCACCTTAAGTTCTTTAACATCTATGGTCCCAGTTCCATCAGCATCAAAGAGATCAAAAAGTTTCCCTGATTTCTTGTTTCTGCTCTTCAGTAAGCTCAGGCTTAGGACTCATCCTTTTCCGCTGGGCACTAGATGTTATATTTCCCTTCTTAAAGTTAGAGGCCATAGCCAACTCACTCCGATGCCCATTGTTAAAGCAACCTACGTACACACAGACTCGGTGCCATTCCACCACCCCGCACATGGCACAGCTCCCTGTTGGCCGCCAGCTTACCTCCGGGGCTCCCCATTGGTCTACGTCTCCAAAGTTCTCATTTATGAATGAAGGTGAAATAAAGACCTTTCATAACAAACAAAAATTGAAAGAATTTGTCACCACCCATTCAGCCCTACAAAAGATGCTTAAGGATGTGATACACACAGAAACACAGAAACATGGTCATGATTAGGAAAGAAGGGAAAGGAAGAACATCTCTCAGTAAAAGTTCAAAGGAAGTTGGAAGTAAAAAATAGGAATATTTTTGGGAAATGGCAGGGCAGAGTCATTATTTATCAATAGTCACTTTGAAGGGAAACTATCTCAATTCTCCATTTCAAAGGAACCTACAGTTCCATTCATATTGTTGCAAATGACATGAATTCATCCATTTTTATAGATGAATAGCATTCCATGTGCCCACAGGTGTATGAAGAAATGTTCTCTCTCACTCATCATCAGGGAAATGCAAATGAAAATCATGATGGCCCATCACCTGACTCCAGGTAGAAGGGCTTTTATCAAAGACCCAAATAACAAGTGCTAGTCAAGTGTGGAGAAAAGAGAATCCTTGCCCACTATTGGACATGTAAATTAGGACAGCCATTGTGGAAAACTTTAGAGACTCCTCAAAAAGCTAAAACTAGAGCCACCATCCAATCCAGCGTTCCACTCTTGAGTACATATGCAGGGAAAGGAAGTCAGTCTATGGAAGAGATGCTGCACTTGCAAGTTCACTGCAGCATAATAGCTGAGACATAGAAACAACCACAGAGCTCATCTAATGATGAAGGGATAAAATCCGGCACATCTGCACAACGGAACACAAACCAGGAAATTTTAACACCAAGTTACACGTAGAGAAGGCAGCTCTATCAGATGGGGGTAAACCCCCAGCGATTTCCCAAGTCTCCTGTCCAGGGGTCACGTGGGCCGAGGATACAAACGCCTCCCTTCTGGGTCTTCCACAAGCACCTCTGGTCACTGATGCCGTTCAAGCAAGGGACCATGCACTCTAAAAGTGGATGTAAACACGCGTGGTCAGACCGTACAGTGAATTCCAACAGCTGAGTAGTGAAAGTGAGAGTAGAGCTCCGTGAAATGTAACTTGGTGAACTCTGGAATATTTGTGTAGCTTTAAAACATCAGGTGAAACTTGGAGGATTCAACTTGTCTAAGGTAAGGGTCTTTCCTCTCTATTCCTCCAAAGCCCAGCAGGGGACAGCAGGAAAGAGCAAGGAGGCAGGAGGGAAGGACCCCACAGCAGCGCCACTGCCAAGGGCTGGATCTAGGTCTCATTCCCAGAAAGGACTTGAGCCGCCCTGCGCAGAAGAGGATAGGATCTGTCCTTCCACATCACATGCAGGACTCTGCTGCAGCCCCCAGGGGGAAGACCAAGTAGAAGCTGCGCATACAAGGCACATGCGGCTACCCCCCACCTCCTCTGGGCCCCACAGTTACACTGCACCTAGGGCTGGGCCCCCAGTGCCCAAGCCAACACAGAGACAGCGCTGGGGAAGGGAAGGGGGCCTTGGTGACTAAGCGCCATGGTGCACTCACCAGGCCAGGGCGCCGCAGTCAGAAACAAGTTCCTCGCTCCCTTGCTCCCCTCTTAACTCTGTCTGGTCTGGCTCCTCGAGAATCCACTCTTAAGAAGCTGAAAATGAAAATATATCCGATCACCAAAATAAGTGCTGAGGGGAGGTGAACAGAAATCAAACCGCACTCATATCTTGCTAGCCTTGGAGATTTGTTGTTGTTGTTACATATTTATTTATTTATTTTTAATTTATTTTTAAGGAATATAAATGTCATAAGTACAACTTTAGGAATATAGTTATCCTTCCCACCATATCCATCCTCCCACCCCTCCCCCTCCTCCCTCTCCCCTTCCCAGTCCCATTCTGCATTGCGGCGCATTTGCAAGTATCTTTGCACACAGAAGACCAACTCCATACACAGTAGAGATTTTAACAGCGTTAGTCAACAGGCAGAAGACAGGTTTGTGGAATCCCACGCTAGGAACATCCCTGGGTTCCCGCAAGTTTCTGGACCGCTCTGCCCCTGCTCCTCACCGATGGAGTCCCTGTCCCTCTGTCCACTGGTGAGCCTTCCGACAGGCAGGGGCTGCCCTTCCACATGCCTGGAGCCACTGCCTGTGTTACAGCGCACATTCTTGGCTGGGTGTGCACGGTGTTCCGGAAGAGCTGAGGCTGTGGGGAAACTAGCGCGGTCATTTTCTCCCGCTGCTTCTGGTTGCTGGAAGTGCACTATTAAATAGAAGGCTACCTATGTGGACACTGTAATAGGAAGCCCTCTTTCTCTCACAGTTGTGCTAATTGAGGGAACTGGTGGAATCTGCCTCTAGGGTTGCTTTTTTACCAGGGAAAGGTAGAATCATGTGACAGAGTGCACAACAGACATTGAATGTCACCCGACGTGTCCCTGTAGGCGGACCACTCTCATGAGGCACCTGGGGATCTAATGGCTGCTGTGAGGAGCCAGGGGCATTATTGCCAGGAATGATTGTGTCTTAAAATATTATATCTAACAGGTGCAGTATGACATTGGGTTAATTGGCCCCTCATACGAATTTCCTACCCAAATGAGATGATAGATTCTTTCTCTTCAAATTCAGTTCTGAGTGCCCTTTGTGTCTCTGTTTCTTTTAAAATTATCTACCAGAAATTTGAAAGTTCATAATCTTATTTTTTTGAGTGACAGTGAGACAAAGAGAGGGAGACACACATGCAGAGAAAGACAGAGAGGTGGCTGCCATTTACCCATTCACGTATCAGGTGCCCGCAGTGCCACAGCTAACACTGTCAGGAACTCTCTGGCCTCAGCTCACCTTCTCAGCCTGCAAGCTGAGTTTATGCAAATAACATCAATGAAAGTCATTTGTAATTTTCCATGAATGCAAAATCTGGTATCCATTTCAAGACTTTGATGGAAACTTCATCTTCTCTCAGATGAGACTGAAAGTGAAAGCCGGGCAAGGTTTCTTTGAAATAGAATTCATGGTGAGAAATGAGCTGTCTTTTCTTCTAATTACATCTAATGTTTCTATTAGGCAACCAAAACATAGTTCCAGGGACACTTGAATGCTTTTGTGAATTTTTGTGTAATAACACAGCTTTCTACCTACCATCCAACTCCATTCCTGATTAAGGAAATCCACTGTCTGTAGATAAATTTGAAATATTGATCACAAGTGATTTAACTATGATTGCATTTAGGATGATTCCAACTAAGGAATGTGTTTATCAACCTATAACAGGTTTATATGAAGATACTCCAGATTTAATGGCAGTGCTATCTCATTGTTGAGTCATCGTGTTTTCATCATTTTCTATGAATTATGAATTTCTGTTCACAAATATAAATTATTTTATGGCCTCAAAAGTATACATGACATTGGAGAGATTTCCATTTTAAGTAAAAATCATTGATTTCAATAAATAATTTCTAGATTATTCTTATCTATTGGGAGATTCTTTTCAACTGGTCATTTGTTGTTAGATAGATGTTTCACAAGCACTAGCACTGGGCATGGCACTCTTGTATTAGGGTTCACTGGGTACCAAGGAATTAGTGACATACACATAGTTCAGATGAAAGGGAGTCTTGGAATAAGAGATTATACTGACTCCAGGTTTAGACAGAAAACAGGTTATGGGAGAGTTGCAGAGGAAAAAAGAGATACTTTAGGGGCCAGTGCTGTGGTGCAGTGGGTTAACACCCTGACCTGAAGCGCGCATCCCATATGGAAGCCAGTTCAAGACCTGGCTGCTCCACTTCCTATCCAGCTCTCTATTATGGCCTGGGAAAGCAGTGGAAGATGGCCCAAGTCCTTAGGTTCCTGCACCCGCGTGGGAAACCTGCAGGAAACTCCTGGTTCCTGGCTTCGGATCGGCTCAGCTCCGGCCACTGTGGCCAACTGGGGAGTGAACCATCAGATGGAAGACCTCTCCCTCTCTTTCTCTCTATCTCTCTGCCTCTCCTCTCTCTGTGTAAGTCAGACTTTCAAATAAACAAATAAATCTTTAAAAAAAAAGGAGAGATATACTTCATCCTGCCAGTACATCAGAGGGACATAGCTCAAAAACAAGAGCTGACTGGAACTGGAGCAAATTATTATTGTATTTGTGTGGTAATTTGCTTTACAAATTTCTGCAGTGTGCTGTGCGCATGTAGATGCAGATCCATTTACAGCCATGGGGTGGTCAGTGAACAGGGGAGTTGCCCTCGCCAGGAATACGCAATCACCTGGAGAGTTTGCACAGGAATATCCTTCTTGGAGTGGATAGCAAAGCATTTGCTAAAAGGGTTTAGAGTTGGTAGAAGTAATAGAGCTGTGGGGTTGGAAGTGTGGATGGGTCAGAGGAATGAATAGAATCTGGCTCCCTAAATGAACAAGGCACAAGAACAGTAGACTGAGCAGCTCCTCCTAGTTGTGCTTTGACAATAAATATAAAGCAATATAAAACATATATATAAAACAAATAAACAAATCAGTCTTAAAAAATCTTATCTCCTTGCTGTTGTCAGTGTACATGGATATTACAGAAAAAATCCATAGGGGATTTTTTTCCCTGTATTGTAAAGAGCAGGTCAAATATGTGCCTGTGGGAAATTTAGGCTTACCAATTTCTAACCACCAGGGCTACTGACACTACCAAAAGAAGCTGACATCTGCCAATGGCCATGTGGCTTCCTCAACACAAATGGGTACAAAGAACTTCACCAAGGTGAAGTTCAAGAGAGTCCCCACAGGTGCCAGGAACAGTATAAAGCAGAATCCTGAGTGGTCCAGAGTATCATAGACGCCATGGTGAGGTCAGGGCTTAACTCAAGGGTGACTTGGCCCCCACCACCTTCAAGAAGTCAGGATTATACCTGGAATGACATAGGGTACTTGACAACGTCCCTGAATGGGAGTTCTGAAAAAGAGTGAGTCTGAGCCTTTGCGAAATGATGGAGAAGTGAAGCAAATCAGCATCATCGCCCAGTGTTTGTCCTGACAGATTCAGCTCAGGTGAGTACAGATCCTGAGAACCAGCTCCTGGCCCGTGGCCCTATTTGTGAATATGAAGAGAGATTCTTGAGGACAGAATATGGAATAAAATCAGTATCTACTAAAAGAAGGCTTTATGAAATAGCATCAGTGGGGTCATACTTTCCCAGCAACAGCCTACATTTGGAGGAACGATCCCAACACACGGCAATTGATGCCCGCACCTCAGAGTGGGTGAAGATTCATATGTTCTTCTCACAGCGTCTTTTACCTCACTCTTGAACTTGCCCTGATCTCTGTACATGGAACACTGCCTTCCCAGTGATTTCTGACTCCTGTGACCTCCTGTGCTTAGTTACCTGTGAAGTGTTACACGAGGCAAACATGTTCTGGAAAAAGAGACAGATGTGTTACACCAAAATCTCATAAGAAAGGAAAGAAATGAAAAAGTTTTGGAGGAGATTCATGGCTGAGCAGTAAGCAAGAGCGCATGTAGGTAACTGTCCCAGCTGGAGTGGATTTTAGGGAAAACGGAATTACTTGGAGTGTGGGGCAGCCAGCTCTGACTGTGCTGACCGCCTCTGTGGAAGTCAACTGCCCAAACTAGGCGGGATGGAAAACCACGGGACCGGGAGCTTCACAATGCAAAACAAATGCCAACAAGAGTGGCTGAAGCGCATGTTCCATGGTACTGGAAAATGAGTTTTTGACAGAGAGGGAGGATGACGGTGGACTTGCCAAGGCTTCACACACTGGGGGCTCAAAATCCAATGTCTCACACTTCCCTTACCACACGTAGCTCAGGAGCAAAAACACAAGGCCAGGCCAGGCCAGGAAGGGCAGGGTGGGAATTGGAGCAGGCCCTTCACTTGGCCAGACCCTACTTCCTATCTACAACCTGAGTCTCCTGGCCACTGGCCATCCCAGCACTCTGAGGACAGCCACAGCACCCCACCCCTGCACAGGCCGGGCCTCCTCCTCAGGCTGGGCCTCCTCCACGTGCTGCGAACCCTCCTTCTCTCTGATATTTATGTGGATTAGTTAGAATTATCAGGTCGCTACTTTCAAAAGGACTATTAATGCCATTGTTTTAAAAATCTGTCACAAACTAAAAATCCCTGCAAATCATATTATTGCACACAGTGTTATCAGAAGCTATGCACACCAAGGTCTCAAGGCTCGAGGCTCTAAAAACCTAGAACAGGGACCCTAGGGCATACCCAGTGCCATATCACTGTCGTTGTCTCAACCCACTCACGAATGATGACTTGGTTGGTGGGCTGCTGTCTGTAATGTCCAGCATACGGGTATTGGTAAGGCACAGCATACACCTGCCCATTCGCAGCATAGACAACTTGAGTTCCTACTGGGTGGGTGCCGCTATAGGGAGGAAGCAACAGCTGTCTCATCAGACAGGATTGCAGAGCCCACGTAAGCTGTGTTTGTCCTAGAATCCTGCAGTGTAAATTTCCAGGCCGAGCAATCATCTGAGCTTTCCGCGCAATGACATCGTGTTTCCATCTCGGCAAACCATCTGCAGCAGGCAGTCTTGCATTCCCGTCTGGAGGCTGGATGTCCCGACGTTCGTGTCCCATACAGATTTTGATGCCATCCGCTGGCATGTGGACCTTATCCTCAACACTCTGCCCAGTCTGGTCATCGTAATAGGTCAAACCAATTCTTCTTCCAATGCTTTCAAATGGTTTTCTGTCACAGCAGCCGTCCACTCTTCACAAACGTCATCTCGTCACTGGGAAAGCTAAGACTGCAGAGCCCAGACCACGGCTGTAGGGCAAGGATGCTGCTCGGATGCTGCTCGGGGTCCAGACTAGTAAACTGTCCAAACCCTATTTGGTAATTCACTCATAGCATTTTCTTCTAATGTTTAATCAAATGATGAATATGCATTCAATATCTGGGTCATTGACAAATTGATGAAACATTAAACATTAGTTATTGAACATAAATTGAAGTTTGCTAACTTTGGGATTCTTAATTTGATAGAAAACCACTATATGTTTGGATCTGTTAGTCAACATGTTCTATTCCACACTGAAAAAACTTATGTGGGGAAGGCTATGTTTCTAGCAATAGGATGTGTGTGATAGAATTGGAAAAAGTTCATGAAAATTGTGTACTGTGGAAAAAAAGGTTGAAAGAACTCAAATTTTTGCACAAAAATGAACTCATTTTAACATGATGTAGCATGTCTGAGCAGCATCTAAGTTGAGGCACTAAGATGGATGTGACATGAGTTTGCAAAGGGCTCCAGGAGGAGCAACATGAATTCAGCCAAAATGTAAGCAAGAATAAACAAGCGATTTGTCATGAGGATTGAACGGAAAAATAGGGAATCTTTTTTTATTTTTTATTTTTTTATTTTTTTTGACAGGCAGAGTGGACAGTGAGAGAGAGAGAGACAGACGGAAAGGTCTTCCTTTGCCGTTGGTTCACCCTCCAATGGCTTTGAAACTTAATGAAAAGTTTATAAGGACAATGCTCCAAAGAAATCAACAGTTTATTCATTTTCTATGGGAGGATTATTATCACTGTTTAACATTTTTTAAATCCTTCATAAATTTATTTCAGAAACAAAGACACCGAGAGACAACGAGAATAAGAAAGGGGAGAGAGAAAGGAAGAGAGAGAAAGGCCCCTCTATTAGTTCACTTCCCAAAAGCCTACAACAGTGCTGGTACCAAGCTGGAGCTGAAAGTTAGGAACTCAAACAAGGCTACACACATGGGTGACAGGGGCCTAGTCACTTGGGACATAACCTGCAGATTCCTTCATGTGGGTCATAGAAGAATCAAAAGAGAAAACAAAAAAATTTCATCAAAATGAATGAAAATGACAACATAACATAAAATAACTTAGGAAATACACAAAATCAGTGTTATGAGGAAAAGTTATAGCAATTAGTATCTACATCAAAAATTGGAAACGAATCAAAAAAAGGTCTAACAATGTATTCCAAGGACTTGGAGAAACCAGATGAAACTAATCCCAAATCTAGTAGGAGTAAATAAGAAATAAAAATTATGGGAGAACTAAAAACACTAAAACTTAAACATGATACACAAAGATTGGTGAAATGAAGAGCTGCTTCATTGAAAAAATAAGCTAATAGATTAGCCATTATCCCAATTAACCAAAAAAAAGGGAGAAGACCAAAATGAATAAAAGCAGCATTGAAAAGTTGTTACAATTGATGCCACAGAAATTAAAAGAATCACTGGGAATTATTACAGATAGGTGCCAATAAATTGGGAAACCTAGGGAAAGTATATAGATTTATGGACACATGTAATTTACCAAAATTGAGTCACAAAGACATAGCAAACTGAATGAATCAATACAGAAGGCTGAGACTGAATCAGTAATAAAGAGCCTCCCAAGAAAGAAAAGTCCAGGACCAGATGGCTTCACTGCTGAATTTTACCAAACTTTTAGAAAAGAAGTTATCCCATTTCTTCTTTTTTTTTTTAAAAAAAAAGATTGATTTATTTACTTGAAAGTCAGTGTTCCACAGAGAGAGGAGGGGCAGAAGAGAGAGAGAAAGAGAGAGAGAGAAAGGATTTCCATCTGCTGGTTCACTCCCCAATTAGCCGCAATGACTGGAGCTGCACCCATGTGAAGCCAGGAGCCAAGAGCTTCTTCCAGGTCTCCTACGCAGGTCCAGGGGCTCAAGGACTTGGGCCATCTTCTACTGCTTTCCCAGACCATAGCAGAGAGCTGGATCAGAGAGGAGCAGCTGGGTCACGAACTGGTGCCCATATGGGATTCTGGCACTTCAGGCCTGGGCATTAACCTGCTGTGCCATAGTGCCGGCCCCTCCCACTTCTTCTTAAACTATTCAAACCAATAAAAAGCAAGGGTATCCTCCCAAGTTCTTTCTGTGAGTCTAACATTGCATTAACTCCAAAACCAGGAGGAAAAAAGAAAAAATAGAAAACAAACAAAAAGAAATATAGGCCAATATACCTGAAAAAATACAAGCAAAATTCCTCAACAAAATACTAGCAAATAAAATTGAACAACATATCAGCAATAAAGGGATGGTTCAGTGTATGCGACTCACTAAATATGATATATCACATCAAAAAATGAAGGATAAAAACATGTGCTTATCCCAATAGATGCAGAGACAAATTCAAAAAATACAACTTCCTTTCATGATAAAAACCCCAAAATATTGGATGCAGAAGGAACATACCTCAACACAATCAAATCATTATAAGACAGACTCACAGCCAGCATCATACTGAATGGGGGAATGGTAAAAACATTTATGCTAAAATCAAAAAGCAGGCAAGAATGACTACTGTCACCATTACCATTCAATAGAGTTCTGGGAGATTTAGGCAGAGACATTAGGCAAGAAAAAGAAATCAAAGGGTATAAATTGGAAATAATGAAGACAACTCTCCCTGTTTGCAGATGACATGGTCCTTTATATATGGGGAACAAAAGACTCCATGAAGAGTGAATACTTATAAGAGAATTTGAAAACATTTTTGGACATAAAATCAGTGAGGAAAAATCAACAGCATTTATATACACCAACAACGCTCTAGCTGATAAAGAACTTGAAAGATCAGTCATGTTCACAAAAGCTACAAAAAAGTTAAACACCTTAGAATAAATTTAACCAAGGATGTGAGAGATCTCTACTATAAAATTATAAAACATAAATGGAAGAAATAGAAGGTGGTACCAAAAAATGCAAAACTCTTCCATGTTCATGGATTAGATGACTTAATTTCAAAAAAAAAAAACTGTACTTCTATCCAAAGCAATTTACAGTGCTGTCCCAATCAAAATACCAAGGACATTTTTCTCAGATCCATTAAAAATGATCCTGAAATTCATAAAGAGTCAAATACTCAAAGATATCTTAATCTATAAAAAAAAAAAACAAAGTCAGAGGCATCACAGTACCAGATTTCAAGACATACTACAGGGCTATTATAATAAAATCAGCCTGTAGTGGCACAAAAATGGACTTGTGGATCAATGGATTAGAATAGAAATCCAGGCAATTAACCCACTGATCTACAACCAATTATTCTTTAACCAATGAGCTATAATCATTCCCCAGAGAAAGGACAATCTCTTCAACAAATGGAGTTGGAAAAACTGGATCTCCACATGTGTAAGTATGAATGAAGGCCCCTTTCAAACACCCTATACAAAAATGAGCTCACAATGGATGAAAGATCTAAATCTAAGACCTTAAGCCATCACATTACTAGAAAAAAAACATAGGGGGAAATACTGGAAGACATCAGCATAGGCAGAGACTTCAGTCAGTGTAAGACCCAAAAAGCAGAGACAATGAAAGCAAAATTAGACAAATAGGATTACATAACTCTAATCTTCTGTACAACAACAACAACAAAAAAACACTCAACAAAATGAAAGGACAACTAACAGAGTGGGTGAAAATATTTGCAAGCTATGCATCTGATAAAGATTAATATAAGAATATGAGTTCAAGAAATTCAACCAGAACAAACCAAAAACAATCCAGTTAAGAAATGGGCAGACAGTGCGCCAGCCATAGCGGCCATTTGGGGAGTGAACCAACGGAAGGAAGACCTTTCTCTCTCTCTCTTTCTCTCTCTCTCCCTCTCTCAATGTCTAACTCTGCCTGTGAAAAGAAAGAAAGAAAGAAAGAAAGAAAGAAAGAAAGAAAGAAAGAAAGAAAGAGAAAGAGAGAGATAAATGGCCAGTAAACATTGTTAAAATAATTAATAATAAATAGGTAATCTTCTTTAGTTGTGTTTGCATATACGTTACTAATATAATTATTACAAAATAATATGACATTCTGAGAAGTCTATTATGTTATTAAGAATAATGTTTGGTTTTTATGTTAAGTTGTTGTATGCTAATGACATAACCAAATTTCCTTCTCCATTGTGTCATTATTACAAAGCAGATGTAAGCAAGTAGCAAGCACTCTTACAATATCTCCTTATGAAATGAGACACAACTGTTTAATAGGACCATTACTAGGAATGGGAGTCTGGTATAATGGACCCTTTGTCACTCAACTACTAACCTGAATCTTCCCTCCACAGTGTGTAGTATGTAAAATATCTTAGGAAGATTCAGAAAGTGAATGTTAGGGTTGTAAAAATTGTATGCCTACTCTAGTTCTTTGATACTCTGAGTACTTTTTTTTTTTTTTTTTTTTGACAGGCAGAGTTAGTGAGAGAGAGACAGAGAGAAAGGTCTTCCTTTTCCGTTGGTTCACCCCCCAAGTGGCCACTATGGCCAACGCTGCGCTGATCCGAAGCCAGGAGCCAGGTGCTTCCTCCTGGTCTCCCATGTGGGTGCAGGGCCCAAATATCTGGGCCATCCTCCACTGCACTCCCAGGCCACAGCAGAGAGCTGGACTGGAAGAGGAGCAACTGGGACAGAATCCTGCGCCCCGACCAGGACTAGAACCCTGGGTGCTGGCGCTGCAGGTGGAGGATTAGCCTAGTGAGCTGCGGCGCCGGCCCTGAGTACTTTGAACCAAAGTAAGGAAGCACCATGTCCATGGTCTCTCTAATCTCCTTTCCTCTGCATCTAGCCCTTCTGTGCCTGAAGTTCCTTTTCTGACCTAACAGGCTTTGCTTCAAGAGAAGTGAAATAGTCAACAATTCACTGTCTATTTTTTCAGCAGAAAGGGAAGTTGAAGTCTTAGGAAAGGAGACTAAAATCTCCACCTATTTTCACTAAATACATACTTGTTCTGTTAGCTGAGATTTTATCTGCCTAAGAAGTCAGACTTTATTACCCCCACAGGTCCTCTCAAGACCTTCAACTAATGCTGCCAGGTCCCCTGTCCAGAAACTCCAAGCCTCTGATTTGTTCAGTTCTTAAAATAATGGTTAAGCTCAAGGATCTGCCCCTGTTTGAGTATCCTATTCTATATGAGCCCCACCATACATATTCATATAGCAAATTTGCATTACATTTCTCCTTTTTATCAATTTAATGTCAGTTCTTTTCAGACCATATTGTCAGAGCTCAGGGATATGGGAGAAAACTCTGGAACTCCCAGCAAAAAGTAGAAGAAAACTGTTGATGTTTGAGCAACATTTGTTTTCCACACCTTTAAGGGAAATCGATGGCATTAATCCTAGGGGAATCTATTACAAATAGTCACTATAGTCACTATAAAAGGATCTGATCTGTCCAAAGTAGTGTGAGTTTTCATCCTGAGTGGCAGAACACTGATACTTATGGACTTGGTTCTGCTTATTGATTAATAAGGCAATTTTCCCTTCTTTCATACATTTTTATGTAAAAAATATTTGTTGTCAAAACTTGTCAGTTATCAATAACCACAAAGAAGTAAATTTATTACTTATCCACAAAATGATTTTTCATAAGAACAAAAGATATCTATAGATTAAAATTGGCTATATATGGGTGGAGGATAATTCAATTTATGGTACATAAATGTTTTCTATTTACCAATACTTATAACTCAATCACAAAACCAAAAATCTATAAGAAAGTATAATACAAAACTAATGGTATTTCTATTAGGTGAAAGTAGAGGCTATTTTTTATTTTTGTATTTTCTTGGAAACTGTAATGTCCTATGACTGAGTTATCCCCTGATCAGAGCAAAATACATATACAGCAAGAAAGAAATTTCCCATTGAAAATAAAATCACATTTTCAGAAATAATATTCATCTAAGTGTTGAGTATTGTGATTTATTGGTCATTTATTTATTTTTTTTAAAGGAAAGGGTTTATTGGGGAACAACCTACAGACCAGAGTGAAGGGGCGGTGAAGGAAAAAGGGAGGGAGACTGTAAGAGAGAGAGACAGAGAGGAGAAGAGCTAGCAAGGAGAGAAGATAAAGCAGAGAAGAGGAGAGAGGAAAGCAGAGCCAAGAGCCCAGAGGAGGAGGCTGGAGAGAGGAACCGAGAGAGAGAGCAGGAGAGAAGGGCCAAGAGAGAGTGGGAGAGAAGGGCCAAGAGAGAGCACCTGTTCAGGAACAGGCCCTTTTAAAACTTTGCCTGAGGGCAGGCAGGGAAGCAGGAACAGCAAATCCCATTAGGTGGAGCCTGGCTCAGGTAGCTGGGCCATGCGGCCACCTGGCTAAAACTGTGCCAGTTTCCTAACATTCCCCCCTTTTGTTTTTTATAAAGCAAGGTTTGTATGGGATTACATTAGTCTCAAAAGTCCAAGAGGGGTAGAGGGACGATGATCTGTCTTTAGAGCTACTTCCTGCTGACATGGGGCAATGTCTCAGGCCGCTGTCTCCTGGGTGGGGAGCCGAGTATATCCCTGTAGCAGCATTTGGTTGACTTCCTGGTTGCTGAAGGCCTTCGTTTGTTTCATTATCACCTGCTGTAAACACTTAGACACTCTTAGTATAGAAGACAGGGTGAGAGTAGTAATCAATGATCCTAAGAGTAGCATTAGCCAGGTAATGAAAGGATTTTATAGAGGAGAGGAAGTGTAGGGGGGGGTCTCTGGACCCTTGTGAAGACAGTTTGATGGATGTGGCTTAAACCTGATTCCAGCCAAGACTGGGAGAAAGACCACTAACTTTTGCAGGTAGTGGGGTTTGTCTGTAGAGAAATTTTGACACACAGGTTGGGAGTAGAGCCATTGGTGGTAGAGTAGAGGCTATGGTTACAAAGGAATGAGGCTCAAGTGGGCTAGATACAGAGGACAGAGTTATTACTAGAGAACCTAAGAAAGGTGCTATCTGAGCTACAATTAAGTTTTCTGATTTAGAGGCAAATAGAACCTGACAGAAGGGGCCTGATAATAATCAGGTGGGCTTTAAAGCCTTGTAAATTATGAGGCTCAGACTCATCTATCTCATCATATAGCCTACATCCTAAGGGAGGTGTGAACCTCCTTGGGGAAGGCACCCTGTTGACTTCCATTACCTGCCAGCTGAGTCCTTTTGCAGAACAGCCCTCTGCCAGAGCACTGGATTGGAAAGAGAGGGAGCCAGAGAAAAGTACAGGTCATTTATTTCTTAGACAAGACTTCTCTCTTTGTTTCATTTTACAGAAACAGAGGCAGAGAGAGAGAGAGAGAGAGCGTGCTTCAGTCCTCTGGTACACTCCCCAAATGGCTGCACCAGCTGGTGCTGGGCCATGTTGAAGTCAGGAGCCAGGAGTTTCTACAGGATCTCCCATGTGGGTGCAGGGGCCCAAAGATTTGGGCCATCTTCCACTGCTTTCCCAGGCACATTAGCAGGGAGCTGGATCAGAAGTAGAGGAGCCAGGATTCAAACCACTGCCCATATGGGATGCCCATATGGCACTGTAGGATGCAGCTTTACCTTCTGTGTTACAGCACAAACCCCTAGACTAGATTTCAATAAGCCATTATACACAGAGTCTGTCAAACATTAGTGTTCAATTTCATGCAGTTATTATGTAAATGTAGGTCATGTGAGAGGTTTTAATTGAGAAGGTGGATTGACTTCAACTTCTTGGTTCAGACAGAAGTTGAAACATTTCAAGGGCGACTCAACATGTTTTACTCTGTTGGGCAAATAAGAAAACAGAGCATTATGACAATGAAAAATTGCACCTGGGGAAAATTTCAGTTAATGCCTCTGGTACCTTACTTCATGTTAGCTGCCATTGTCTTACTCCATTTGTACCAGTAACTAGATATTGAAAACCTTCTGGCTTTTAACATCTAAACAACTGACATATATTCCTCGATGTTCTGGAGCCTGGGAAGTGTGGGATAAAGACACCACCCTTTAGAGATTCAGTGTTTTGTTCATAAACAGCATTTTTCATCAAGAGGTCCCTTGGCAGATGGGAATAATTCTGGAATCTCTTAGTCTCTTGAGAGCACTAATCTTATGAGGGCTCCTCCCCATGACTTATTCACTTACTGAAGGTTCAGCTTCAGAAAACATCACATTGGAGGATGTGTTTCAGCATATGAATTTTGAGGGTACATAAACATTCAGTTTATTGTACAGAATGAACTATTTGCTATGGATGCTTAATAACTGAGTCAGATTTAAACCCAGTGGATGGTTCATAAACATGTGAATTGCATTAATATTTTCTGATCATGTTACATGTTAGTGATTCAGCTAAAGAAGCACTCATTACTATATTGACAACAAATGGTTGGCTAATGACCTTCAGACACAGTGAAGTCAGTGGAACCTGAAGTGTGTGATAGCTTATAATAAATCCCAGATCCCTTTTATGAATATGTCATGTATGACAAGCCAAAGAGCTCATGGCAGCTGTGCTGTGTTCCAGGGATTGCCATTGCTGCCTCCAGAGAGGATTCTGCCCCTGATCTAACACCAAGGACAGAGAATCTGCACAGAAACTCACTGTGTCCACAGAGGAACAGTCTTTGCTTCGCAGAAGGGAGATCAGGCCAGCATGCACACAGATTGGTTCCAAGTCCCTGCTTTCTGCTTCCATTAAAGTCTGCATCTGTGGCATGGTTTAATCTGACTGAAGAGCAGAATGAATCAGGGACTTCTGTTTCCTGGGTTGTGCATTTCTTGAAAATATTTCTTGCAACCTCTGAAAGAGCTATGCACTATCTTTTTTATGATTTATTTCATTTATTTGAAAGGGAGGGAGGTGTCTGGACCAGGCTGAAACCAGGAGTCTGGAAATCCATGGGGGCCTCCCAGGTGGGTGGCAGTGACTTAAGTGCTTGGACCATTTTCTGCTGCTTTCCCAGGCACATGCATCAGAGGGAGGTGGATTGAAGTGGGGGCCCCTAGACTTGAACATGCATTCTTCCAAGGAATGATAAATCGACTGCTTCCAACACTGGCATCTCATATGGGTGCTAGTTTGGATCCTGGCTTCTGTACTTCTTGTCCAGCTCCCTGCTAAAGGCCTGGGAAAAGCAGCACAGATGGCCCAAGTGCTTGGGCCCCTGACCCCCCACATGGAAGACCTGGATGAAGTTCTGGGCTCCTGGCTTTTGCCTGGCCCAACCCTGAATATTGTACTTTATGTGTAGCTAACGATCAAATGGAGGATGTTTTTTCCTGTCTTTCCATTCTGCTTCTATAACACTTTCAAATAAATAAATATTTAAATATATAAATAAATTAATTCTGTGATAGTTTTTCAAGCTCAGCTCACTTGGGTGAAATGTTGTGTTACAGGTGAAAAGCAGTGGAGATAAGATTACCTTGGTTTTTTGTCTCACATGGAAAAAGAATTTCTCAAGAGAATAGCAAGATTTAAGTCAGAGATCTCCAGCCAGAGTGGCCTGAAGGGGGCGCTTTAAGAGGGGAAAAACCTGAAGGGACTGATGGTAATGGGGTGTTTAGCACAATTTGGGGGA
Organism: Oryctolagus cuniculus; assembly: GCF_964237555.1. Classification (NCBI taxonomy): domain Eukaryota; kingdom Metazoa; phylum Chordata; class Mammalia; order Lagomorpha; family Leporidae; genus Oryctolagus; species Oryctolagus cuniculus. The sequence goes on from NC_091438.1 coordinate 81,474,871, forward strand.
AGAAAATACCTTGACAATCAAGTTGACATTCAGTTACAAGGCAGGGACAAAACCCACAAAAAGACATGATCTATAATTTTATTTGCCAAGGGATGGAATAAATCACTTGCTTTTACAGTAAACTGTGAACACAGAAGGATAGAATCAGCACTCTTTTGATATTCTCGTAGTAAAATTGGAAGCTCCCAGGGAGTGGGTGGGCAGGCACTTTTGACTTTACTAAAGGTAACTCTTTTATGCAAAGCAAGCATTTTACACACTAAATTCCCACCAGGAGCACCCATCTGACTTATTCCTTTTAGGCCTCTGGGACTTTCTCATTAAGATAACCATCATTTCTGATAACAACAAGATCATTAGACTTTTCTAACTTTTGGACATTTGTATCAGTAGCATTTTGCATTATCATAACTTAAAATTTGGCACCACTTCACATCTTGACAGTACGTTTAATATAATCCAAATGGCCTTGTTAGTTGGTATCTCTACAAGATGAGAGATATATCCTTTGATATTCCCAGGAGGCCAGATGGACATATCAAAGTCCAAAGAATTTGGAACTTTGTTTTTTTGAATGCCTGTCAAAGATGCCAAGAAGGTTTAAAACATCTGGTATAAACAGAACCCCTTAACATCATGACACAATATAGATCAGATTTGAGCATCATTTCAAAATGATTACTCAAATATGTCAGAATGAGTATATATATTCAAAAAACCATAACTCTTTTAATAAAGAAAACTCAGCTATATTTAAACAATTAGAACTTAAGGGCCAGCACCGCAGCTCACTAGTCTAATCCTCTTCCTATGGCACCGGCACCCTGGGTTCTAGTCCTGATTGGGGCGCTGGATTCTGTCCAAGTTGCAGGAAGGCAGTGGAGAAAGGCCCAAGTGCTTGGCCACTGCAGCTGCATGGGAGACCAGGAGGAAGCAATTGGCTCCTGGCTTCAGATCAGCACAGCGTGACGGCCACAGCACACCAGCCATAGCAGCCACTTGGGGGGTGAACCAATAGAAAAAGAAAGACCTTTCTCTCTGTCTCTCTCTCTCTCACTGTCTAACTCTGCCTGTCAAAAAAAAAAAAAAAAAAAAGAATTTAAAGAGAGGCATAGAGCACAATAGATGACTTCAAAAAAACACAAAATCTGTCTCTTTGATCATCCCAAAAATTAGAAGTAAAACCTTAAATATAAGAGTTAGCACATGGTATCATCCCATAACTTGGAGCAATTTCAATAGTGTCAGAACTAGGGAAGAGAAAATAGCTTAGTGGAGCTGGCTAGAAAACTGATGAAGAGTCACCAATTCAACAAAAACTATTAAAAGGAGATGCTTCAGTTTTTAAACAGATTTTTAGGTTAATTTCAAACTAACATATGTATTGCATATACATGGATTACTATCATATTACATACATAGGTATTACTAACATATGTATTGCAACAACCTCATTGTTCTAGCATAGGATAAAATTCCAACTCTATGTCAAAGAAAAGTAGATTAATAGCTTTTGTATCCAAAAGTTTCTTTCTTTCATTACCTTCTGTAATTTCCTAACATCTTCTGCAACTTACATAAACCTTTCTATCTTTTCCATTCCAATCTAGAGTAAATGAGCCATTAGGATAAAGTAATTCTTACTTCACTTTAAACTATGTCCTTAGGTACTCTAAACATTGTCTTTAAAGAAAAGTCTCTTTGCTTCTTAACTTTTCATACCAGGAACACATTTTATTTGTGACCCTTTTCCATCTGCTTATTTCCTTGATTTACATTTTGAAATAACCCTTTAAAGATCTCCAAATTAAGATAACATTTTATAAATAAGAAAACACACTAAATTTCAACCTTAGTTACTTTCAAGCAATGTTGAACTATTTTTCAGATAGTTTTTAAAGCATGTTTGTTAACAAACCCAAATAGATTTTCCACAGAAGATGAGTTGCTAATAGTACTAAAGTTTACATTTAGACACATTTATCTCATTTACATTTACCCAATTTACATTTAGCAATTATACCTAGAAGACCTAAGATGCTGATATGATATCATACCTCTATCCAAATTAAGGTCAAAATTACATTTATTTGGAATTCTACTCCTTTTTATCAAACTCCAGGTAGAAATCAGTGACGTAAACCATGGACTGCAAAATCCACTTTAGGGGGCTGACAAGAGCTGATTATCCATTGCTGTTAAACCAAGTTATAAAACAAGCTCAGCAAGATAAAATTCAAAATTTGTAGGCAGTGATCTTAAACCTAATGTCTCACTGTAGCTGAAACAAATTTTTGTATATGAGATTGTTATTTACAAAAGACATCTTTTTAGATTTGAAGTTGAATTTTAGTCTTGCTTTCTATTTATCCAAAAAGCACCTTAGGACAATGATGCTTAGTCAACAGTCTACTTGTTAGGACTGCCTCTGAAGCAAAAATTTCAGGCAGCTGCAAGACAGGTCCCATAGGTGACTGTGGGCTAAGGTCCATGGTGCCAGGGACAAGAAGTGCACTGGAGATTGTTCACCATTACGTTAGGTTTAATGGGAGAGGACATCCATCAGAGCAGATGGGCACCCTCCAGAGAAATGCCTGAGGAGGAGAATCTGATAGGTGACAGAATAAAGGGCAGTGACCTAAAGAGGCTCCTGTAAGAGCCTGTGAAGAGGCAAGCCAGAGGGAGAAAAATTGGAAGCCCTGCAAAGAGATAATAACTTTATACTCCAGACTAAATTCCATTCAATTTTTATTTTATTTTTATTCTTATTTCAAATTTTTTAAAAAAATATTCATTTACTTATTTGAAAGCAGAGAGAGAAGGAAACACCATTCATCTTCTGATTCTCTCCCCAAATATCTGCGATCATTGGCAACCACGTGCCAGGCAGTTGATCAATACTCTCTTGAATGATGAGGACCCCATAATGTGAGCCCTCACCTGTTACCAGGGTGCACAGCAGCATGAAGCTGGAATCAGGGGCAGAAAAGGGACTCAATCCCAGTCACTACAACACAGCATTGGGATGTCCACATGGTGTCTTAACTCCAGACCAAGTGTCTGTCCTCTTTTTTCTTTTAATTTTAGCTTTGTCCCCCTTTCATTTTACTGATTATAGAGTACCCTCTGAAGTTACATTCAATATTTCTTATTTACATTAAAGAGCTGTCAAGCCTTGGCATTACAATGATCCTGCAATGAACAGAATAGTACATACACACCACTTCAACTTGGGTATACAAGTCTATGAAAGAAATTTCAAAAAGTGCAATTGGTGTATAAAAAGTCACCTACATTTTAATATTTTATACATAATTGTAAGAGTTGACACTCACATTAACAAATACGAGCGACTCTCAATTTCCCAAATTCCTTGCTTTCTCAGTGTCCAATTAAAGCTATTTTTCCTTGCCCTTTATAAAGGTGAAAAAGGAAACACATAATTTTACTTTGCATATCTTTTATTATCAGTAAAGTTAAGCATTTCACTCTTTATTTTGGCTATTTAGAAAATGTGGCTGCTGTTCTAAACTCACTGATATACAAGGACTCATTACAATTTAAAAATCTCCATCTGTAGCACAAATTGTGCTTTTTTTCTTCATCTTGCCATGCATTTTAGCTTCATTCAAATTGTTTTTATGAAGAATTTCATTATATTCCAATTTACATCCCAATTCATCATAATAATGCAATAAAAATTCAGTTTGTCTTTTTAGGATACAAAGCCCTGATATCCTTTAATAATTATATTTCATTTTTAAATTTTTTTCTTCTTTTTTTATTTAGTATATATAAATTTCCAAAGTACAGTTTATGGATTACAACGGCTCCCTCCCCCATAACTTCCCTCCAACTCGCACCCCTCCCATCTCCTGCTACCTCTTCCATTCCATTCACATAAAGATTCATTTTCAATTATCTTTATATACAGAAGATCGATTTAGTATATATTAAGTAAAGGTTTCATCTGTTTGCACCCACATAGAAACACAAAGTATAAAATACTGTTTCAGTACTAGTTATAGCATTACTTCACATTGGACAACACATTAAGGACAGATCCCACATGAGAAGTAAGTACACAGTAATTCCTGTTGTTGACTTAACAAATTGACACTCTTGTTTATGGCATCAGTAATCTCCCTAGGATCTAGTCATGAGCTGCCAAGGCTATGGAAGCCTTTTGAGTTTGCTAACTTCGATCTTATTCCGACAGGGTCATAGTCAAAGTGGAAGTTCTCTCCTCCCTTCAGAGAAAGGTACCTCCTTCTTTGATGACCCGTTCTTTCCACTGGGATCTCACTCACAGAGATCCTTCATTTAGCTCTTCTTTTTTTTTTCTTTTTTCCAGAGTGTCTTGCCTTTCCATGCCTAACATACTCTCATGGGCTTTTCAGCCTGATCCAAATGCCTTAAGGGCTGATTCTGAGGCCAGAGTGCTGTTTAGGACATCTGCCATTCTATGAGTCTGCTGTGTATCCCGCTTCCTATGATGGATCATTCTCTCCCTTTTTGATTCTATCAGTTAGTATTAGCAGACACTAGTCTTGTTTGTGTGATCCCTTTGACTCTTAGACCTATCAATGTGATCAATTGTGAACTGAAATTGATCACTTGGACTAGTGAGATGACATTGGTACATGCCAACTTGTTGAAGTGAAATGGACACTATGAGAAACAGTGACTTGATCAGCTCTTGTCCTGACTGTTGATGTACAATATAATATTTTATCAATTTTAGTATTTTTCTGTTCCAGTACTATTGGTTGAACTCTGTAATTAACACACAATTATTCTTAAGTGTTTAAATTTTACCTGAAAAGTGATATCTATTAAATATAAGAGTGGGAATAAGAGATGGAGGAGATGTACAATTTCATACATGCTCAATCGAACTTACCCCAAATGGTGGAGTTAGAAACGTTCCAGGGGATTCCAATACAATCCCATCATTTGTAAATTTTTAATGAAACTTGTATGACATACATACTTTTTACGATGAGCAACACTATTATGATGCTATTAAAATGAAGAAGAAAGCCCATTTTATATTTTCCTGCCCAGGAAATCTCAGCCTATAAAATTCTTCGACTCAGTCTTAACAGCCTTGAAATACCTGCCTTTGACAGCCTACCCAATACGGAACCAAATATACCACCCACAAAAGAAAGAATCGCTGAAGACCACCCTTCTTGATTTTTAATTGCTGCCATATCTTCTGTTATCCGATTAATCTCTTTATGTAGCATATCAGCTTCCTTATTAAATCCTTCTGTAAGCATGTCTTTTTGAACCTATGAAATAGAAAGTCCACTTTTCAAAAACTTTGTAATTAAGCATAAGAGTTTTACATTTAACCATGTCAGCATTTAAGCACATATCTCTATTTTTCTACCATTTTAGAGGGTTTTTTTTAGGAATTTGTCCACCTACAAGCCAGAAGTTTTGACTTGAATAAGAGAAAATCCATGGTTTAACGTTTGTGAGATTTCCTTAGCACCATTTCCCCAGGGCAAAGTGGGGAGTTTTGTGTAGACACAAAGAAAGCTCATTGGGAAAGAATGTGGATTAAATTTTTTTTTTAGTGGAAAGTAAAATAGCAAGGTTTATTAGGGAAGGGACATCTGTAAGAACGGATGGGGACCTCTCCAGACAGAACCTGAGAGAGAGTACCCAATCGCTTGGACTTGGGGAGAACGATGTTACATGGTTGAGTGGAGAGAATACACCTGGGCAGGCGATGCAGGCGGCTCAGCATGGAAGCAGAGGCCTGAGAGCACAGTCCGTTGACGCTGGTTTTTTTAAGGAAATGGGTCTTTGTCTTCACACATCTCCTCCTGAAATTGGCTCTCATTTCCATGAGGTGTCACAGCTGAGCTCATCTAGCAACTAGTGAGAAGTGCTGACACCACACAGGACAGTGCTTCTCAAACCCCACGCTGGGACAAAGGATGTATGTTACTTAGTCATAAAGGATGATCAGGCAGATCTGGAAACAATGGACCAGTTCAGAGTCCTCCATTTTCTATCAGGTCAAATTTGATATTATCAGACCAGATAAACCTATTTCAGTCTCTTTGAGAGTTGTTCCAGAAATCTCAAGCACCAGTAGCTAAGGTCCCATTGCATAGGGGCTTAGTGAGACCATTTCACAGTTGGAGCAACAACTGCAGCCCCAAACCCAGGAGAATGTCATTTGTGTCTCCAAAGTCCAACACTCCAGAAAGGGCTGGAGACTCCTAGATTTCCATGCTTCAGGGGGACCCAGGTGTATTTGAGGTTGCAGTGGGACAATTGTCTTTTAGGTTCCCTCTGGGATGACACCTGTGCTTGACATTGGGTCCTGCCCTTCCCAGGATCCAGAACACTGTCCCCCGGGGCACCGCCCAGCCCCCAGACTCACCTTCAGCTTGTGCTCCAGCATCCTCTCCTGCTCTCTGAGGAGGTCCTCCCTTTCCCGCTCCATCTTCTCCTTCAGTTGAGCGATGTTCTCCTGGAAGCTTCTCTCTTGAGCCTCCATCTTTTGCTGCATCTCCTGCTCCCTCTGTCTTAGCACTTCCCGTTCCTTCTCAGCGGCCTCCCTCTTGGCCTCCCCAGCTGTTTCACAAACATTAACAAGGGAAGAAAAACTGTTGAGTTCAAGAGCAGGCAGCTTTAACAGCAATGCTGCAAGTGGGAGGGGAAGATCTTCCCCTAAACAGGAAGGGGATGTTCCAGAATGTGCCAGAAAGGCACTGATTGGCTGGATGTGCAGCCCAACTGCCCTTGTTATTTTCAGGTTTAGCAGACCATGTGCTCAGTAGTCTGAGGAAGTCTCTTATTCCAGGAAATACGTCTCCTTCAATTCACAGGAGTTCATCTCAGGAACCTCCCCACCCTCCTGTGAGCTGAGCCCGGCCCCGTACCTGCTAGGGCCTTCTCTGCATCAGTGAGAGCCTTGTCTGCCTGCAGGATGGAGTTCTCTGCTGCTGCCTGAGACTGCAGGAAGGTCTGGAGCACCTCAGTTGCCTGGAAACCAGCAAGGAGGAAAAGTAGTTATGATGTGGAAATTACTGTGTTAAAAGTACAAATCTGACTGTGTATTTTCTGCATCATTCTTAGGCCAGGGCTGAAATTCCAAGCTTTTTGTGAGGCATAGACACCCTGTGGAGCAGCCCCCTTTCCAGCAGCACCCTTTCCCGGGATGCTGCCCACCACCGTCCACAACCCCCAAGCACAGCCAACATAAAGCTTTTACTTTTTTGCAGTGAGGACATTAGTGATCTCCCTTACCAGAGTACAAGTGTGTGATATGTCAATTTCATTGTAAACACCCTGATGTATTGTGAAGTACAGAACGTATGCATCCCAGAATTGAATGTTTATAATTTCTTTTTTTTTATTAAACTTTTATTTAATGCATATAAATTTCCAAAGTACAGCTTATGGATTACAATGGCTTCCCCCCCATACCGTCCCTCCCACCCACAACCCTTCCCTTTCCCACTCCCTCTCCCCTTCCATTCACATCAAGATTCATTTTCGATTATCTTAATATACAGAAGATCAGCTTAGTATACATTAAGTATGGATTTCAACAGTTTGCTCCCACACAGAAACATAAAGTGAAAAATAATAGATGATTTTTTTTTAAATGATGATGAAATCAGAGCAGACCTATTGTCATGTTTAATCCCAGTGAGAGTCAAGTTGGGAATTGATAATTTCTTTCTTTTCTTTTTTTTTTTTTTTTTTTTTTTTACAGAGGATCAGTTTAGTATGCATTAAGTAAGGATTTCAACAGTTTGCACCCCCATAGAAACACAAAGTGAAATATATTGTTTGAGTACTCATTATAGCATTAAATCTCAATGTACAGCACATTAAGGACAGAGATCCTACATGAGGAGTAAGTGCACAGTGACTCCTGTTGTTGACTTTACCAATTGACACTCCTGTCTATGGCATCAGTAATCTCCCTGTGCTCCAGTCATGAGTTTCCAAGGCTATGGAAGCCCTCTGAGTTCTCCGACTCTTCTCTTGTTTAGACAAGGTCATAGTCAAAGTGGAGGTTCTCTCCTCCCTTCAGAGAATGTTTATAATTTCTGACCACTATATTCCTTTTGCATCTTTTCTCAGGTCCGGTAATCTTCATTTTACTCTCTTTTGTTTTGTTTTGTTTTGTTTTGACAGGCAGAGTGGACAGTGAGAGAGAGAGACAGAGAGAAAGGTCTTCCTTTTGCCATTAGTTCACCCTCCAATGGCCGCCACGGCCGGCGCATCGCGCTGATCCGAAGGCCGGAGCCAGGTGCTTATCCTGGTCTCCCATGGGGTGCAGGGCCCAAGCACTTGGGCCATCCTCCACTGCACTCCCGGGCCACAGCAGAGAGCTGGCCTGGAAGAGGGGCAACTGGGACAGAATCCGGTGCCCCGACTGGGACTAGAACCCAGTGTGCCGGCGCCGCAAGGCGGAGGATTAGCCTAGTGAGCCGTGGCGCCGGCCCATTTTACTCTCTGTTAACATGAGCTTGGCATTTCTTTTTCTTCCATATAAAAGTAAATCATGTAGTATTTGTCTTTCTGCTTCTGTTTCATTTGACTTACCAAAATGTTCTCCATGTTTGTTCCTAGTGTCATAAATGAAACAATTTCTTTCTTTTAAACCTAATGATGTTCCTGTGTGTGTGTGTGTGTGTGTGTCTGTGTATGTGTGTAATTATATAGAATACTTTCTCCATACTTCTTCCACTGATGGATACTGAGGTCATTTACTTATCTTGGCTGTTGCAAATGTTGCTGTATTGAACATAAGAGTATAAATATCTCTTCAACTTACTGATTCTATTTCCTTTGGAAATACATTCCGAAGGCCATTGAAAGCTATTAAACTAGAAAAAACAAATTTGATAAAAATGTGGGATATAAAATTAGCATAAAATAATCCATAGCACTAACTAGCTGTTTGAAAAGGAAATTAAAGAAGTAATTTCATTTACAAAAGCAAGATAAAAGAAAGCACTTAATAATGAATTTTTAAGGTATAGATCTATACTCTGTAAATATTAGTCCAGTGATGAAAAGAAACTGAAGATAAAACAAATGGCATGGGAATGGCGCCGTGGCTCACTTGGCTAATCCTCTGCCTGCGGTGCCGGCATCAGGTTCTAGTCCCAGTTGCTCCTTTTCCAGTCCAGCTCTCTGCTACGGCCCGGGAAGGCAGTGGAGGATGGCTCAAGTGCTTGGGTGCTTGCACCCACGGGGGAGACCAGGAGGAAGCACCTGGATCCTGCTTCGGATCGGCGCAGCGCCGGCTGTAGCAGCCATTTGGGGGGTGAACCGACAGAAGGAAGACCTTTCTCTCTGTCTCTCTCTCTCTCACTATCTCTATCAAAAAAATGGAACATTACCTAATATTGATTGGTTAGAGGTATTAGTATTGTTAAAATGTCCATAGTACCCAAAATAGCATAAAGCTTCCATGTAATCCCTATCAAAACTCTAATGACATATTTTGCAGAATATTACAAGAACTATCCCAAATTTCGTAGGCAAGTGCAAAATACTGAGTATTAAAAAACAGTCTTGCACTACAAAAAAAAAAAAAAAAAAAAAAAAACTCAGGCATCCCCTTTGAATTCTAAGTATACCACAAAGCTTTAGCAGCCTTTTTTTAAAGATTTATTTATTTATTTGAAAGTCAGAGTTACACACAGAGAAGAGAGGGAGAGAGAGAGAGAGACAGAGACAGAGATAGAGAGAAAGAGGCAGAAAGAGAGAGAGAGAGGTCTTCCATCTGATGGTTCACTCCCCAATTGGCTGCAATGGCCAGAGCTGCGCAGATATGAAGCAAGAGGCAGGAGCTTCTCTTGTGTCTCCCATGTGGGTACAGGGGCCCAAGGACTTGGGCCATCTTCCACTGCTTTCCCAAGCCATAGCAGAGAGCTGGATGGGAAGTGGAGCAGCCGGGTCTTGAACTAGCGTCCATATGGTATGCCGGCACTTCAGGCCAGGGCATTAACCAGATGCGCCACAGCGCTGGCCCCTCTAGCAGCTTTAATACTGGCATAAGAACTGATACATGGGGAGCCAGTGCTGTGGCGCAGTAGGTTAACCCCCGCCTGTGGTGCCGGTATACAATATGGGTGCCGGTTCTGGTCCCCGCTGCTCCTCTTCCAATCCAGCTCTCTGTTATGGCCTGGGAAAGCAGTAGAAGATGGCCCAGGTGCTTGGGTCTCTGCACTCACATGGGATACCCAAAGGAATTTCTTGGCTCCTGGATTCAAATCAGCCCATCTCCAGCCATTGCAGCCATTTGGGGAGTGAACCAACTGAAGGAAGACCTTTCTCTCTGTCTCTCAGTCTTACTGTTTGTAACTCTACCACTCAAATAAATAAATAATTTTTTTTTCTAAAAAAACCTGATACATGCAACAGAAAAGAGAACCTGGAAATAAGCCCATACATATACAGTAAACTAATTTGAATAAAGGGATCAGGAATATATGTTAAGTAGAGAAGAGTCTCCTCATGAAATGCTGGGAAAACCAGATATACAAGAGTGAGTTTGGGCCCTTATTTTACATCATATTGAAAAATAAGCTAAATACTAAAGATTGAAAACTTCAATAAAGACTGGAAAGCATAATACTCCTACAGGAAAAGATAAGAAAAAAGATGTTAGATAGTAGCCTGGACAGTGATTTTTTTGCCTTCATTGCTAAAAGCACAAGTAATAACAGCAAAAAGAAACAAGGAAACTATGTCAAATTAGAAAGTCCTTGCACATCTAAAGAAACAATCAACAAAATGAAAAGGACATATATGGAATGAGAGACCGTATTGGTAAGCTATATACCTCATAAGAGGCTGATATTGAAAATATATAAATATGTCATACAAATCAATAGGAAGACACAATAGAGCTGACTTAAAGATGGGCAAAGTGCTTTTATAGACAATTCTCGAAAGGAGACACTCAAATGACTAACCACTATATAAGAACATCTTCAATGTTAATAATCATTTGGGAAATACATCAAACCATAATGAGATATCAGTTCACACCTGTTAGAATGGCTGTTATTTGGGATCACTGTTTTGGTGCAGCAAGTAAGGCCGCCACTTACAACTCTGGCATCCCATATCAGCACAACCGTTCAAGTCCCAGTTGGTCTGCTTCCATTCTATCTCCATGCTAATGTGCCTGGAAAATAGCAGAAGATGGCCCAAATACGTGGGTCCCTGCAATCCACAAGGGAGATTCAGATGGAATACCAGGCTCTTGGTTTAGCAATGATCACCATGGCTGTTGTGGGCAGTTAGGAAGTTAACAGGCAGATGAAAGATCTCTTTCTCTCCAACTCTCCCTTCTCTCTGTTATTCTGACTTTCCAATAAATAAAAATAAATCTATACTTTTATGATTTGAAATTTAGGAAATATTGATAAAGATGTAGAGAAAGGGGAACCCCTACACAACTGTTGGGGGAACATAAACTGGTACAATCATTACAGAAACAGAATGAAGATCCCCCCCAAAAATAATTGAGTTTCTGGCCAAGTAGATAGACCAGCCTTGTCAACTGGGCTGCTTGCTGAGTGGGTTAACAGAAGGCAAATTGTTAGCTTTTCTGTGCATCTTGTTCAATACCTGTATAATAGGAATGATGTTAGTACCTGATTTATAGTATTCTGTGAATTAGACTGATAATCCAATAAAATAACATAAAACTCTACTTGGTATAGGGAGTGAATGTCATGAAGGTCATCATCATCATCATTATTACTATCAGTGCACACCACTAGCGTAACCAGATCCACAGCATGTCCAACTCAGTATGAATTTGTCCACCCCAGATGAGATCATAATCATTTTGAAAATAGTTTTCTTCACTCAACACGAAGACTATCCTTTGTTTGAGAAAAAAAAGAAAGAAAACAAAGCAAAGAAATGGTTCTCACACCAGGATTTCTGATTCGAGCTTCTCTCTGGGAAAAAATATTTCTAGGTTACCTAGGAATATATAACTATATATGGATCTTAAAATAGTATTTTTTAAAAAAATGGCAGCATTAGCCTGTTTTCCATGATTCTAACATCCTTGAAATGGGTTGACTTACAGAGGTGTGTTTAGCTCACAGTCTGAATGTTCAGGGACACAGCACCTGCCTGGGCATGGCTCTGACCAACATGGCTCTGACTCTCACAGAGGACAACATCACACTGGAATGTGTAGAATGAAGACATTAGGTTGCCAGAGAGTCAGTCAGGGATCAGCCCTCGTTTCTACAACAAATTGATCTCAGAATCAACTCAAGGTCCCATGAGAACTATGACTATAATCTCCTCTAAAGGCAGCCCCTAATGAACTAACATCCTCCCATTTGGCTCCATCTCCCAAAGTTCTCATCACCTCTCACATGGCCACAGAGAGGGTGAGGACGATGTCTCAGAAACATCAACCCTGGAGGACTAATATCCAGAACATAGCAAATGTTTCCCTCCACCGTGATGCTGTGCTCCTCATTTTCAAAACAAGCACCAAAGATCCCACAACTCTACTCTGTTGACCAACTCTCCCCCACTGTTTCTCACCTTCACTCCCTTCCTGGGCACCAGCTCATACTCCTCTTCAATCCTTTTTCTTGCTTCTAAGTAGAGACGGTGGCCTTCAGGCGCAGAGAAAACCCCTCTTGAAATACTTTCCATCAGGGACGCTGAGAGCCGTGTAAGCTCAGCCTGGCAGTATTTGACAGAGGCCTCTTCATTCTGCAGCAGGAAGTCTTCCTTTTTCTGCTCTGTGGTTTCCTGCCAGGGAAACGTAGGTTCACACATTAGAAAGGAATGAGTAGCAGGGAAGGTCCACCTGTGATACACGTGGCAGGAGGATTTGGACGGCCTCAGAGTGGACCAGAACAAAGAGTGGACCTGCAGTCAGGAGACTTACTTCACTGTTACTTCTGGTCATTGCCTGTTTCACCTTTGCAAAGCCACATATTTCTCGTCGGGGAGAGGCCCAGGCTCAATATCTGTAAATGAGGGTCAGAAGCCCTGAGCTCTGTGGTTCTTTAATAAATAATAAGATTAACAGTAGCCTGGCCACCAAGACTAACAATAGAAAGGTGAATTTTGACTGCAATTAAAATTTCCTCGGAGCATATGGATTGCGATAGAAATTTATAGGAATATATGCAATAATATCTCACTAATTGGTTAGGTGTATTTTGAACCAACTTTTGAACCCTTTATGAATGCTTTCGATGATGGCTTGAATTCATGAATATATAAGAAAAGAGTTTTTTGTTTGTATTTGAAAGTTACAATCCAACTGGGTTTCCTCAATACAAATTGAGAGACTCTTTTGCATTTTTACTTTAGGCCCAGATGCATAAAAAGATAAATTTTAAATAAAGGTGCCTGCAGTCAATAGAATTAAGTCCATAAGAGAAGTCCATAAGATTTCTCTCCTCTTGGTGTCCATATTCATCATATTCACTGAATTGAGAATATGATATCTGTTACTCTTATGGTTGGATCATGATATATAGCAAAAATTGACTTTACAGTCAAAGGAACGTATCTGGCATTATCCAATCACATGATGCCTTAAAAGTATTTTTCACTAGTTGGTGTCAGAAAAGGAAACCAGAGAAATTAGAAACGAGAAGGGTTTGGTGCAAACTTTAAAATATTTAAAGATACAGGGGTTCCCTTAGAAATTCATTTGAGGACCAAGCCCATCTGACACCTTCTTTCCGTCTGTCTACACTGAGCAGAGGACACAGACACCCTGACATGCATATCTGCAAACAGAACTCTATGATAATAATGTGCGCTGTTTTCAGCTGCTAAACTCATGATAATTCATTTTGCTGTACCAAAAAATAAAGTGTCCATCCTTTAGAAAAAGGGTGACCTGTAGCCCATAAAGCTCAAACTCTCCCTCTTTGCAGATGATATGATTCTTTACTTAGGGGACCCAAAGAACTCTACTAAGAGACTATTGGAACTCATAGAAGAGTTTGGCAAAGGAGCAGGATATAAAATCAATGCACAAAAATCAACAGCCTTTGTATATACAGACAATGCCATGGTTGAGGAAGAACTTCTAAGATCAATCCCATTCACAATAGCTACAAAAACAATCAAATACCTTGGAATAAACTTAACCAAGGATGTTAAAGATCTCTACGATGAAAATTACAAAACCTTAAAGAAAGAAATAGAAGAGGATACCAAAAAATGGAAAAATCTTCCATGCTCATGGATTGGAAGAATCAATATCATCAAAATGTCCATTCTCCCAAAAGCAATTTATAGATTCAAGGCAATACCAATCAAAATACTGAAGACCTTCTTCTCAGATCTGGAAAAAATGATGCTGAAATTCATATGGAGACACAGGAGACCTCAAATAGCTAAAGCAATCTTGTACAACAAAAACAAAGCCAGAGGCACCACAATACCAGATTTCAGGACATACTACATGGCAGTTGTTATCAAAAGAGCATGGTGCTGGTACAGAACCAGATGGATAAACCAATGGAACAGAATAGAAACACCAGAAATCAATCCAAACATCTATAGCCAACTTACATTTGATCAAGGATCCAAAAAAAATCCCTGGAGTAAGGACAATCTATTCAATACATGGTGCTGGGAAAATTGGATTTCCACATGCAGAAGCATGAAGCAAGACCCCTACCTTTCACCTTACACAAAAATCCACTCAACATGGATTAAAGACTTAAATCTATGACCCGACACCATCAAATTATTAGGGAACATTGGAGAAACCCTGCAAGATATAGGTACTTGCAAAGACTTCTTGGAAAAGATACCAGAAGCACAGGCAGTCAAAGCGAAAATTAACATTTGGGATTACATCAAATTGAGAAGTTTCAGTAATGCAAAAGAAACAGTCAGGAAAGTGAAGAGGCAACCAACATAATGGGAAAAATATTTGCAAACTATGTAACAGATAAAGGGTTGATAACCAGAATCTACAAAGAAATCAAAAAACTCCACAAGATCAAAACAAACAACCCACGTAAGAGATGGGCCAAGGACCTCAATAGACATTTTTCAAAAGAGGAAATCCAAAGGGCCAACAGACACATGAAAAAATGTTCAAGATCACTAGCAATCAGGGAAATGCAAATCAAAACCACTATGAGGTTTCACCTCACCCCGGTTAGAATGGTTCACATGCAGAAATCTACCAACAATAGAAGCTGGAGAGGATGTGGGGAAAAAGGGACACTAACCCACTGTTGGTGGGAATGCAAACTGGTTAAGCCACTATAGAAGTCAGTCTGGAGATTCCTCAGAAACCTGAATATAACCCTGCCATGCAACCCAGCCATCCCACTCCTTGGAATTTACCCAAAGGAAATTAAATTGGCAAACAAAAAAGCTGTCTGCACCTTAATGTTTATTACAGCTCAATTCATAATAGCTAAGACCTGAAACCAACCCAAATGCACACCAACAGTAGACTGGATGAAGAAATTATGGGACATGTACTCTATAGAATACTATTAAGCAGTCAAAAACAATGAAATCCGGTCATTTGCAACAAAATGGAGGAATCTGGAAAACACTATGCCGAGTGAATCAAGCCAGTCCCAAAGGGACAAATATCATATGTTCTCCCTGATCGGCGACAACTAACTGAGCACCAAAGGGGAAACCTATGGAAGTGAAATGGACACTATGAGAAACAGGGACTTGATCAGCCCTTTTGCTGAATGTTGATGAACAACTTCATACTTTATCCCTTTTAGTATTTTTTGTTCTACTTAATACTATTGGTTGAACTCTTTAATTAACACACAACTATTCTTAGGTGTTTAAATTTAACTGAAAAGTGATCCCTGTTAAATATAAGAGTGAGAATAAGAGAGGGAGGAGATGTACAATTTGGGACACGCTCAATCAGAGTTGCCCTAAATGGGGGACTTAGAAACATGCCAGGGGATTCCCATTCAATCAATCATGGTTGCATGAACCAATGCCATCTCACTAGTCCAAGTGATCAATTTCAGTTCACAATTGATCACACTGATAGGTCTAAGAGTCAAAGGGATCACACATACAAGACTAGTGTCTGCTAATACTAACTGATAGAATCAAAAAGAGAGAGAACGATCCAACATGGGAAGCGGGATACACAGCAGACTCATAGAATGGCAGATGTCCTAAACAGCACTCTGGCCTCAGAATCAGCCCTTAAGGCATTTGGATCTGGCTGAAGAGCCCATGAGAATATTTTAGACATGGAAAGCCAAGACACTCTGGAAAAATAAACCTATATGAAAGATCTCTGCAAGTGAGATCCCAGTTGAAAGAACGGGGCCATCAAAGAAGGAGGTACCTTTCTCTGAAGGGAGGAGAGAACTTCCACTTTGACTATGACCCTCTCGGAATAAGATCGAAGTTAGCAAACTCAAAAGGCTTCCATAGCCTTGGCAGCTCATGACTAGATCCTAGGGAGATTACTGACGCCATAAACAAGAGTGTCAATTTGTTAAGTCAACAACAGGAGTTACTGTGTACTTACTTCTCATGTGGGATCTGTCCTTAATGTGTTGTCCAATGTGAAGTAATGCTATAACTAGTACTGAAACAGTATTTTACACTTTGTGTTTCTATGTGGGTGCAAACAGATGAAACCTTTACTTAATATACACTAAATCGATCTTCTGTATATAAAGATAATTGAAAATGAATCTTTATGTGAATGGAATGGAAGAGGTAGCGGGAGATGGGAGGGGTGCGAGTAGGAGGGAAGTTATGAGGGGGGGAAGCCATCGTAATCCATAAACTGTACTTTGGAAATTTATATTTACTAAATAAAAGTTAAAAAAAAGATATTTAAAGATACAGAGGTTCCTTTAGAAATAGATTTGAGGACCAAGCCCATCTGACACCTTCTTTCCGTCTGTCTACACTGAGCAGAGGACACAGACACCCTGACATGCATAGCTGCAAACAGAACTGTATGATAATAATGTGCGCTGTTTTCAGCTGCTAAACTCATGATAATTCATTTTGCTGTACCTAAAAAAAGTGTCTGTCCTTTAGAAAAAGGCTGACCTGTAGTCCATAGAGCTCTTTCATTCTCTAGAATCAGGATGCCCCCTACTATGGTAGGGGGATGATCACAGGGTGAAAAGATAGACTTTAGCTGTCATCCAGAAAGGCTGTCGCTGGCAAGGATAGATGTTCAGATGTTTACCAAAAGGTTCTTCTGGAATTCCCTGGTTTCATCCTTGAAGGAGTGCTCCATGAAGATTTCAACGGCTTCCCTCTCACAGGCTGCGTGCAGGTCCAGCAGCTCCTGGAGCGTGTCTGTGGGGAGCACCAGTCGCTGGGCCATCTGCCTGCTGTAGTGCTCGGCTGCCTTCTGCACGGCTGCAGCATTCTCACGCTGGGCCAGAGTCGTCACTGCGTTCTCCAAGCAAGGGACGGCTCCGCTGTTGATGGTGTCTACGTACATCTCCACCAGACGGCCCAGCCCTGAATAGCGCATAATGTTGAGGGAATAAATACATAGTTCACATTCATTGCTTTCACAGGATTTATGAATCAGCATCCCAAACATCAAAACCATTCTACTTATTTTGAAGTGTTCTTTTCCTGCTCCTCCTCCTTCCCTTCCTCCTCCTTTTCTTCTCTCTTCCTCCTCTGGTTTTTTTCTTCTATTCTTCCTTTCCCATCTTACTCTCTGAATCCTTCTCTGAATTATAACATGGTTCTTGATTCTATTCACCCTTTCTACTATGGTTCACAAATTCACAAATATTCAAAATTAAATAATTGATTATAAGTAATATCACTTAGAGGTTTCTAGAAAAATTCTTTTCCATTTAAATTAAATAAAAATTTATTAAACTATGAAAATCATGTACCTGATGTGTCTTCATTCCAAATAAAATGCTAGTCCACTTATTAAATATATCCTCTGGTGTTTGGCACCAGATATACAACATGTTGAACTAATCATGAGCTCATATTAGCAGGAGACTGTGTGGTTATATGTCCATGAAACCAGCCCTGTCTGTAGGCATAGGTTTAATTTTTATTCCCAAAATCTTCATGAGGTTGCATTGGATTCATGGATATTGTTCATGTTCTGACTGGTATTAATTTCTACAATATTCTGAGTTTCCTCACTGAAAAACTGATTTTCTATAGGCCTTCTCACATGCAGATTTGCCCCTATAACACAATTTTGTGTTTGTATCATTTGTAGGTTCACTTCTTGTGATAATTGAGGCCTCAGTAATTCCCCATGGAGGGAAAATTTAACTAAGAAACATCATTTGTAGGTGTGGTAGGAGCATCTCCTTCTCTGTATTCCTATACAGAAGCAAACGAAATGATTGACAAGCCCACAGAAGAATCACAGCTTCATCACACACACTGAAGCACAGGGAGACATGTTTTGAGACAAAAGAAACTCACGATTTCCAGTGACAATGATTCCCTGTCTCAGGGTCTTGGTCTTCCCATGTGTGAAGATGTAAGAGCAGAATTTTTCTGACTGCTCCTTGAAGTTCAATTCCAGTTGGTCTTCTGGCACTTTGTCCAAATGGACTAAGAGATTTTTATCATTTGTGGGCCGATCAAAGACAAAGCACTTCCGTTCCGGAAAGAAATACCTGATACATTTTCTAAGCTTGTTGGAATTTTGGATTCTGGCATTTGTTCCTGTGGAATTATAAAACAGAGCATTCATTGAAGAGACAGCAAAGGGCTGAGGACTTCCAGGAATCTCTGTGATATGGCAGCTCCCATGTCTATAAATTTTCCTTTTCCAAATGTGCAAAGTAGTCATGCTAATATACACAAAGCATGCGGAATCCTTTCTGCACAGAGATGAGACTCAGGAAATTACTTTGTAGTGGAATGGAAGGTGTCCACTTCAACAGAGAAAACTTAGCACAGATCCTTTTTTCTTGTGTTGTGTTGGAAAGAGTTTCTATTTTCAAAGGATTTTGAAGAATCAATTAACAAAAATTTTAAGACACATATTTCTAACATTGCAGTTCCATGTCAGAAAAGAAACAAGAACTTTAAAGTAATGCTGGAAATAAGGATGTGATGATTTTAAAACAGCATGAGAGCAGAAAACATTCAGGTCAATAGTGAAAAATGATTCATAAACATGACCAAAAATAATCTGCACCATTTATTATTTTATAGCCTACTTTAGCAGTAACCTTCAATGTAAAGCTAATCTCAATAAAATTTGGAGACCACACTAATTCTCAAAGTCAGCTTGTATTAGAATAGACAGACACTGAAAAGGGATTCTGTGGCATATATTTTGTTCAAAATAAATAGCTATTAAAAGCATCAATAAAAGAAGGAAATAAGGGTATAGTCCCTCTAAATGCTATTGCTTCTCTACTCTTCTAAATACAATCTGTGTATTTAGTAATAAATTGATAATACTAAACTGAACAAACATTGCCTGAGGATGAAGAAGTTGGTGTTATGAATAAGAAAAAATGACTGTATCAGTGCAGGCACATAGCAGATTTTCTTCCCTGTACTATTGAAGATAAAACTATGCATCTGTGAATGATCCAGCATTCAACGGTAGTAAAACATAGCTAGTGAAACTTCTTTTCAACAAATAGGTCATTGGATTCATTTGATTACCTAGTGATTCCGTGTTTAATAACTCCCAGGTTGATCTATATTTCTCAGAATAGAGAAAGAGAAATGCTTGAACTTACTAGGTATCACAGATAGATGAGTCTTAGAAGTAAAAGCATTTATTGCAGTTCTCACTTTTTTAATTTTACCGATTGGACAAAAACTGCTGAAGCAACATTGATTTTTAAATTTCCTCAATGAGTTTAAACCTCATCCTCTAAAAATTTTCAATAATAATTTTTAAAATCATGCTCATCCATCAATCACCAGTCATCATTAGCTTGGGCTTCAATCCAGTCTCAGGAAAAAAAAATTTCAAGTGCCATTGGAAGTCCTGCTTGACCCCACCTTGTAACTAAATCAGCCATCCCCAGAGCACACTCTGATACCTGGAATCAGCTTCAGGGCATCCTCAAGGTACTCGTCTTCTGTGATGGGCTGTCCATTCAAGTTCAGTTCCAGGGTGAAATCCCGCACAGCCCAAACAAAGTCTGGAAAGAAACTCACAAACTCTGCAGAGTCCTCTACCTCGTCAGATGGGGGAGAAGATCTTGCCCTGATTAACTCTGTGAGTTCAGTAACAAAGCTGAAATCTCAGTTAAGGGAAAAAAAAAAAAAAAAAAAAAAAACTACACCACAAACTCTACATCTCACTTAGAAACAAGTTGGACAAACACTCCCCTTCTCCCTGTGTCCACTCTTAATGATGCAGGAAAATTTAGTTACATAAAGAAGAAATAGTCTCAACTGCCATTCTCCTAAGCTCAGTGAAATATGGAAGTTCCATTTCTAGAAGGATACTGCAGTTGCTCCAGGGCCTGGTGGTTGATGGTGCCCAGGCTGTTGTAGACAAAGGTGCTGCTCAGAAGCACAGCCAGGGCAAAGATCCAGGAGTCATTCTCAGGGTCTCCCTGGAAAACCCATTGAAACAAGGGACTTACACAACTACTGTTCATTTACTCACCTTTCATTCATTTGGTTGCTTGTTCACACTGTGGCTATATTATAACTGAAGATTAGGGTAAATAACAAATTTCAAATATAATTCAAAAATGAAATGCAGTCTTGATATACTATGACCACACTCAGTTTGTATAGATATTCAAATAACTGAATGACACTGTTACTGTCCAAGTATTTAATAAAGTGCTTAAACACAGGTGTCTACTAGTAAGTATAGAAGTATCTCACTGTAAACTTTTTTCGTAATAACTATAACATGGACAGAAATCCTATACAATAAGTTCAACAATTCTTCACCAGCATAGAGCCTGCATTTGTTTTGTGCTTATGAAGTTCCATATGACAATTTTTACCTCCAGAATATGATGTTATAGAGCAACAAACATGTCACTATATAAATGTAACCAAAATGATAATCCTCCCTATGAGCAGAATTCAAAGTTGTCCGAGACCAAACAACAAAACAAAGGTGAAGATACGGAGGCCTATGGATGTGAATAATTACTGTGAATTCAGAATGAGAAGGGATTCTGTGTGACTGGGATATGATGGCAGTAAATAGAAAATACCTGAGATTTGAAGAGTTGATAGATAGAAAAAGGATTTGTGAAGATGAAGGGATCCAGCAGACAAAGAACTAACAGAAGCTAAGTTGGAACTTTTAGCTCATAGTCACATAAAGGCATTAAAAATTATCCCACTTGATGGAAGTGCTGAGTACACAGGCTGGAGTGGGAGGGGAGGCTGGAAATGAGATTCCTGTGAAGACGTAGAAGGCATTACCCTATCACAGTATGAGTCACAAGGTCAGCCAGTCGTATCTCTTATACACTTTATATTTTGTTTTGCTTTGATCCTTTAACAAATTTAATTACTTGAATAGGTTCATGGAAAGTATTATTTATTAATAACCAATATTCCATATTGGTTATAATTAGATAAAGATCACTAGTTCAAAACTGAATTATTAAAATCGATTTCTAAGTTGGTGCTTTTCTCCCAAAAGAAGAAAAGCTAAAGATCTATTGCTGCTTCTTGTTTTTAGACTGAGACTCTTAAATGAATAACAATAGTGATTGTACCTAATACTATGAAGACAAAATGCTTAAAATCGCCCAATACATGATTTTTGGTTGGGGGTTGGGGTAGTTCATGGTTTCAAAGAAATCAGTTAAGAATTGATCATCAAAACTCAGAGAGTTGGATTAAAAATCTAATAATAAACAGAAGTTTTTCTAAAGATGATTTAAACAAATTTCTTCACAGAAACCATATTTTCATAGTTGCTACCTCCACTTCAATGAACTTCCCATTTTTAATAGATTCTATTGATTTAATGCAATAGAGCTTTCTTAGGAATCTCTTGTAATTTAAATGATTAGATTGGTTCCCCACTTTTTGCGCTGGTGATACTGTGTGCAGATTGTGTTGTAGTCTCTACAACTAGGCTCTACCCATTACCTTATTTACAATTTTATATTTAGTACTTAGTGCAGAGTCCTGGAACTGACTTGCTCCTTGGTATTCATTAAATAAATAATTACTCCAGAATTAAAAATAAGAATAATCTCTCTTCATCATATATCAAAGTGGTTGAGGTTATAAAGAAGTTTAAAGAAACAGAATTTAACCTCAGTGCCCATTACTGGATTTGCAATTAAGAGAAATGTGTCAGAGAAAGTGAAGTGATGTGCCAGTTAAACTGTAAGAGCACAGCTGAGGGCAGATAACATTGTCTGGCTTACCTTTTGCACATCGCCCAGGCCTTCAGTGTCCAGGAGGACCAGGATTTGGTTTGGCTTGGAGGGGTGGGGCACGCACCACATCCAGATGCCCTTTGTTTCGGATTTTATTGTGGATCCCAGAGGGAAGCCTGAAGGAAAGAGAATAATTAAAAAACCCTGAGAGTAGGCAACCAGGGTGGCCAGGGGTTATATTCATTAAACCTGTAGGAATGCAGGCTAGGTCAGGAAAATATGCATTCTCTGAAAACAAATTTTATATATATATGTATATATAATTATATAAATATGTATCATAATATAATTATTACACATTACAAGTTTATATCATACAGTCATATCAAATTTTATAATAGATGATTATATATAAGTGATATATATATATATATATTATCTTCTAAAGAAATGTTGGGAGACCAGGATAAGTACCTGGCTCCTGCCATCGGATCAGCACGGTGCGCTGGCTGCAGCGCGCCGGCCGCGGTGGCCATTGGAGGGTGAACCAACGGCAAAGGAAGACCTTTCTCTCTGTCTCTCTCTCTCACTGTCCACTCTGCCTGTCAAAAAAAAAAAAATTAAAAAAAAAAAAAGAAATGTCCTTTCTTTCAAAGACTCAAACTACATCACTTGGTAGAGCTAGTAGAAGTCTACTAACCCACTTATTTTATCTAAGCCTAAAGAACTCTCTCGCCTCCCAGCTTCTCCTAGTGTTCCATCGGTGGGAAGCCTCACAGGAGACAGGAAGGCAGGCACGTGTTCCTTCTGCTTCCACCTTGCTGGGCCTCAGCATCCCAGTGGTTCAGTCCTCTCTGTCAGGTCACGCAGCTCCATGCAACAGTTCTGGTCTTCACCGAATCCCAGCATCTACTCTTTGCTTGTCTGCCTAGATGCAGGGGTGGTAATGTCCACCTGGCTGTTGTTACTGCTATTCTATATGTGCTTTTTCACTCTTATGGGTTCCTTTTACAAAGTCTATGCCCTTATAAGTAGTCCCTCCATTGAATTCTCTTCACTTATCTTCTGAGCAGGCCATGTGTGTCCTGCCAGAACTTAGACTGATACAATAGCTTTTGTGATTTTACTCATCCCATCTCTCCCTCCTCATTTTAACCTTTTGCTTTCTCTTCTTAAAGCTAAAGATGAATCCCGTGTTCTGTGCCTCAGGAGGGAGATATAAATTAAGGAAAGGCAGAAGAGAGCTGTGCTTTCCAAAGGCTGAAACCCATAGGGAGATAATTCGAGGATCATGCCCAGGAACCAGTGGATGATATTTGCTATCCAGCAGTCCTGGATTTTGACCATCTGCCATATGTCAATGCTTCCTTCAACTGACAAGAGAAATGGATGTCACTGGATACCTCCAAGTTCATCATCTGCATGGTTCAGGTCAATCTCCTTTGATTCCCTGGATGCTCTCACTGAGAGGATAGTCTGAGATGGTCTGCTCTTTCCTACACCGTGGAAATATCTTATTGCTCCCTGATCAATAGGGATGAATCCAACACCCTGTGATCCCACTCGCAAAAAGGAATGGAAGTGATACTTCAAAAATTTGGGGAAAAACAGAATTAAATGGTAACTTAATTCAGCACAAAAAAATTAAAGTCCTACATAGTTTTTCATAATACAGTTTCCATGAATCTTGAAGATCTCTGAAATGCATGGATTTGAAAAAAACTTTTGCACAAAAATAAACTTACCTTTTAGTTCTGTTTTCTACAAACCTTTTAAAGTTACTTCATTAAAAAAAAAAAAAAATCACACACATAGTGAGTCACACCCAAAGAGAGAAAGTGGTAATCTGATCCTGCTCATGAACCTGAAGTGGAAACAAATTTCTTTCTTTTTGTTTTTCCTAGTAGATGGTGGGCAGCAAGTGGCAACACAAGTACTAGGATGCCTGTGAATCCTGGGTGGGGTTCTGGGTTCCTGCCTTTGACCTGCCCCAGCCTCAGCTGTTGAGAGCATTTGGGATTGAACCAATGGATGGAAGATCTCTGTCTCTGTATCTCTCCTTCTTTGTGTGTCTCTCCGCCCTTCAATAAATAAAAATGAATTATACAAATGTAACAAAAAGGAAGACTAGTGGAGTGGATCTTTTGAAAGAGGGAACTCTCCAGTAATGGAATAAAGAATGGACACGCATGGCTGAGGTTATACATTTGGAGGGGAGAATAAGAAGTTTCTTCTTTGGAGGAGTCATGTTCTTCTTTACAGTGACTAGAGACAAGGAGTGACCACCCTATGTTGTCACTAGTGCCAAGCTAACGGCGCCTGCTGTGGCCCACACTCACCATGGTTCTGTCCCGCCAGACGATTCATGAGGTAGGATTTTCCTGTACGATACAATCCCACAATGGCCACCACCACCACAGGCTGAGATATCTGGTTAAGAATCTCCAGTGCTTTAGGATTCACTGTCAGCTGCTCTTCCCAATTTTCCACTAAACAGATAGGGATCTTCATGGTAGTATCAGTTGCCATGGTAACCTGTAACCCAGAAAAACCACTCAGTCGAATATGGGATCCTGCAGTCATCTCTAGTGGTTCTGGGGGACAAATACACATGAGCTTTTTGCTTGTGGAATGTGTATATCAATCTCCTATGTTTTATATGTCTCTAAACGAAAAAATACTTTGCGTAGCATGTCAAGGTCTAGCACAGATGCCTTACATATTTTACTTGACAATTTCTACAAGAATTCTAAAAAAGCTTTGCCAAAACTCTTTCAGAATAGAACAAGAAAGGCAAAGTGCTGATGTCAGATCCCTAAGAACACAAACATTTGAGACACGTAGGGGCAGAACATGATAATAAGGAGATAAAGAGTGGTCAGTAAAGGCATTCCAGGAAAACTATGTCTCTCATTAATCCACCAAATATTTCATGGTAGCTGCTATGTCCTGTACCTTGTGCTAAGTACACAGTATCAAGCAGTGAACAAAACTGACTTAAATTCCTGTTGCATGGAGGTCTGTTCCAGTGAGGGACGATAGTAAATACATAAAATAAATAAAAACAAACTATGTTAAAATAATGGTATGCTCTCAGAAGAAAATTAGCAGAGAAAGAGGAATGGGGAGGGTTGGGGGTTAAATCACACATATATGGTAGTCAAGGAGGACCTCCCGAGAAAGGGAGGAATGAATCGGATGAAAACAGATTGAGAAACCCGTGGGAGCACAGCGGGCTGCATGGAGGAGGACCATTAAAGATGGAAGCAAGATGAAGACCTCAGCTTTTCTCAAAACAGGAAGAACGGAGGCTCAGAGTAACTAGACAAATACTTTATTTGTTTTTCAATAAGTTATTCAATACTTCCAAGACTTTATTAACTGTCAGAAACAGATACTTCATATCTATCGGTGATAGGGAGGAGATTCAGGAGCCTGGGTATCTAGGATCTGGCCAGATCTGACAGAATCCCACACCTGGGTGAAATGTAATAAGTAGAGCATAGCATGAAACTCAGATTCAGAAAACAGTCAGCTTGGACTGTCACTTTCTTTCTTGAAAACAATGCTAAGCAGCATTCGCATGTTCATATAACTTTACTACCTATGTGACCACCAAAGATATTATTAACTTCTCTGTGCCTCTAGTTCTTCTTCTGTAGAATGGATATACTAATAAGGAAAAAATCTAGTGATTATTAAATATCTCTTAAAATGCTCTTAAAATCATCTCTGTATTGTAATCATTCCTATATAAGCAAAGCTTAAAAATAGTTCCTGAGAAGGCAGATGGTGTAATTCCTAAAGGAAGGTGAAGGACTGGCTTTGTACAGAAACAGTGACACAGCTCCCCAGGGCTCCAGCAAGCAAGGATAAACAGGCGGGAGCATCCAGTTAGAAGGGATAACGGAGGGAGAATGAGTCAAGCAAGGGGACTCTAGAGTTGTCCTGGGATGTCAAAGCACAATGCTAGACTTGGACTTCAAGGGTTCAAAGCCTGGAGTACAAATCCCTCATCATCTGGTGATCTTGAAAACAACTCTCCTGTGTGAGCCTGGACTTTCCTATCAGTGATAGGAATATCATGATTTTAATCACTGCCTGATTCAGTAACATAATGCTGAGAAAAATGTTCTCAAGGAGAAATTTTTAATTTCCATAATTAAAATACTTTTCACACAATGAACAAGCAAATGTACTAATATGTACCTATATGTTCTCTAAGCAGAAAATTATCAAGAAATTATAAATATCCAGGATCTCTGCTAGATAAAAGCATCAATTTGTTTTTTAACAACCATTTATTGAAATTTCTTTTCTTTTTTATAGGTGGTTGGGAGCAGAAGTAGAGCAGTGAAAGATGAGATTTTTATTGCCATGTAATAAACCAGAGGAATTGTAGAATATTTTGCTCAGAGTATAAATTTTGATTTGGAGAAGGAATAGATTAGTTTACAATGTTTCCTTTGTTTCTTTCTTTAATGCAAAACATTCTAATTATTCAAATCAAGAATTTTTTTATTTTTTTAAATATTTAACTGACACAAAAATTGTACATATTTGGGATGTATGTTGTGTGCCCCAGGTTAAACAGGCATTTGAGGAGTGATATCACTGATGGAAATCTCTCTTTCTCTCTCTTCCACTCTCTGTATCTCTTGTATCTCTCTGTCCCTCTGCATTTCAAATAAATAAAGCTTTTTAAAATTATACAAGTTTGGGGTGCCTTATGATATGTTGATACATGCATTGTATAATATCCAATCAAGTTAAACATATATACCTCCTCAAATATTTATCATTTCTTAATGGATAAAGCAGTCAAAATTTTTTCTTCTAGATTATTCTGTTTTTAAGAAAAATATATAGTATATCTCTACCTGTAGTGACCCTATGTTTAACAGACACCAGAGCTTCTTACTCTTATCCAACCATAATGTTCCATCTGTTAAATTACCTTTCCCCATGCCTTCCTACCTGCTCAGCTCCCAGTCTCTAGAAATGATACTCTCAACTTCTATGAGATGATACTTTAAGATTCCATATGTAAGTGAAATCATGATGGGCTTGTCTTTCTGTCCTGTTGTTGCAAATGACAAGATTTCATCAGACACATGGAGAAAGCTCAACTTCCTCACTAAGAACCAGGGAAATGCATATGAAAAACCAGCATGAGCCATCACCTCACTCCAGTTAGATGGAGTATTATCAAAACACAAAAGATAACAAGTGCTGGCCAACAAGTGGAGAAAAGGGAGTCCTTGCCCTTTGTAGGTGGAAATGTAAATTAGGATGGTCATTGTGGAAAACAGTTTGGAAGTTCTTCAAAAAACTGCAAGGAGAACTGCCACCTGATGTAGCAATTCCATCACTGGGTATATATGCAAGGGAAATGAAGCCAGTGTGTTGAAGGGACATCTGCTGTACTGTTCACAATAACCAGTACACAGAAACCTAAGAGTCCGTCCAGATGAAGGGTAGATAAAACACTGCACAAATATACAATAGAGCACAAATCAGGAAACTTGCAACACCAAGTAACAGGTGGAGAAAACAGCTCTGTTAGATGGCTGTAGACCAATGGTTTCCAAAGGTTACTATCCAGCAGAGTCACATGGGCTGAGGGCTGCAAATGCCTGACATTAGGAACTTCTCACAAGTCCCTCGGATCACTCTGATGCAGTTCTTGTAAGCACTGTGCACTCTAAAAGTGTACTTACGCGCGTGTGATTAGACCACAGTTATTCAAACAGTTGATTAGTGAAAGTGAGATTAGGATTCCATGAAATTTAACTTTGTGGTCTCTGGAATATTAAATGTGGTTTTAAAAAAAAATCAAGTGAAACTTCAAGGATTTAACTTGTCTAAGATAAGGATCTTTTCTCTGTTTCTCAAGGTCCAGCAGGTGACAGCCAGGAGAGGTGTGCACACAGGAGAAGGGAGGCAGGAGGGAGGGACTCCACAGCAGCGCCTCTGCCAGGGGCTGGATCTGGGTCCCTGTGCGCTAAAGAGAGGGGGATCCATCCCTCCTCCGCGCCCGGCGCGCGGCTGGGCTGCAGCCCCTGGAGGAAGCCCGAGCAGGAGCAGCGCATGCGAGGGACACCCCACCCGGCGAGCCGCCGCCGCCTCTACACCCCGCAGAGACGCTGAGCCGCCTGGAGAAAGCGCTCGCTGGACACCCGCCAAGGTCCCGGCGCCGTCCTCTCGCTGTCCGTGCCCACCGCCCGTGCCCAGCCTGCGCTAGGAATCCGTTGTGGTCGCTGTCAGTGAAGGGAAGGGGCAGGGACAACCAAGTGCCAGCGCGCACTCACCGGGTCCGGGCGCCTCAGTCAAGGCCAAGTTCTCTGCTGCCCGCACACACCTCTTGAGCTATTCTTCCGTTCTGGTTCCTTGGAAACCCACTGTTGAGCTGGGAAACAAAGCCTATCCGACCTCTGAAATAGGGCAGAGAGGAGGAGAACGGAAACCGAAACCAAAACCACATTCCATAGTTGCGTGGTTTGCAAAGTGTCAGGAAACCCAGGAAAGTCCGCGGATCCCGGCCAGTTTCTGAACTTCTGCGCCCCTCTCCTCACAGACAGAGAGCCATCCCTGTGTCCACTCGGCCATGCTTGAATCAGGAGCCACCCGTGCCACACCACTGCTGTGTGGCATCCCTGATGGCACTGCCTGGGTTACACCGCACACTCCTGGGCAAGCTGACTGCCCTGGAGAACAGGCCCAGGGACTTGCACAGGAGCCTGGCAGGGACAAGCGCCACATCCTCCGAAGTCCATCAGTGGGATCGCTGGAGGGGGCGCCTGCTCTGGCTGCTGCTGGGGATTGCTGAGGACACACAGGCAAGCACCCTGGGCTCCAGGCAGACCTCAGAAAGGGCCCCTTCACGTATGCGCAGCCCTGTGAGGGTGGCTCAGGTAAGCTGAAGGTGGCTCAGCTCTCACTACTCCAAATGCCCGAAATTCCCATTTTTTTTTAAAGGACAGATTCATCTACGCAAGGCTTCACCATCTGATTTTTAGCTTAGCTCCAGTCTGCTCTCTCTCAAGGAATGAGACTGAAGTTTTCAAAATAGCAGGGACCTGCTGTCAGGTCAGTTCTCAGCGCACCTCTCAGCTCCATTAGAGAGGGCAGGCATCTTCATAAAGTCAGCATTTATTTCCCTCCATCCCCATAAAGGGCGGTGGTATTTACCTTAAATCGTGCTAAGGAAATGAGTGCTACCTTTGGCTTTAGAGATAGTATGCATATGATAAAAGCAAAGGTACACTCATATGTACCAGTCAGTATTAACCCTGACCACACAATGTGTTATAGTCCATCACCAATTGTATACACATGTCATAACTCTGCTTCTGGTTAGGTCAATTTGCCAGTGTAGTAGATGTGATTATTCATGGTTATTCACACTTGCCTCTTGTCTCATAGGTATTTCCCCACTGTGTTTATGAGGTTGACCATGTGACTTGCTTTGCAAATGAAATGCCAGTGGAAGAGAAAGCATTTGTGAAGACCTTTCAGAGTCTCACCAGCCTGCCTGTGCATTTGCATCCACAATGAGGATACAAACTGCACAAAGGGATTGCTTCTTTAAATTTATCCCAGATGAAAAGAACACAAAAATAGAATTTAAACTAACCTTAAATCTGGATCCGAATTCTGTGGCAAATTTGAGTTACTTCACAAAAAATAAACGTGAATTTTTTCAAACCATTCACATATCCAGGATTATGGTGTATAGTATTGCAATAGCAGCTGGCTAAGCATCTTTTTTGCCTCTCCCCCAAGCATGCACACCTTCTGCCATCAGTTCAGTCTTGCTGGGTGGCTACAGAGTATTACTGCTGTTGTGGGCTGGGTTAGCCTCAAACTTCTATTTCCAGATCTTGTCTTTTACTTAGAGAAGAATTCTAAGTAAGGCCTCAACCACACCGTGCAGCATGATAAGGTTTTGTTAGGTAGGAAGTCAGATATGAGCTTATGTGTGTGTGACATAAAGGCCTAAGGAAAAGACATCTATGTCTGGCATATGCATCTGCATCTCAAAGTCATCCCATAAAAGTTTCAGGGGCAGCCCCTTATTTGCATCCTGCCCTGCCCCCTCTTACCTGATAACCTGCCAGGTGTGAGTCCCTGCCCCTTATGCCTTGATAACCTTCCAGATGCA
The DNA here is from genome assembly GCF_964237555.1 of Oryctolagus cuniculus. Taxonomy (NCBI): domain Eukaryota; kingdom Metazoa; phylum Chordata; class Mammalia; order Lagomorpha; family Leporidae; genus Oryctolagus; species Oryctolagus cuniculus. The sequence goes on from NC_091438.1 coordinate 81,505,345, forward strand.
GCCCAGTATCTGCATTTCAAATACCCTGCTCTGGATCCCAGTTCTCCAGGGGGTCTTGTTCACCCTTCCTCTAAACTCAGGTCTGGGCCAGCTAGGCTTCCTCCTGTCTGATACCTTCAGGGAAAACTAAATCCTTTCTTTAGGGAGGAGATATGTGAAGAGAAAGACCCATCTCCTTAAAAACCCCTGGCCTCAACCGGACTGCTTGCTCAGCCCTCTTCCTCTCTGCTGAGCCGCCCGCCTGAGCTGGTCAGGTGTAATCTCTCCACTCAACCATGTAACCTCGCTCCCCCCGACCCAGTCTGAGTGACTGGGCACTCTCTCTCAGGTCCTGTCTGGAGAGGTGGCCATCCATTCTTATGGATGCCCCTACCCTAATAAACTTTTCTACTTTTTACTTTCCACTACTCTGTCTCACGCCTGAATTCTTTCTTGCATGAAGACAAGAACCCATTCTCTGGTAACATTTTGGCAACCATGAAGGGATTTTGAGAAGACATCGGAGGTCAGTATTCCTTCCCTCAAGCAGGGCTGGATCTGTGGAAGTGACCTTGAATGTCCAGCACCCCACAGCTCTCCAAGAATGCGGAGTCCCCCCGGCCATGGCTTAGCTACAGCCCAAACTCCAGAGGGATTGTAAGGAATGGGAGGGAAATTAGGAAGGGCATTTGGCTGAGAACCTGGAGACCTCCTGCAACCCGAGGACCTGATCTCTCTCTTGGAGGGATGCCTGGTCACTCTGCCTATTGCTACGCGAGCATGGTCTAGCTTTGGTAGAGGCTAATATTGGCCCTCCAGGTAAACTCGGACAACTAGGTAGTGGGCAATCTTGAGCAATAGGAGATTTCGAACACCCACTCAGCCTGCAGACATCAGGGCCTTTCCCTTGCTCTCCTCTAGTTGAGATCCATAGGGGAAGCTGAGGGCTGTAGTTCACATCTTGTCCTCTGTTGCTTTCCCTCTCTCTCCTCCCAGGTCTCCCACCCCCTCTCTTTGTTTCTCCTCATCTCCATTCCTATACAGCTGGCCAGGAGAAAGAGAGGAAAAAAAATTCCAAGGTCTCTCCATCTAAGAAAGGGGAAAAGCTCTTACTGATTAACCCTTTCCAACCTGGTAGAGGGTTTTCTGTCTTTGCAACTTATGGTAGCTCTGGTGCATCAAAGTTTTTGTGCACTGCCTGTTACTGTTGCTAAGCTTTGATTGCCTGAGGACTGAATCTGGAAAGGAGCTAAAGTTAACTATCTGTTTTAATTGACTGAGTGATTGCAGTAGTCCTGATTGGATCTGGCTTAGGTTGAATTATAGGAGGTTCCCAGCACTCTTGGTGAAGTGGTCCACCTACCCAACCCCAGGGCCAGTCCTTCTAGGCCCCAGCGTGCTCAGTCTTCCCTGTTAATGGGGACCACAGCCTTTCTCTGCACTCTCTTCCAGTCAACTTGGCCTGCCACACCCATGCAGGCAAGGCCAGATATCTCTAGGGAGAGTGCTTCCTAGGGCTGTTTTTTTTCCCTCTCCATTTCCAATTCAAAAACCCCTCCTAATTAGGGGGGGGGGGAGGGAGGGAAATGCCTCTGGCTACTGCTGGCCTTACCTAAGGGAGCAAGAACCTTAATCCATTAACCCTTTCCAACCTGATGGGTCTTTCTCTTTGCAGTTAATGGAAACCTAAGCAATGGGCTCCTACACTGATGATCAGCTCTTTTCTGTGCTGCTGTCCCTGACTTAGCTGATGAGAGTTTTCACGTGTCTTGAAGGTTTCATATTTTTCTATTGTCAGGACTGAGTCTTGATTGGGAAAACTACTATGTGAAGTTGTTTACGTTATTTGCCTGTCTTTAATGTTTGAGTGATTACCTAACTCTGATCAGATCTAACCCACAGCCTTGGTTAAAATGCTCAGGTTAAACGTACTAACTTTTGGCTAAATGGTTTGACAATTTAAATTCAAAGGAGTTTTCCAACTTTGAGGCTTCCAGTCAGAGCCTTGGAACTCTCAAAGGAGGAGACTCTAGATTTGTTAAAGTAACAGCTATTTGAATCAATTCAGATTATGCGAAGTACATTAAAATGCTATAAATGATGTCAGACCTATGTTGTATTCATGTTTTTGCCTTCCAGCTAGAGTGGTCTTATAAAAATGAGAGTGAATTCTCTGTATACAAGCCTTTATGTTGTTAACTAAAGTAAGCCAATACAGACTGGTTCAAAAAATTGGGTTAATGCAAACACACTTTAGTTTGCCTGGTTCACTTGCTCAGTTTTACATGTCTTTGATATGCTTTAAACTTGTTTCTCTTAAAGATGGAGATCTTTTCAAAGTTGTAAGCATGCACTAGTATCCGTGTTTGCTGCTCAGGAGGTGTTATCCTTATTAGTTACTTAAAAGCATGGAAATATAATTTTGGTTTTAAAAATAATTCAGATAATGGTGTGGTATTCATTAATAACTCAGTTTCTTAAGCCATCTAGGCATTGGTGCTAAGTAAAACATGGGAAAATGTATTATGTGTACTTTTATACTTTTAACATCTTAACTTCGATAAGAGAGACAGTTTCGGTTTGTTAGCATGTATTCTCATAAACCTATGAGAACATAGGTTGTCCCTACATGACAATTCAAGACTATGTAAAAGTAACTATGGGTGTAAGTTCAGAAGGTGTGAGCAAGTCACAAAAAGTTTTAAAAAGTTTATGATTTTAAAACATTGTTTACAGAGTTTTCTATAAGTTAGTGTTAATGCCAAAATTACACTGACCTGAAGTTGAAATCTGATCTTCTGTTACAACAATGGGGGTTTAAAAAAAATGTGTACTAATGTTAGTAAATATCTGGAAATGGTCTCAATCTTAAATCTTAATCTGTTTTAGGAAAAACAGTAACGTCTCTTTTTAACAGTGTCTGCTTAATCCGTTACTCTGCCATGCCATTTCTAAAGTTAGGTCGTGGCCGGCGCCATGGCTCCATAAGATAATCCTCCACTTGCAGCGCTGGTACACCAGGTTCTAGTCCCGGTCAGGGTGCCAGATTCTGTCCCGGTTGCTCCTCTTCCAGTCCAGCTCTCTGCTGTGGCCCGGCAAGGCAGGGGAGAATGGCCCAAGTCCTTGGGCCCTGCACCCGCATGGGAGACCAGGAGAAGCACTTGGCTTCTGGCTTTGGGACAGCACAGTGTGCCAGCTGCAGCGCGCTGGCTGCAGTGGCCATTGGGGGGTGAACCAATGGAAAAGGAAGACCTTTCTCTGTCTCTCTCTCTCACTGTCCACTCTGCCTGTCAAAAATAAATTAATTAAAATAAATAAAGTTAGGTCGTGTAAACTCTGTTTGACTCTGTTAAATAGTTCTGAGATGATTTTGTGTGCTAACTCTTATGTTCAAGGTTTTTTTTATTTCTGGTATATTCGACAGTAAGAGACCTAGAATTCATGTTCTGCCGAAGTAATCTATTGTGTACTCTACTGTCTCTGTTAAGTTCAGATTGATGAAAAGCATTGCTAAGTATCATTATGACTAGATCTGGTCTAAAAGTCTTAAAATCACCCTGACTAAATGAATGACTATCATTTCAGGATGTTAAGGAATTCTATTTTGATCAGATACTCTTGGCACCTTTAACAGACTTTCTGAAAATCACAGTTCTAAATTCTCTGGACTTTTGGTATCTCCAGAGGGCCCGTGGGGATGTCAAAAGATATATCTCTCATCTTGCAGAGATAATAACCAATCAGCTGTTTAGATTAAAAGTGCTGCCACGATGTAAAATGATGCTAAACTTCAGTTATAAACATGTTCCTTTCTAGCTGCTTCAGTCTCTGGCTCAGAAGCCAGATCCTTTAAAGAGGGACTGACAAAGTCTCCATCCAGCTAATGCTGAATAACCAGGCATTGCTAGTTCAAATGTATTGCGAGTTCAAACGTGGATCAAACAGAGGTCTAACCAAAAGGGAGAAAGTGTTCCAAAAGAGACTTAGAGATGATTGGAGATGGTTATGTGGCAGATGCTAGAGAACTGGGTTCCAGGAGCCCAAGAAAGCTCTAGTGTCCACAGGCTACATGGTGAAAACCCAGAGCCCAAAACCTAAACTTATGGGTTACACAGTAAGAGTAGTTAAACCCAGAAACCCAGACCCATAACCCACTGGAAGGATGGCAGAGACATCTGTCACAATTTCTCCTCTAAGTCAGGCTACACAGTAAACACTGGTTAAATGCCAGTTAAATCTGAAAGCCCAGGAATTCAGGCTAAGCAAGACTCAACTCGCTGCCTCACTTCTCCTCTTTTCTCTTCCAGAAAGGAAGTTACTACTGTTCTGCAGGACTCTCCACTGTGATGTACAGCTTGATCCCCAGACCTTATATAAGGGATAACTAATCTTTGCTGTGATAATTCCTGGCCACAGTATAGAGGACCAAACAGCATAGCCAGAAAAAGAGAGGTTAAAACTATAGAGTAATGTTACAGCTACATTGGTTTTTTGGTGTACACCGTAAATGGGCAGAACTCACCTTTTAAACCAAATTGAGGGAAAGATAAGAAGTTGTACTGGTGACCTCAAAGCATGCAAGCAGGTCACCACAGTTGATCTTACCTAAAAGGTCATTGTTCTCCTCATGGGCACAGTCTTAACATGTTTTTTTTTTAACTTTTAACTTTTACTAAGTGTCATATTTGCCCATGATCATAGTTTTCTATGTCACCCTGATATTAAAGAAATCTTCAAAAATCAGGGTTGGGTTGAGCACCCCCTTGACTGACATCATAGAGACTGACTCCATGGTCTACTTTATTAGAGACCAGGAAAATGAGGAGCAAGCTAGCAGCAGGAGCAACCTAAAGATAGGCAACAGGCCAACCAATGGCTGCTTAACATGGTGATCTGCCATCAAGGAGACCCAGCAAGGCCAGTGCACCCCAAATGGCATCTGTTTCCGGTATGAGGAGCCAGGGCATTGGGCAAGCAGCTGTTGTGACAGAAACTGGCTTCTGTCAGCTCTGGCGAGAGCAAGGCCACTGGGATGTGAAACTGCCCTGGGTGTCGAAGGACTCTTGGTTCAGAACCGCAGGCTCTATGGCTCTGTGCTAAAAAGCCTTTGGCTCTGCCCAGCCTCTGCCCAGCTTCCAACTCTAGTCACTGCTATTGAGGGGATGGCCTAGGGTGAGTGGAACATAAGTTGTCTATTTGTACCAGCCTCCTATCTAGCTCTCTTCCTAGTCCAGCCATGTAATGTAAGTCAACAGGGTGCCTCCCTTAAAGGAGATTTGCATCTCTTGCAATTCTCTTCCAGCACCCCATGGATAGGTCTGGGCCTCACATACCCAGACAGGCCCTAAAACAACACTACTAGTCGAACAATACCCTATACCTTGTGCGGTTGTGTGAGTGCAGCCTGTTGAAATCCTTGCTTAGTATATACTAAGTTGACCTTCAGTGTATGAAGGTAATTGAAAATGAAATTCGATGAAGGGCGGGATGGGAGAGGGAGTTGGGGGGCACGGAAGGGAGGGAGGTTGGGGGGGAAGCCACAACAATACAAAAGTTGCACTTTGTAAATTCACATTTATTAAATAAAAAAAAACTATATAACAAACAAATAAACAAAAAAGAAACAGAAAAAAAAGAACTTAATACTTTACTCCTTTAGTATTTTTTATGTTCTACTTAAAACTATTGGTTGAACTCTGTAATTAATACACAATTACTCTTAGGTGTTTTTTTTAATGCTATAACTAGTACTCAAATAGTATTTTACACTTTGTGTTTCTGTGTGGGTGCAAAGTGTTGAAATCTTTACTTAATATATGCTAAATTGATCTATATATAAAGATAATTGAAAATTAATCTTGATGTGAATGAAAGGGGAGAGTGAGTGGGAGAGGGGAGTGTTGTGGGTGGGAGGGAAGTTATAGGGGGGAAGCTATTGTAATCCATAAGCTGTACTTTGGAAATTTATGTTCATTAAATAAAATAAAATATAAATACATATATAAAAAAAAAACAAATAGTATTCAGCTTAGAAAGCCCTTCCTGCCAGTTCCTTAAAAACAAAAACAAAAACAAACAAACAAAAAAAAACCAGGGCTTTCAGTAACAGCTAACTTAGATAGTCCTACACCTATTTGGGCAGGTCCTCACTGAGGACTTAAAGGGCCTATCTCTTGAGGGGGGTGCACAATAATGTAGATGGTTGAATGTAAATGATTTGTTAGTCTATTTCGTTTCCCAGCCTGAGACTCTAGTATTGTACATTGGCTTAACTTCCTAGCAAAACTAGCTACCAGATATCCAGAGGGAAAAAAAGCATTGCTAGTCCATTAGAGTGATAATTATTTAACCCTTATTGTCACCCCAGGGGAGAGGAAACCAGCCCCGGAGAGGATATGGGCTCCCAGCTGTATGTCACTGAGAGGCAGGGATTTGCATTAGGAGTGCTAACTCAGGATCTGGGACCTGTAAAGCAGCCTGTGAGCTACTTTTCTAAAACCTTAGACATGGCTGCACAAGGATGGCCTCCCTGTCTAAGGATATTAGCAGCAGCCACCTTGCCGACAGAGGAGGCATCTAAAATTACATTGGGACAAGATATTGCCCTTTATACCTCATATCAAAGAAATTCTCTATTAGAACACAAGGGCTCTCACTAGCTCACAGATTGTAGAATACTAAAATATCAGGTCCTCCTTCTAGAAAACCCTCAGGTAAAAATAAGGCATTGCTCTATTTTGAATCCAACTACCTTAATGCCTGTTCCAAGGGAAAGTGGTCCCCTCCACTCCTGTACTGAGACTATAGACTTGATCTATGCCAGCAGAAGGGACCTAAAAGACAGGCCCCTAACTAATGCAGATGAAGTTTGGTTCACAGATGGAAGCAGCTTTGTCAGGGATGGAACCTGCTTCTCAGGGTATGCAAGAGTTATGGCATGGCATGTTATTGAAGCTCGTGCCCAGGAACTTCTGCTCAGTTAGCAGAACTGATCACCCTAACCAGAGCTCTAGAACTAGGTAAGGACAAGAGAGAATAACCCCCAGGGGTCTCAACCTCCACCTTTAATTAAACCTATGCAGCAAAAGGGAAGTTACCCTGGGAAAGGATGGCAAATAGATTTTACACAGATGCCATTCTGTCAAGTCTATAGGTACCTGCTTGTACTTATAGACACCTTTACTGGATTGGTAGAAGCCTTCCCAACCAGAACTGAGAGAGCTCAATGGCCAAAATTCTCCTGAAGGAAGTTAGTCCACGCTTTGGTCTCCCAAAATCTTTACAAAGTAACAATGGGCCTTCCTTCATCTCCCAGATACACAAGGGATTTTTAAGGCCCTAGGAATAACCTGGCCCCTTCACTTTGCATGGAGACCTCAGTCTTCCAGTAAGGTAGAAAGAGCCAACCAGACTCTATGGAAAACATCACAAGTATAGAAATATGCACTTGGTAAGAAAGGTTAAGAAGGAAAGAGTGTTCTTGGTAAGAAAGGTTAAGAAGGAAAGAGTTTTTTTTAATAAGGAAAGGACATGGTTTGTAAGAATGACTTTATCCTGATGGCTAGTTTACTCTAGACTGGAATGGAAATGATGGAATGTTTCAAGTAAGTTGAAGAGGGTGTGTGGAAGTCACAAAAGGTTATGAAAGAAAGAAATATTGGACATGCTAACTGCTGTTCTGGGAGGTATCTGTGCTGTGTTCCAGGAAGAATGTTGTCTTTGGGTCAATCAGACTGGACAGGTAAAAACCCAAAATTCGTACTTTTCCTGGAGAAAACCAAGTACCTCCAGGACCAGGCCAAGCAGGGTTGGGATTTCTAGCCTGACATCTTGTCATGGAAATCCTGGCTATTTCCTATGCTTGGCCCAATAACTTCTGTAATCTTGCTCCTTCTCTTTGGACCGTATGTTTTTAATGCCCTTGTGTGTTTTGTCTCTAACAGAATAAAAGCTGTCGAACTCCAAATGGTCATCAGACAAGGCTTCCAGCCCATTCCATTGGACAACCTGAGCAACCCTTTGGACCAAGCAGGACAGTCTTTCCAAGGCTACTGTTGCAGACCGTAAGACAGATAGCAAGAGGAAATACTCAAATCCTCCTCGACACCCATATGCCAGCTTTGAAGAAGCTACAGGAAATGGAACTCCATCCATAATCACAAAGAAGAATTTTGGGTATTCCCTCTTGAGGGGAGAATGTTAGGTAGGAAGTCAGATGTGAGCTTATGTGTGTGTGACATAAAGGCCTAAAGAGAAGATGTCTATGTCCAGCATATGCATCTGCATCTCAAAGTCATCCTGATAATGTTTCAGGGGCAGCCCAGTGTTTGCATCCTGCCCTGCCCCCTCCTACCCGATAACCTGCCAGGTGGGGGTCCCTGCCCCTTCTGCCTGACAATCTTCCACAGTCTTCCAGATGCAGCCCAGTATCTGCATTTCAAATACCCTGCTCCAGATCCTGGATTAGGACAGAGGCAGCTAGGCTTCCTCCTGTCTGATATCTTCAGGGGAAAACTCAGATAGGAGCTTCTTAATATTTACATCCATAAAATCCTTTGTTTCAGGAGATGTGTGAAAACAAAGACCCATCTCCTTAACACCCCCCCCCCCCGCCTCAATGGGACTGCTCAGCCCTCTGCCTCTCTCTGCTGAGCCACCCACCTGCTTGCCCAGGTGTAATCTCGCCACTCAACCATGTAACCACGCTCTTCCCCAGTCCGAGAGAGGTGCCCATATGTTCTTACTTGTCAATGGATGTCTCTTCCCTATTTTACTTTCCACTACTCACTGTCTCATGCCTGAATTCTTTCTTGTGTGAAGAAAAGAACCCTGCCATTCAACAGTAACATAGGGATCACGCACTGTCCATGTGTCTGGAATTAATGGGGACCTATGCCTGCCAGTGATCTGATCTTATGTAGCTTAACCACAGTAGCCGGAGACACACCCCTCGAACATCCACCAGGTGCCATTTGTAATGGATATTTGAGGCAATGCCCAATATTTCCCCCTTTTTGTTTTATATTAAAGAGAGAAAGAGGAACTGAGCACAGAGTGTGCCTTTATTATGTTGTCCCCGCTGACTGGGGTCAGCCCTTTAGGGAACATGTCTGTCTTAGATTGTCCCCCTCTGGGGATCTTACCCGTCTTTGACTACTACTCCAGCTGTTAAGGGCTGCCCCAAGGGGATCTTACCCATCATTGGCTACCACCTCAGCAACTCAGGGTATGATGTATTATACCTTTACATCTTAGCAGTGGTCATGGTGGATGTATAGGGTTCCCAATCTGGTGCTTAAAGAGCAGCATAACCCGGTTCTTAAAGAGTGGCATGTTGTTGTCAGACCACCATTAACTGGACCGCAGCGATGTGATCTTAGACAAATTTACAAGGACAACGGAGACCAAGGGGCCCACAAGGGGGAGGAGATAACGAAGCCATCCCCCAAGGCCCGACCACAGGTATTAGAGCTTCTTGGAGGGTCTTGATCTTGTCCTGAATGATGGCGGATTGATTAACATAAAAGCAGCACTCCTGATGTACCATGATGATCCAGTCACAATGAGGCAGAGAGTCCAATATGGCCTTTTTATCCCGGTAAGAGAAAAGAAAAATTGCTCCTCAGGAGGGGGTCCTCCTGGGTGACCTTCTTCGGCAAAGGGGAGATATTGGTTTCTCGCAGGTACCCATGTGGAATTGGAACTCCTCTGAGGGAAGACACATCCAAATCCTCTACCAGCACTTATCAATGGGTCTGGTCCTTGCCACCATCCCGTTAATGGGTCCTTCCATTTTACCCTAACTGAAAGGTAGAGTACTTGGAGGGACCAATGTTTGCAAAAGTCTGACAAGGGCTGATGTTTTGGAAAATTTAAAATATTTAAGGTGAGCATGGCCATTCATAGCTGGTCTTGTGGGGGTATGATTCCCCCTTTTTGTTTTATATTAAGTTGGTCTTTCAAATTTTTATTTTATTTTTTTCATGATTGTCCTTGTGGGTTGTGAGGAATTTTTCTTTTTTTTTTTAATTTTATTTTTGTTGAATCATTTTACATCTTGGCAGCACTTTTAATCTAAACATCCCGATTGGTTTTTATCTCTGATAGATTAGAGATATATTTTTGACATCTACAGGGGCCCACTGGAGATACCAAAAGTTTAGAGAATTTAGAACGTTGATCTTTAGAAAGTTTGTTAAAGGTGCCAAGAGAACTTAGAGTATCTGGTTAAAATAGAATTTTTTTAACATTTTGAAATGATATTCATTTATTTAGTTAGGGTGATTTTAACACTTTTAGACCTAATTTAATCAAAATGATATTTAACATAACTTTTTAAGCCTTAATGTGTTTTTATTCATCTAAACTTAACAGAGACATTAGAGTAAACTATAGATTACCTTGGCAGAACATGAATTCTAGGTCTCTTGTTGTTGAATAAACCAGAAATAAAAAACCTTGAACATAAGTGTTAGCACACAAAAGCATTACATAACTCAGAACTATTTAACAGAGTTAAAGAGAGCTTATAAGACCTAACTCTAGAAATGGCTGAGTAACCAATTAAGCAGACACTGTTAAAAAGAGATGTTATGGGGGGGCGGAGCCAAGATGGCGGAATAGTGAGGGCACGCACCGATAGCCCGGGAAAATTTAGTTTAATAAAAGGGGAGTTACGGTAGCCTCAGAAAAAAGAACCAGGAAAATATTGCAGGGGAAACTCTTCTGGATCAAGTGGCCGTGAATCGGAGGACCTACTGGGAGAACAAGGTCGCCCACCGCGTGGAAGCCAAGCCGCGGGACCGAGCAGGGTCTGCGCGCCAGTGCTCGAAGGGGAGTGCATCCCACACAGACAACAGCGGGGAGACTTGGGACATTCAGGGCTCCGAGTCCACACATCGGCGCTGGAAGGGGAGGTGAGCTCAATAACCCGAGACATTGGTGGGAAAACGGGGGTCAGAATCTAGAGGGGGGCCGGAAAGTGCAGCAAACTCACTACCGGAAAGAAGGAAAAAAAAGCCTCGGGGTTTCTCTTCCCCCTAACCTTGCAAAGGTTACAAGGCTGCAAGGCTTGAAGAATTCCCAAGAGACAAAGAGCAGGCCCCCTCTCTGGATTTACATACCAATGGGGGAGAGCTAAGGAACTGAGTCACTACAATTCAGTAGCCTAGACAACCCAGTGGGAGTCCAGAGGAGCCTAACAGGACTCTGGGACTCTGCGGGTAGAAGCCAAAGACTGGAAGCCTTGCAGTGTTACTTACCCCCTGAATAAATAAAATACATAAATAAATAAAAAGAGAGAGATTTACCACGCATAACCTGAGGGTGTCACCTTTGCACACCCTTAACCAGGAAGAACCAGGCAGAGCTCTCAGGCCACACCCATTTCAAGCCTCCAAGGCTCCTCCATCAGGAGGCAGTCCACTTAACACGGACACAGTATAAAATAAAATAAAAAAAATAAAAAAAAACGCACAGTGACGCAAGAAGAATTAACTATGCCGGGTAACAAACACAGAAATCGAGGGAACAAGATCAACGATGACAATATGATGCCTCCAAATAAGCAAAACACCCCAAGCCAAGATTATGAAGATGATGAGATAGAAGAAATGCAAGATACGGATTTCAAAAAATTTATGATAAGAACATTTAGAAGTTTTCAAAAGCAAATCCTTGAACTACAGAAATCCTTATTGGACAAGATTGAAAATCTCTCTCGTGAAAATGAAATTTTAAGGAAGAGTCAAAATGAAACTCAGAAACTAGTAGAACAGGAAAGTGTGATAGTGAAGAGAAATCAAAATGAAATGAAGAGCTCAATAGATCAAATGACAAACACATTAGAAAGCCTTAAAAACAGAATGGGTGAAGCAGAAGAGAGAATATCGGACTTAGAAGATAGAGCACAGGAAAACATACAGTCAAACCAAAGAAAAGAAGAGGAAATTAGAAATCTAAAAAATATTGTTGGGAATCTACAGGATACTATTAAAAAAACCAACATTTGGGTTCTAGGAGTTCCTGAAGGCATGGAGAGAGAGAAAGGATTAGAAGGCCTTTTTAGTGAGATACTAGCAGAGAACTTTCCAGGTTTGGAGAAGGACAGAGACATCCTAGTACAGGAAGCTCATAGAACCCCCAATAAACATGACCAAAAGAGATCCTCACCACGACATGTGGTAATTAAACTTAGCACAGTGAAACATAAAGAAAAGATCCTAAAATGTGCAAGAGAGAAACGTCAGATTACTCTCAGAGGATCTCCAATCAGACTCACAGCAGACTTCCCATCAGAAACACTACAGGCTAGGAGGGAATGGCGAGACATAGCACAGGTGCTAAGAGAAAAAAATTGCCAGCCCAGAATATTATATCCTGCCAAGCTCTCATTTGTGAATGAAGGTGAAATAAAGACCTTTCATAGCAAACAGAAATTGAAGGACTTTGTGGCCACTCGTCCGGCCCTGCAAAAGATACTTAAAGATGTGCTACACTCAGAAACACAGAAACACGGCCATCAATATGAAAGAAGGGAAAGGAAGAACACCTACCAGTAAAAGAGCATGGGAAGCTCAAAGCATATACTAGAAAATATTTCCTGGAAAATGGCAGGGCAAAGTCACTACGTATCAATAGTCACATTGAACATTAATGGTCTGAATTCTTCAGTTAAAAGACACCGTTTGGCTGACTGGCTCAAAGAACACAACCCAACTATTTGTTGCCTACAAGAAACACATCTCTCTAACAAAGAGGCAAGCAGACTGAAAGTGAAAGGTTGGAAAAAGATATTCCATGCCAACAGAAACCAAAAAAAAGCAGGTGTAGCCATATTAATATCAGACAAAATAAACTTTAATACAAAAACTGTTAAGAGAGACAAAGAGGGACACTATATAATGATTAAGGGTTCAATTCAACAGGAAGATGTAACTATTATAAATGTATATGCACCTAATTACAGGGCACCAGTCTATTTAAAAGATATGTTAAGGGACTTAAAGGGAGATTTAGATTCCAATACAATAGTACTGGGGGACTTCAATACTCCACTCTCAGAAATAGACAGATCATCCGGACAGAAGATCAACAAGGAAACAGCAGATTTAATTGACACTATTGCCCAAATGGATCTAACAGATATCTACAGAACGTTCAACCCTACATCTACAGACTTCACATTCTTCTCAGCAGTGCATGGAACCTTCTCTAGGATTGATCACATACTAGGCCATAAAGCAAGTCTCAGCAAATTTAAAAGAATTAGAATCATACCATGCAGCTTCTCAGACCACAGCGGGATGAAGCTGGAAATTAGCAACTCAGGAAACCCCAGAAAGTATGCAAACACATGGAGACTGAACAACATGCTCCTGAATGAACACTGGGTCATTCAAGAAATCAAAAGAGAAATCAAAAACTTTCTGAAAGTAAATGAAGACAACAACACAACATATCAAAACTTATGGGATACAGCAAAAGCAGTATTGAGAGGCAAATTTATAGCAATAGGTGCCTATATCAAGAAATTGGAAAGGTACCAAATAAATGAACTTTCAGCGCACCTCAAGGACCTAGAGAAACTGCAGCAAACCAAACCCAAATCTAGTAGGAGAAGAGAAATAATTAAAACCAGAGAAGAAATTAACAGGATTGAATCCAAAAAAACATTACAAAAAATCAGCCAAGCGAGAAGCTGGTTTTTTGAAAAAATAAGCAAAATTGACACCCCATTGGCCCAACTAACTAAAAAAAGAAGAGAAAAGACCCAAATCAATAAAATCAGAGATGAAAAAGGAAACATAACAACAGACACCACAGAAATAAAAAGAATCATCAGAAATTACTACAAGGACCTGTATGCCAGCAAACAGGAAAACCTATCAGAAATGGATAGATTCCTGGACACATGCAATCTACCAAAATTGAACCATGAAGACATAGAAAACCTAAATAGACCCATAACTGAAACAGAAATTGAAACAGTAATAAAGGCCCACCCAACAAAGAAAAGCCCAGGACCAGATGGATTCACTGCTGAATTCTACCAGACATTTAAAGAAGAACTAACTACATTTCTTCTCAAACTATTTAGAACATTCGAAAAAGAGGGAATCCTCCCAAATTCTTTCTATGAAGCCAGCATCACCTTAATCCCTAAGCCAGAGAAAGATGCAGCACTGAAAGAAAATTACAGACCAATATCCCTGATGAACATAGACGCAAAAATCCTCAATAAAATTCTGGCCAATAGAGTACAACAACACATCAGGAAAATCATCCACCCAGACCAAGTGGGATTCATCCCTGGTATGCAGGGATGGTTTAATGTGCGCAAGACAATCAATGTGATACACCACATTAACAGACTGCAGAAGAAAAACCATATGATTATCTCAATTGATGCAGAGAAAGCATTTGATAAAATTCAACACCCTTTCATGATGAAAACTCTAAGCAAATTGGGTGTGGAAGGAACATTCCTCAATATAATCAAAGCAATTTATAAAAAACCCACGGCCAGCATCCTATTGAATGGGGAAAAGTTGGAAGCATTTCCACTGAAATCTGGCACCAGGCAGGGATGCCCACTCTCACCACTGCTATTTAACATAGTTCTGGAAGTTTTAGCCAGAGCCATCAGACAAGAAAAAGAAATCAAAGGAATACAAATCAAGAAGGAAGAAGTCAAACTATCCCTCTTTGCAGACGATATGATTCTGTACTTAGAGGATCCAAAGACCTCTACTAAGAGACTATTGGAACTCATAGAGGAGTTTGGCAAAGTGGCAGGATATAAAATCAATGCACAAAAATCAACAGCCTTTGTATACACAAGCAATGCCATGACTGAGAAAGAACTGCTAAGATCCATCCCATTCACAATAGCTACAACAACAATCAAATACCTTGGAATAAATTTAACCAAGGACGTTAAAGATCTCTACGATGAGAATTACAAAATCTTAAAGAAAGAAATAGAAGAGGATACCAAAAAATGGAAAAATCTTCCATGCTCATGGATTGGAAGAATAAATATCATCAAAATGTCCATTCTCCCAAAAGCAATTTATAGATTCAGTGCAATCCCAATCAAGATTCCAAACACATTCTTCTCAGATCTAGAAAAAATGATGCTGAAATTCATATGGAGGCACAAGAGACCTCGAATAGCTAAAGCAATCTTGTACAACAAAAACAAAGCCAGAGGCATCACAATACCAGATTTCAGGACATACTACAGGGCAGTTGTAATCAAAACAGCATGGTACTGGTACAGAAACAGATGGATAGACCAATGGAACAGAATTGAAACACCAGAAATCAATCCAAACATCTATAGCCAACTTATATTTGATCAAGGATCTAAAACCAATTTCTGGAGCAAGGACAGTCTATTCAATAAATGGTGCTGGGAAAACTGGATTTCCACGTGCAGAAGCATGAAGCAAGACCCCTACCTTACACCTTACACAAAAATCCACTGAACGTGGATTAAAGACCTAAATCTATGACCTGACACCATCAAGTTACTAGAGAACATTGGAGAAACCCTTCAAGATATTGGCACAGGCAAAGAATTTCTGGAAAAGACCCGGAAGCACAGGCAGTCAAAACCAAAATTAACTATTGGGATTGCATCAAATTGAGAAGTTTCTGTACTGCAAAAGAAACAGTCAGGAGAGTGAAGAGACAACCAACAGAATGGGAAAAAATATTTGCAAACTATGCAACAGATAAAGGGTTAATAACCAGAATCTACAAAGAGATCAAGAAACTCCACAAAAACAAAACCAACAACCCACTTAAGAGATGGGCCAAGGACTTCAATAGACATTTTTCAAAAGAGGAAATCCAAATGGCCAACAGGCACATGAAAAAATATTCAAGGTCACTAGCAATCAGGGAAATGCAAATCAAAACCACAATGAGGTTTCACCTCACCCCTGTTAGAATGGCTCACATACAGAAATCTACCAACAACAGATGCTGGCGAGGATGTGGGGAAAAAGGGACACTAACCCACTGTTGGTGGGAATGCAAACTGGTCAAGCCGCTATGGAAATCAGTCTGGAGATTCCTCAGAAACCTGAATATAACCCTACCGTTCGACCCAGCCATCCCACTCCTTGGAATTTACCCAAAGGAAATTAAATTGACAAACAGAAAAGTGGTCTGCACCCTAATGTTTATCACAGCACAATTCACAATAGCCAAGACCTGGAACCAACCTAAATGCCCATCAACGGTAGGCTGGATAAAGAAATTATGGGATATGTATTCTTTAGAATACTATACCGCAGTAAGAAACAATGAAATCCAGTCATTTGCAACAAAATGGAGGAATCTGGAACACATCATGCTGAGTGAAGTAAGCCAGTCCCAAAGGGACAAATACCATATGTTCTCCCTGATCGGTGACAACTGACTGAACACCAAAAAGGAAACCTCCTGAAGTGAAATGGACACTATGAGAAATGGTGACTTGATCAGCATAGCCCTGACTGTTAATGGACAACTTAATACATTATCCCTCTTAGTATTTTTTTTGTCTGTTCTACTTAATATGACTGGTTTAATTCTGTAATTATCACACAGTTATTCTTAAGTGTTGAAAATTAACTGAAATGTGATCCCTGTTAAACGTAAGAGTGGGAATAAGAGAGGGAAGAGATGTATAATTTGGGGCATGCTCGGGCTGACTTGCCCCAATTGGTAGAGTTGGAAACATACCAGGGGATTCCAGTTCAATCCCATCAAGGTGGCATGTGCCAATGCCATCTCACTATTCCAAGTGATCAATTTCAGTTCACAATTGATCATAATGAAAGGACTAAGAGTCAAAGGGAGCACATAAACAAGTCTAGTACCTGCTAACACTAACCGATAGAATAAATAAAGGGGAGAGTGATCCAACATGGGAAGTGAGATACTCAGCAGACTCATAGAATGGCAGACGTCCTAAATAGCACTCTGGCCTCAGAATCAGCCCTAAAGGCACTTGGAGCTGGCTGAAAAGCCCATGAGAGTATTTCAGGCATGGAAAGCCAAGACACTCTGGCAAAAAGATCTCCGTGAGTGAGATCCCAGTGGAAAGAACAGGTCTTCAAAGAGGGAGGTGCCTTTCTCTGAAGGGAGGAGAGAACCTCCACTTTGACTATGACCGTGTCTAAACAAGATAAGAGTCGGAGAACTCAAGGGGCTTCCATAGCCTTGGAAACTCATGACTGGAGCATAGGGAGATTACTGATGCCATAAACAGGAGTGTCAATTTGTAAAGTCAACAACAGGAGTCACTGTGCACTTACTCCTCATGTAGGATCTCTGTCCTTAATGTGCTGTGCATTGAGGCTTAATGTTATAACGAGTACTCAAACAGTATATTTCACTTTGTGTTTCTATGGGGGTGCAAACGGTTGAAATCTTTACTTAATGTACACTAAACTGATCTTCTGTAAAAAAAAAAAAAAAGAAAGAAAAAAGAAAAAAGAAACTATCAATTCCCAACTTGACTCTCACTGGGATTAAACATGACAATAGGTCTGATCTGATTTCATCATCATTTAAAAAAAATCATCTATTATTTTTCACTTTATGTTTCTGTGTGGGAGCAAACTGTTGAAATCCTTACTTAATATATACTAAGCTGATCTTCTGTATATTAAGATAATCGAAAATGAATCTTGATGTGAATGGAAGGGGAGAGGGAGTGGGAAATGGGAGGGTTGTGGGTGGGAGGGACGGTATGGGGGGGGGAAGCCATTGTAATCCATGAGTCGTACTTTGGAAATTTATATTTATTAAATAAAAGATAAAAAAAACAAACAAACAAACAAAAAAGAGATGTTACAGTTTTTGCAAATACAGATCTGTAAAAGAAACAAATTTAAAGCATATCAAAGATGTGTAAAACTGAGCAAGTGAACCAGGCAAACTAAAGGGTGTTTGCATTAACCCTATTTTTTGAACCAATCTGTATTGGCTTACTTTAATTAACAACATAAAGGCTTGTATACACAGAACTTACTCTTACTTTTATAAGACCACTCTAGCTGGAAAGCAAAAACATGAATACAACATAGGTCTGACATCACTTACAACACTTTAATACACTTTGCATTGTTGGGTTCCCATACCAGGACCCCAACACGTCGAGATGCGCACCCCAAAGACTCAGATTCCAATCCAGTAGATGCAACACGCAAGAGGATTTATTCAATGTCTGCGCACAAATGTCTTGACAGCACAAAGCCATCCAAAGAAGAAGCCCTGAACAGTTGTTAACAAGCATTTTTAAAGGGAAAAACCACACAATTTACTTAATACACACAATTTACATGCTAATTGGATGGTTTAAATGATACACACACGATTCACATACTGGTTGGGGGATTTAAATGAGGGGGTTAGTGGCGGGAAAATTTTTCTGGCTATCGCAGGAGTCACTTTAAGACTTTAGGGTGGGATATCTGCTGCTGGCCAGAAGGTGCCCTGCAACTAGGAGTTATTGCAAAGCCTCGAGGCGGGGTTCTCGCTGTGAACCACATCTCAAGTGACAGCTGGTGCCTAGGGCTCTTTCTAGGAACTAGCACTCTACATGGGGCAAAGGCTACTTCTAAGAATTAACTCTCTAAGTAGGACAAAGGTTACTTCATCTGGGCCAGAGGGGAATGGCTCTTCAGCATAATCTGAATTGACTCAAACAGCTGTTACTTTAACAAATCTAGAGTCTTATCCTTTGAGAGTTCAAGGCATCTGACTGGAAGCCTCAAAGTTGGAAGACTCGTTTAGAATTTAAACTGTTAGAGAGTCAAACCATTTAGCCAAAAGTTAGTACGTTTAACCTGAGCATTTTAACCAAGGCTGTGGGTTAGATCTGATCAGATTTAATGTAATCACTCAAACATTAAAGACAGGCAAATAACGTAAACAACTTCACATAGTAGTTTTCCCAATCAAGACTCAGTCCTGACAATAGAAAAATATGAAACCTTCAAGACATGTGAAAACTCTCATCAGCTAAGTCAGGGACAGCAGCACAGAAAAGAGCTGATCATCAGTGTAGGAGCCCATTGCTTAGGTTTCCATTAACTGCAAAGAGAAAGACCCATCAGGTTGGAAAGGGTTAATGGATTAAGGTTCTTGCTCCCTTAGGTAAGGCCAGCAGTAGCCAGAGGCATTTCCCTTCCCCCCCCCCCCCCATTTAGGAGGGGTTTTGAATTGGAAATGGAGAGGGAAAAAGCAGCCCTAGGAAGCACTCTCCCTAGAGATATCTGGCCTTGCCTGCATGGGTGAGGCAGGCCACATTGACAGGAAGAGAGTGCAGAGAAAGGCTGTGGTCCCCCATTAACAGGGAAGACTGCACGCTGGGGCCTAGCAGACTGGTCATGGGGTTGGGGAGGCGCACTGTTTATAAGATGGCAGCAGACAATCCCAGGGAGGGGAATACCCATAAAGGGGTGGCCACATGGGTGGCACTAGGCTAAAGGTCCCCTCTGTAATTGGAGGGGCCATGGATTGAGGCGGCACTGGGCCTTCAGGGGTTACCACCACACCTGAAGGCTCTACCTTAGTTTTAACTGCCTCTGGGGATTTATGAGCCGCCTGATACTCCTCATCAAAGGCCAACCAGAACATGTGTTTCATATTAACCGGCTTAGGTGTGTAAGATTTTTGGTGTGGCTTTAAGCCTTGAGTCTTTAGTATGTACTTCAGTGCCTTAGGCACTGGGTCACCAAACTTAGCATGAGATTGCCCTATCCTTTCTGGGATACCTTACCTCCAGAGCCTCGCTTAGCCGTCACCCAATACTTTCACTTAGGCCAGAGTTAGTCCTCTCGGGCCAGAGTCAGTCCTTCTTTAGGGCTCCTTTGAGTACATCGTGCCCCACATTGGGTGCCACTTGTTGGGGTCTTAAGCCTGAGGCTAGCTCCTGACCAGCAGGGGACAGCACAAGCACTCCCTGGCAAAGTGAACTGGAGAGGTAAGGTCGACGGGTCAAGCACACTGCAGCAAGAACCCGTGAGTTCTGTCGAAGAAGAAACTACTTTATTGAGGAAGTGTACAGGTTTATAAGGCTTACAAAAGGCATGCGCAGTAGGGGAGCCAACCAGCAAAAAGGTCATGCAGGCGTGGGCGGACCACGTGCAGTGGCATCTTAAGCAAAGTACAGGGATCACGCACTGCCCATGTGTCTGGAACTAAAGCAGACCTATCCCTGCCGGTGGTCTGATCTTAGATAGCTTACCCACAGTAGCCACACACACCCCTCGAAAATCCACCAGGCACCATATTGTAATGGAGATTTGAGGCAATGCCCAATAAAGGTGGACTGGTCTTTGTCTGCTGGTTTACTTCACTTAGCATAAAGAGCTCCAAGAGCAGGGAGGCAGGAGGAAGCAGGAGGATTTGGGTTCTAGAAAGGACTTCAGCCCCTTTGCACATAAGCGGGTAGGATCCTTCCCTCATTGTTCTACTCAGAGCTCTTTGCTTGCAGCCCAGATTGGAAACCCTAGGAGCAGCAGGGCATCCTGGGCACAGCAGGCACAGGGCTGCAGCCTCTAAAATCCATTGAGATACTAAAGGGTCCGGAGAAAGCACCCGCTGGCCTCGCACCAGGCCTGTGAAGTCCTCCTGCTGCCTGCGCCCACCACTCCTAAGTAGGCTGCGCTAGGAATTCCTGGTGGTCACTGTCAGTGAAGGGAAGGGGCCAAGAAGAAGCTCCTCCTCACACTTACCTGACCAGGGCGCCACAGTCAGGACCAAGCTCTCCTCTGCCTGTGCTCACCACTTGCCATCGCTCCTGATCTGGCTCCTCCTACACACACTGTTAAGTTGAAAACCACCGCTGTTCTCGCCACCCAAATAAGGGCTGAGTGGAGGACAACCGAAAGCGAAATCTATGCTTTTCTTGGTAATGGTTGAGATGTTTGCTGTGTTTTACAAGTGGACAGGAAATCGTGGTTTCTAGGAAGAGGGGCCAAGAAAGTCTTGGGCTTCCAGTTTCTGAATCGCTGTGCCCCTGCTCATCCTAGATGGAGCCCCTGTCCCTCTGTCCATTCCGGCACCCTTCAATCAGACAAGAGCAGCCTCTGCCTCTAATGGCCACCACAGACACTGCCTGGGTAACACGCACACTCCTGGGCAAGCTGACCTCCCTGCAGGTCAGGGGCTTGCACAGGGGCCTGCAAGGAAAAGCAGTTCATCCTCCTGAGATCCAAACAGGAAGCACCTGGCATGGAGCCCTTGTGGGGGCGCCTACTCTGGCGGCTGCTGGGGATTGCTGAGGAGACACAGGCAAGCACCCGGGGCTCCAGGCAGACCTCAGAAAGGGCCCCTTGACCTGCGCAGCCCTGTGAGGGTGGCTCAGGTAAGCTGAAGAATGTGTCTCATTGTGTGGATGTTTCCACAGAAGCCGACCTAAGTATGATTCAAATACATTCCCAGGTTCCTGTAGGGTGTATGATGCTTCCTGGAACTAGTTTCTCTTTTTTTTTTTTAACCTGGGGAAAGAAGGGTGTATTTCCATTTACATGGCATAATTCAGTGAAGCAATATTTATAATTCTATCTGTAATGATATAGCATCCACACCATGTTTATACTTTTTATTTTCACAAGTAAGAGATAATATGTGATTTTTGTGTTTCTGGGTATGGCTTACTTCACTTAGCATGATGATCTGAGATCTGTTTGGTGGTTGAATATTACAAGTAACATTTCATCTTATACACACCACACCACGTGACTCAGCAGTGCTGCCTCCCATATCAGCATTAGAAGGAAGCCAGGAACAGGAGTTAGAGCTGGGTATCAAAGCCAGGCACTCCAATATGAGACAGGGTCTTAACTGGCATCTTAACTGCTAGTCCAGATGTCCTGCTAAGCTTTGAACTTTCACATGCTGTTCTTGAAACATAACTCCTTAGATATGCAGTCAAATACTCAGTAAATCTGAGGAAGAGTCTAGAATCAAAAGTAACAGCAAGTCTTGTTTTTCAGTACGAGCTTGAACAAATTGGTCAGCTTCAGTGGATTGCAGAATGTGACTGAGTAGAGGGAGATGGAGGACAACATTTTCTCCCAACTTGACCTGCAGGAAACCCAAGCCATCTGTTTCCCTACCTCTGGAAGGATGTCACATGATCATTTCTTTGTACTACTTTCCTGTTGGCTTAAGGGTCCTTGTCATATGGATGAGCAGAAACTATCAGTTTATTTTTAAAATTTTATTGATTTGCAAGATAGAAGCCATTGTAATCCATAAGCTGTACTTTGGAAATTTATATTCATTAAATGAAAGTTAAAAAAAAAAAAGGTAGAGTTACAGAGAGGCAGAAGCAGAGAGAAGGAGGGAGGGAGGGAGGCAGTAAGACAGATAGAGAGAGGTCTTCCATTTACTGGTTCACTCCCCAAATGACTGCAACAGCAAGAGCTGGGTTGAGTCAGAGCCAGGACCACGTGGATGCAGGGGCCCATGCGCTTGGGCCATCTTCTACTGCTTTCCCAGGCCATTGCAGAGAGCTGGATTGGAAGTGGAGCACCTGGGACTCGAACTGGCACCCATCTAGGATGTGATACTGCAGGCGGAGGCTTTACCCATATGCCACAGCTCCAATCTGAAATTATGAGTTTTCAACAGCTTATTCCTTAGTCATTTATTGGCTGGCATAATGAATGATCTGAAATTGTTTTTTCAATATGTAACATGATCCTTTTAATGCATTCAATTTTATAAGTAATGGTTTAAAAAAGTAAATGGAAAATACAGATGAACAAGGGAAACTAAGAACTTTTCTCCTTAAAATAATACAGGTCTGCTGCTTGGGAGATTTTTCCACAGAATGTTTCCACACATTCCAACAGATTTGTCCCCTGTGCTGCACAAATACCCACAAGTGTCCCTATCTGGAGGGACACATTGGTATCCTGTTGTGAGCTCTGGCTTCCCTGGGATACACATTGTGGACACAAAATTTAGAGTAGTTACACAAATTTCCTCCAAGGATGCTGCAGATGACCCGAGAATAGATTGAAAGAGTCCCCTGATAGGTGGGAGTTGGAGAGTGGGAGTTCTTCTAAGCAGAGTTTATAATCCAGCAAATTGTAGTTACAAATGTAACTATAGTCATTAATTTCTCTGTGATGAAAGTACATTTTTAAATGGAAGATTATTTATGTGGATACTTGAATATGAAGCCCTCTCTAAGTTGTGCAAATTGCGGGAACTGATGAAATCTGCCTTTTAATCAGGGAGAGGCAGTCGCGTGCTCATGACAGTGCCCTTCAGCTGTCAGATGTCACTGTTGTAGATGGAGCCGGAGCCCTGCCTCATGAGGCACTTGTGTACCTAATGGTCCCTGGGAGGAGCAAAGAGCATACTTGCTGAAAATGATTATGGATTAGAATAAAAGGTCTAACCGATCCTGTGTAACACTTGGTGAACTGGCCCCTTCTACATCCCACCTACCCAAATGACAGAATAGTTCCTTTTACTCTTCAGGTTCAGTTCAGAGTCCCTTCTTCTCGCTGTTTCTTTTAAAATTGTCTACCAGAAATTTTAAAGTTCATAATCTTATATTTTTGAGTGACTATGAGACAAAGAGGGACACCCAGGCAGACAAAGACAGAGATGGCTGCCATCTACTCATTCACGTCTCAAATGTCTGCAATGACTGCAGCTAAAATGGGCAGGCTTTTCTTTTTTCTCAGCTCACCTTCTCAGCCAGGAAGCTGAGTATTTATGCAAAGGATAACAACTAAAGTCATTGGCAGGTTTTGCATGAAAGCAAATTCTGGTATCCATTTCAGGACTCAGATGCAAACTTCATCTTCTCTCAAATGAAATGGAAAGTGAAAGCAAGCAAGGTTTCTTTAAAATGGAGTTGATACCCAGAAATCAGCTGTCTTCTAATTATATCTATTGTTTATCTCAGGCAACCAGAACATAGTTCCAGGGACAATTGAATGCTTTTGTCAATGTTTACTAGTAACAGAGCTTTCCATCTACCATCCTACTCCATTCCAGGTTAAGTAAATCTACTGCTGTGAATTAATTTAGAAATGTTGATGACCAGTGATTTAACTATTTCTAAGGAATATATTTATAAATAGAAACATTTATAAATGCTTATAATATGTGTGTATGAAGATACTTCAAATTTAATAGTATTAATGGTATTGATATCCTATTTATGAGTCAATGTTTTTCATCAATTACAGTTAATTATGAATTTCTATTCATGAATATAAATTATTTTATAATTATTAAAATGCAGATGTATAACATGAGAGAGATTTCATGTAAACAAAAATCATTGATTTCATTAATAATTTCTAGGTAATTCTTGTTTATTTAGGAATTCTTTTTTTTTTAAAGATTTATTTATTTGAAAGAGTTACATAGAGAGAGGAGAGAGAGAGAGAGGTCTTCCATCTGATGGTTCACTCCCCAGTTAGCCGCAATGGCCAGAGCTGTGCCGATCCAAAGCCAGGAGCCAGGAGCTTCTTCTGGGTGTCCCACATGAGTGCAGGAGCCCAAAGACTTGGGCCATCTTCTACTCAGGCCATAGCAGAGAGCTGGATTGGAAGTGAAGTAGCCGGGTCTTGAACCAGTGCCCATATGGGATGCCGGCGCTTCAGGCCAGGGCATTAACCCGCTGCGCCACAGTCCGGCCCCTTAAGATTTCTTTTCAACTGTTCCATTTATTCTTAGACACATGTTAAACACAGCATCAGCAATGGGCAAGGCACTGTCATGTTAGGGGTCTCTGGGCACAGAGGAATTATTCACATAAAAATAGTTCAGATGGTGTGTTGCCCTGCGCCTCCCAGTGTGCGGCCTTTTGGCCTCCACTCACTCCTGGGTTGGGTGCTGCTGTCCCCTCTGACACAGTATTGATGGACAGCTCCCCTCTGCCCACCTCAAACACTGAAGTCTGTCACCTTTGATTATGTGAACGCTGTGACATCTAAGGAATGTTAAGGATTGTTCTTTTCAGTGGGAACCTAGAAGGTCCGGAGTGGGCGCTCCC